>NC_137062.1:35169444-35176944 GCF_032717465.1 Coenobita brevimanus | reverse complement strand
AGATAGATAGATAGATAGATAGATAAATAAACAGAGAGAGAGAGCGAGACAGAGAGAGGGGGGGGGTACTGTCTAAGCCCCTAATATTACCCCTTTCATATGAACACCTTGTCTTCAGGTGTACAGAAACCAATTAACTCTAAGTACATGACAGGTAGAAGGCAATTGAGGTGATGAATTATTACTTAAAGACCCATTAGGAGGCCTTGAGACAGGTGTAGGGATGGAGAGGAGGAGGAGGAGGGGGGGGTTTGTCGGGAGGGGAAGTGGGGGGGGGTTTCCTTGATGAGTAGGGACAAAGGAAGGAGTATTGTGGAGGAAAGATGGCTTGTGTGGGGTGGAAATGTCTTTGTTAGGTGAAGTGAAGTGTAAGGTGTGTGGGATGTGGTTTGTGATGATGATGATGATGATGGTGGTGATGATGATGATGATGATGGTGAAGAAAAAGAAGAAGAAGGAATACTAATGTGTGTGGGATGTGGTTTGTGATGATGTTGGTGGTGGTGATGATGATGATGATGATGATGATAATGGTGGTGGTGGTGATGATGATGGTGATGGTGATGATGATGTTGGGTATGATGATGATGGTGGTGATGATGATGATGATGGTGATGGTGGTGGTGATGATGATGGTGGTGGTGGTGGTGATGATGATGATGATGATGATGTTGGTGGTGGTGGTGGTGATGATGGTGATGATGATGTTGGGTATGATGATGATGGTGGTGGTGGTGGTGATGGTGATAATGGTGGTGGTGGTGGTGATGATGATGGTGATGATGGTAATGATGATGGATCAGAAGAAGAAGAAGAAGGAATAATAATAATAATAATAATAATAATAATAATAATAATAATAATAATAACAATAGCAGACCAACACAAACCCCACACACACGTCAGCCAAGGCCTTCCGTCTCTTACTGGATTCCACTACAGAGAGCATTTCCGTCTAACTGTAAAAGTTAGTCTTGCTGGAGGTCTGCCTGTTTCCTCTCATCCCCTGTGTGTTGCATTTGTGGACGTGATATACTCCTTTCCCTTCAAATTGGCCTAGAATTACCATCTCTCTTGAATGCTAACTTGTAGCAGTAGAGTAACACGGGTAGGGTACTAGTCACGAAGAAGTGCTGCGTGAAGAGCCGTAGTATTGTCTTTTTTCAGCCACTGAGCTACTTGAAATAAGCTGCGTAAGGATGAACATATCTGGAGAGGCTGGAGAGTGAGAGACTAACGAGGAGAGTGTATGTGAGTGAGGTGGAGGGGGGGGAGAGGGAAGGGGAGGCCAAGGATGAGATGGAGGGATGGAGTGGGGAGGTATATGAGAGAGGGGGGGATGTGAACTGGGAGCAGGGCAGTGAAATGGAGGGGGTAAAGGGCGACGTGGAGGCGATTTGTTTGTGGCCACTCCTTACGGGATTAAGGCATCTGGCAATAGATAGATAGTTTGAGGTGAAAGATAGATAAACTGATAGATACTGCTCTTAGTGTAGATAGACAGATAGATGGATGTGTATAGAGGGTGACAGCTACAGACAGATATGGTTAGATAGATAGACGAAGATAGGCGAATGATATGCACAGGAGTAAGGAAAGTGAGTGACGGTAGTTGTGTGAGAAATGGACAGATAGATAGATAGATAGATGGATGGATGGATGGATAGACAGACAGATAGATAGATAGATGGATAGACAGATAGATAGATATAAAGTTAGATAGATGGATGGATGGATAGATAGATAGATAGATGGATGGATGGATGGATAGATAGATAGATAGATAACCAATAGATAGCACCAATTAATAATCAATAATAAACTTAACGCAATATTCTTTCTTCCTTTTAGGTGAGTAAAGAGAAGTAAGCGACAGGTGTGAGAGAGAGAGAGAGAGAGAGGGAGGGAGAGAGAGAGGAGGGGCGTCTCTCCCCCCCCCCTAGTGACCCCCGCCATCTGCTCTACGGTCAAGGTAAGGCAGACACGGCGCCCAGGTAACCACACGGCCAGGTAAACTCATTAGCCTTACACTCATTAAGCACAGGTGACTCTATCCTTGCTTTAAAATGGTCTTACTGGCTTTAAAACTGTCGTACTCGCTTTAAAATGGTCTTACTGGCTTTAAAACTGTCTTACTCGCTTTAAAATTGTCTTTACTCGCTTTAAAATGGTCTTGCTTTAAAGACAGGTAACTTTATTCTGTTTACTCGCTTTAAAATGTCTTACCCTTTCTCTACCTATCACATGAATCCATTTTCTTTACTCGCTTTAAAATCAAGTGCCTTTATCGTCTTGGCTTGCTTTAAAATTATCGTACTTTCCTTAGGCTCAATAGGCAGAGTTTCCTTACATTATTTCTCTTTCTCTACTATCTTTAAGCCTGTCTTCACTCTCTTTCATCCTTTCTCTACTTTCTTTAACCCTGTCTTTACTCGCTTTGATCCTTTCTCTGCTATCTTTAAGCCTGTCTTTATGCGATTTAATCCTCAGTCGCGACCCTTTACGTGCAACAAAAATCGATGGAAGTGAAAGTGGGACGGGCACGAAACTCTACGGTCCCATCTTGCCAAATTTCACCCTTCAGAAAAGATAGTGAGTGAGTGAGTGAGTGAGTGGGTGGGTGAGTGAGTGGATGTGTAAGAGAGTGAGTGAGTGAGTGAGTGAGTGGGTGGGTGAGTGAGTGAGGAGTGGGTGAGTGAGTGAGTGAGTGAGTGGGTGAGTGAGTGAGTGGCACAGTTAGGGACATATACCATTATTATTATTATTACTACTACTACTACTACTACTACATACTACAACAACAACAACTACTACTACTACTACTACTACTACTACTACTACTACCACCACCACTACTACTACTACATACTACAACAACTACTACTACTACTACTACTACTATTACTACTACTACTGCAACCACTACTACTACTACTACTGCCACTACTACTACTACTACTACTACTACTACTACTACAATGCCACCATGTAGTGAGGATGCATGTTTGTCGCGCTGTCGTTTGCTCCTCTTTTCGCCTTTGTATTTTTCTGCCAACATCCCTCCCCTCCCCTCTCCCCTCCCCTCCCCTCACCCTCGATCGTTATCCTCCTCCCCTCCCCTCTCTTCCCCTCCCCAACGGCATTCACCCTCTAATTTCTCCCCTCCCCCCTACCCCTCTTTCTCTCCTTTCCTCCAGTTCTTCCCCTCTCCCTCCTCTCCTCTCACTCTCCCCTCCCTCATTCTTTCTCTCTCCCCCTTCCTCCCCTTACCTACCTCCCCACACATCCCTCCAGTTCTGTTCTTTTCACTCCCTCTCCTCCCCCCCCCCTCTCTCTCTCTCTCTCTCTCTCTCTCTCTCTCTCTCTCCTAACAGGTTTTTCTCCCCTTCCTCCCCATACTACTTTCTGTCTCCCTCTTCTCCCCTCACTCCCCTCCTCCCACATCTCCCCATTCTCTCCCCTCCTCCTGCCCTCCTCTCTCCATTTGGTCTCTCCTCCCTCTCCCCCTACCTCTCTCTTCCTCACCTCCTTCCCTCCTCTCTCCATTCCCGTACTCCCTCTTCCCTCCACCTCTCCTCCATCCCTCCTCTCTCTGTTCCCTCTCTCCCTCCTTCCTCCATCTCTCCCTCCTCTCTCCATTCCCTCTCTCCCACTCCTCCTTCCCTCCCCTCTCCATTCTCTCCGTCTTCCATAACCTCTCCCTCTCGTCCATCCCTCACCTCTCCACTACCTCTCTCCCTCTTTCCCCACCTCTCCCTCCTTTCCTCCTCTCTCCATTCCCTCTCCCATCCCTCACCTCCCTCCCCCCTCTCTCTCACTCTCTCTCTCCCTCTCCTGTGACCTACTTTCTCACTGACCTTGGATGAGGGCGAGGGCGGCCTAGTTTGCCCGTCACTGATCGACCGTGGCTACGAAACGATAAATTATGCCACCCACCCCACCCACACCCCACACCCACACCCCACACCCACCACCAATGTTCTTACTACCCCCCGTCACCCACACCCACACCCCACACCCACCGATGTTCTTACTACCTCCCCACACCCACACCCCACACCCACACCCACACCCCACATCCATACCCACACCCACACCCACCTATATTTTTACTACCCCCCCCACCCACACTCACACACCCACCCACCGATTATCATCATCATCATCATCATCATCATCATTATCATCATTGCTCTCATCATCATTATCGTCGTCATCATCACTACCACCATCACCATCATCACCTCCATCAGCATCATCATCATCACCATCATCAGCATCACCACCTCCATCATCATCATCATCACCACCATCACCCTCACCACTTCCATCATCATCATCATCATCACCATCATCATCATCATCATCATCATCATCATCATCATCATCATCATCATCATCATCACCACCACCACCACTACAACCACCTAATCATCATCATCATCACACTGGCAAAATTCGGGAAGGGGAAGAAGGTGCATCATCATCATCATCACACTGACATAATTCGAGAAGGTACATCATCATCATCATCATCATCATCTTATACACATGTTAGGTCAGTCACGTCCTACTTAGTTCACCAATCTGATTTCATTTCCTTATTGACCTCTTGACCTCAAACGGGCCTTTTGAATAGTGTTTGTCTTTCTGTTTGACCCTCTCTCTCTCTCTCTCTCTCTCTCTCTCTCTCTCTCTCTCTCTCTCTCTCTCTCTCTCAGTCTGTCTCTGTCTATCTAACATCCTCTCCATATCTGTCTAATCTATTTATATCTACCTTCAACTATCCATCTACTTCTCTCTCTCTCTCTCTCTCTCTCTCTCTCTCTCTCTCTCTCTCTCTCTCTCTCTCTCTCTCATGTGGATCTCCAAGACTTTCCTTATGTTACTTATGGTTTTAGTTGCCTGTTAAATGTGTGTGTGTGTGTGTTTGTGTGTGTGTGTGTGTGAGAGAGAGAGAGAGGATGGTTGTGGTCTTGGTGGTGGTAAAGTGTGTGTGTGTGTGTGTGTGTGTGTGTGAGAGAGAGAGAGACAGACAGACAGACAGAGAGGGAGGGAGAGGATGAGTAAAAATGAATGTGGATGGGCGTGAGTGCGTGAGGTTGACAGTGGATGTGTAAGTGGATGAGTAGACATGAATGTGGAAGAGTGGAGTTGGGTGGAATGGACTGTGAGGTTTAAGATGAATGAGTAAATAGATGAAGATTTTAAAATGATGTTGGGTGGGGTGGAGTGTGATGTTGGGTGGGGTGGAGTGTGATGTTGGGTGGGGTGGAGGGTGATGTTGGGTGGGGTGGAGTGTGATGTTGGGTGGGGTGGAGGGTGATGTTGGGTGGGGTGGAGTGTGATGTTGGGTGGGGTGGAGTGTGATGTTGGGTGGGGTGGAGGGTGATGTTGGGTGGGGTGGAGGGTGATGTTGGGTGGGGTGGAGTGTGATGTTGGGTGGGGTGGAGTGTGATGTTGGGTGGGGTGGAGGGTGATGTTGGGTGGGGTGGAGTGTGATGTTGGGTGGGGTGGAGTGTGATGTTGGGTGGGGTGGAGGGTGTGATGGTGGGTGGGGTGGAGTGTGATGTTGGGTGGGGTGGAGGGTGGAGGGTGTGGGAGGACCTCACTGCAGAGCTCCGTTGCAGCTTGGGAGCCACGATCAATACTCCACCTTCCTCCACTCTCCACCACCACTCACCACCATTCTCCACTCCCCACCACCATCACTACCATAACCATCCACCACTCACCACTACTACCACTCACCACAACCACCACCTACCACACTACAGATTATAAACTCCTCTCTAACCACTCTAACTAAAAGAATCCAACCCTAATCTGTCCTTACCAAATCTAGCTCAGTCTAACCCAATCTAATCCAACCCTTTATTAGGAGTTAGTCTGTCATTCCCCCTTCAACCATACTGCATATTACAAACATCCCCCTTACACACACACACACACACACACACACACACACACAATCTGGTTCTTCTGTCTGGATGTACGCATGTAAGTCTTAGTGTACGATTGTTCTAGTGTACAAAGCAACGACTCACACCCCCTCTCTTATCTCAAATGAGGGTTTACACACACACACACACACACACACACACACACAGTTACATTCATACATAAGTCCATCCCCATATATTATCACACACCCCTACGATACACACACACACACACACACACACACACACACACACACACACACACACACACACACACACACACACACACACACACACAGTTACATTCATACATAAGTCCATCCCCATATATTATCACACACCCCTACGATACACACACACACACACACACACACACACACACACACACACACACACACACACACACACACACACACACACACACACACACACACACACAGTTACATTCATACATAAGTCCATCCCCATATATTATCACACACCCCTACGATACACACACACACACACACACACACACACACACACACACACACACACACACACACACACACACACACACACACACACACAGTTACATTCATACATAAGTCCTTCCCCATATATTATCACACACCCCTACGATACACACACACACACACACACACACACACACACACACACACACAGTTACATTCATACATAAGTCCTTCCCCATATATTATCACACCCCTACGATGCACACACACACACACACACACACACACACACACAGTTACATTCATACATAAGTCCTTCCCCATATATTATCACACCCCTACGATGCACACACACACACACACACACACACACACACACACACACACACACACACACACACACACACACACACACACACACACACACACACACACACACACACACACACCAACTCTATACCCCTTTCACGCAAACATGGCCTAAAATTACCATCTCTCCATCCTGAATACCGAGTTACTAGATTAACACTAGAATATGCTGCTAGTCACGAAGAAGTGCCAGAAAAAGGATGTAGAGCTATGAGAAAGAAGGAGGGTTAAGTTAGGATAATTAATGACTATAATATGCTGCTAGTCACGAAGAAGTGCTCAGAGAAATAAGCATAGAGGCGAAAATCCGGGCCAAGTTAAGGTGAAAGGAATCTAGTGCGTTTCTTCTCGTTGTCTTTGTTTCATCGCTGAGAAAGAGAGGCAGAGAAACATAAGGCGAAGCTCTGCTCTCTCTCTCTCCTCTTTCTCTCTCCCTCTCTCTCTCTTCCTCCCTCCCTCCCTTCCTCGTGTGCCTCTCGTGCTTTCTCTCTTCTCCTCTCTCTTCCTGTCTTCCGGTTAGCTCGCCTCTCTCTCTCTTAATAATGTTATATGGAGGTAGGAAAGGTAAGAATGTGGTAGGATAGGTAAAAATGTGGTAGGAAAGGTAAAAATGTGGTAGGAAAGGAAGGTAGAGAAGGTGAAAGAGAGAAGGGAAGGACGGATTCACAAAACTGCTCAAGAGTGTGTAGTTCCAGTATGATCTAGCACATGAATTATAAATGCCAGATTGGAAG
>NC_137062.1:35154444-35164444 GCF_032717465.1 Coenobita brevimanus | reverse complement strand
TGTTGTGTGTGTGTGGAGAGGAGAAAAGAGACTGAGTGTGTATGTGTAGGGGTGTGTTTTGTGTGTGTGTGTGTGTGTGTGTGTGTGGAGAGGAGAAATGAGACTGGGTGTGTATGTGTAGGGGTGTGTTTTGGGTATGTGT
Source organism: Coenobita brevimanus (assembly GCF_032717465.1). Classification (NCBI taxonomy): domain Eukaryota; kingdom Metazoa; phylum Arthropoda; class Malacostraca; order Decapoda; family Coenobitidae; genus Coenobita; species Coenobita brevimanus. Next base: position 35,164,302 of record NC_137062.1, on the reverse strand, counting down.
GTGTGTGTGTGTGTGTGTGTGTGTGTGTGTGTGTGGAGAGGAGAAATGAGACTGGGTGTGTGTGTGTAGGGATGTGTTGTGTGTGTGTGTGTGTGTGTGTGTGTGTGTGTGTGAAGAGGAGAAATGAGACTGTGTGTGTGTGTGTGTGTGTGTGTGTGTGTGTGTAGGTAAACAGCGCCGAGGAAGTGTCATGAGTGCCATATCTGAAATAAGAAATGATTTACACATGAAAAAAATTGTAGACCTGAGTAGTGTGATGATGATGATGGTGATAATAATAATAATAATAATAATGATGATGATGATGATGATAATGATGATGAACCTTCTGAAAGTATTAAATCTGCGTGACCTTTGACCTCATTATCGCTACTCCTTTCACTCAAACCTGGCCTAGAATTGCCCTCCCCTCATCAATCATGGTGAGTGGTAACGATAGATTAACACTAGAATACGATGCTAGTCACGAAGAAGTGCCATGGAAAGGACCTAGAGCCACAGTACAGGCTTATACCACCACTGGGCTGAGAAAGGACGATATTCTGGGCCAAGTTAAGGTGAAAGGAGAATAGGAAATTTGCAGCAAGGGTCGTCACTTAGTTGAAACGTGGCGTGTGAGTCCGTAGAGTTGTGGTGAAACTTTAACTTCTCGTAGAATCAGCAGCCTCCCTAACACCTTTTCCCCAGCGATTTATTTTGCTTTATGTTGCCTCTTACACCTTACTGTCCTCTTCTGTGTTACATAAATCCTCCTAATGTCGCCATACTCTGCATAAATAACGTACAAAAGGATATTAACCAGCCATATCCAAAAATAAACCGCTAAAGAAAAGGTGTTAGGGAGCTTCCTTATACGAATTCTAGTGTCATCACAGAAAAAAGGAGTGGTTTGTATATGCTGAGATTTTGCTGTGATTTATTATTATTATTATTATTATTATTATTGTTACTACTACTACTACTACTGCTGCTACTACTGTTATTATTATTATTACTATTAAAGAGCCATTTATGCGTCAGCTGAGGAGAATGCATATAGCCTCGTCCTCAGCGATTTATTTTGCACGTGAGCTGTACCCTAACACCTTTATGATAGCGATTTATTTTGTCTCTGTCTCTCCAGACGATTTTATTCTAGGAGAGATTTTCGAACTAAGGGTGAGCACATTGGCTATCCCTCAACACCTTCAAGCCAGAGATTCAGTCTGTATATTTCTTTCAGCTTCTTACTACATAAAGGTCCTCGCTGTGGAAGGGTTAATTTCCTATTTATCTATCTATCTATTGCCAGACGCCTTAATCCCGTAAGGGGTGGCCACAAACAAATCGCCTCCATGTCGCCCTGTCCCCAGCCATTTCACTGCCCTGCTCCCAGCTCACACACCCCTCTCTCATATACCTCCCCACTCCATCCCTCCATCTCATCCTTGCAGCCTCTTACTACATAAAGGTGAAGGGAGAGTAAGTCGCATAGGAAGAGTTGTTACGGATGCCCTCTCTGTTGCAAGGGATACACAGCTTTAAAATTACTGCTAGAGTCAATACACCAGCCATAGCATACTACACCACGTTATACCAGTGTCATATACTTTAGTCTGTGTTATACGGTGTTATAAACCATTCCATACCATACCATACCACACCACACCAAACCATACCATACCATACCATACCATACCACACCATACCACACCATACCACACCACACCACACCACACCACACCACACCAAACCACACCACACCATACCATACCACACCACACCACACCACACCACACCACACTACACCACACCACACCACACCACACCACACCATACATCTCACTGCCTCCTTTTATTACTGTTATTTGTACGTATATCTGTGTGTGTGTGTGTGTGTGTGTGTGTGTGTGTGTGTGTGTGTGTGTGTGTGTGTGTGTGTGTGTGCTGGCAGGATTAGAAAGTGCTTTGTCGTCATCTATACAGCACTTTATCGTGACAATGGGGACAGGCTGTGTGTGTGTGTGTGTGTGTGTGTGTGTGTGTGTGTGTGTGTGTGAGAGAGAGAGAGAGAGAGAGAGAGAGAGAGAGAAGGAGAGAGTGAGTGTGTAGGTGTTGGAGGAGGGGGGGAGCTAAAATATGCAGCAAACTTTGATGTGGATTCTCTCTCTCTCTCTCTCTCTCTCTCTCTCTCTCATTTCATAATTCAGAGATGGGTGAAGGTAGTTGACATCCACAGTGGGCCATTTGTGAGGTGTAGGGATGTGTTGGGGGGGTAGGACGGGGGAAGAGTGTGTTTGGGATGTGCATAGGTGGACAAGAATGTGTTTAGAATGTGCTAGGGTGAACGGGAGGGGGTTGGAATGTGTTAGGGTGGACTAGAGTGTGTGTGAGATGTGCTAGGGTGAGCGTGGATCTGGGGAAGAGGTTTTGGACTGTGTTAAGATGGGCTAGAATGTGTTTAAAATGAGCTGGGGTGAACAGGAGGGTGTTGGAATGTGTTAAGGTGGACAAGAGTGTGTTTGGGGTATGCTAGGGTGAGCCAGGGTGTGTGGGAAGGGACAGAGAGTGTGTGTGGAATATACTAAGGTGGATTGTGGTGTGGGTGTTGTAAGTAGTGTGGAGAAAATAACAGGTGAGGATGTTAGGTAGGGAGTGTGGATGGGAAAAGAGGTGTGGAAAGGAACAGAGTGTGGAGAAGGCAGGTGGAGTGGATGAGACAGGCAGGCAGTGTGGTGTAGGCGAGTGTGCAGTGTGATGTGAGTGAGGCAGCAGCGACGTGGGCGAGGCAGTGTGTGTAGTGTGTGTGTGGGTGGGGCTGGCAGTAGTGTGGGTAAGGGAGGGTGAGTCACAGAAGGAGAGTTATGTGGGAGAGGCAGGATGTGTGGTGTGGGTGGGGCAGGGAGTGGTGTGGGAAAGGTGTAGGTGTGCGTGTGTGTGTGTGTGTGTGTCAGAGAGTGTGGTGTGGGTGTGGCAAGACGTATAGGTAAAGGAGCATTAGTGTGTGTGTGTGTGTGTGTGTGTGTGTGTGTGTGTGTGATGGGGGGGAAATGTGTGTTTGGGATATGCTAGGGTGTACCAGGGTGTGTGGGAAGGGGCAGAGAGTGTGTATGGGATGTGCTGGAGTGGAATGTGGTGTGGGTGTTGTGTAGAGGGTCAGTTCGATTAGGTGACTACAATCAATAGGGCGGGGGAAGATTCCAGAGGTGTTCCACGTCTTCACGTCTCTCTCTCTCTCTCTCTCTCTCTCTACCAGCCTTAAACACTTTCCTCCCTCATATTGACACATTCACTTGTTTTCCTATCTACTTTCTTTCATCCCTGTAACAATAGATAGACAGACAGATAGATAGATAGACAGACAGATAGATAGATAGATAGACAGATAGATAGACGGATACTGCCTTCCATCCTTCTCTCTTTCTTTACTTAAAAATTTTTCTCTCTTATCTTGGCACATTCGCTTCTTTTCCCCACTACCATCTCCACCCCTGTAACAATAGATAGACAAATAGATAGCTAGGTAGACAGATAGACAGATAGATAGATAGGTAGATAGATAGATAGATGGATAGATAGTGCCTCCTTTGTCCTCCTAACACATTCAGGTTTACTTCCTGACACAGCCCAAACCTCCACTCAGAATTGCCTGCCTTTTGGAGAGAGAGAGAGAGACAGACAGACAGGCAGACAGAGACAGAGACAGAGACAGACAGACAGAGAGGGGTTGAAAATGGGGATTACTGAAGAGGAGGAAGGTTGGGGAATAGGGAGAGATGAATGAGACAGACTGGTAATGAGAGAGAGAGAGAGAGAGAGAGAGAGAGAGAGATGAAATGACCAAAATACTATGATATGTAACTGTCCCAATTGTAACTACACCTCCACTACACTCACAGACGCTGTCCCGGGTTCGTGTGCAACATGAGTTCGTAAGAGGGAGATGAGGCGGGCGTGAGGGCGGGGAAGACCGAATACCGTAACAATGTTCATCAGGCGATTTAGCAAACATGACATGATATACCTCTAGATATGGCTGGTTAATATCTTTTTGTACGTCGTTTATGCAGAGTATGGTGATATTGGAGGGATTTATGCAACACAGAAGAGGACAGTAAGGTGTAATAAGCCAAATAAATCGCTTATGAACAGGTGTTACGAGGCTTAGAGAGGGTTTGGGTGTGGAAGATGCTGGGTTTGTGGAAAATGGTGTATGGAAGGATTTATGGAACACAGAATTGGACAGTGAGGTGTAATAAGCCAAATAAATCGCTTAGGAATAGGCGTTAGGGAGCTTAGAGAGGGTTAAAGTGAAGAAGATGCCTGGTATATGGGAGATTGTGTATTTATATATGTGGGAGAGGGTGTAAGAGGATGTATTTATATATGTGGGAGAGGGTGTATTTATATGTGGGAGAGGGTGTATTTATGTATGTGGGAGAGAGTGTATTGTATATGTGGGAGAGGGTGTATTTATATGTGGGAGAGGGTGTACGAGTATTTATGTATGTGGGAGGGTGTGTATTTATATATATGTGGGAGAGGGTGTATTTATATATGTGGGAGAGGGTGTATTGTACTGTATATGTGGAAGAGAGTGTATTGTATATGTGGGAGAGGGTGTATGTATATATGTGGGAGAAGGTGTAAGAGGGTGTATGTATATATATGTGGGAGAGGGTGTATGTATTCGGTATGTGTGGGAGAGGGTGTAAGAGGGTGTATTTATATATGTAGGAGAGGGTGTAATAAGTCGGGTGTGCCTCTCCACTCAACCACCACGGAACTGCGTATTAGGCTGTCTTGGTGGCCTTACACACCTACGACACGAACACAGGTGAGGGATGCTAGGTGAGATCCCAGCCGCTATGGGTCACGGCTTCCCTCACTCTCAACCCTTGCATTTTGGAGACGTGCTGCTATTAGTCTTATTCTTGCGTTTATCGGCTTGCTTGTGGTAGATGGGGATACTCACCATCCACTCACTTAATGTAGTGCTGCGCTCAGGTGTCTGCCCTTTCCTCCTCTCCCTCCTTCTCTCCCTCCATCCTCTTCTGTCCTTCCTTCATTCTTTCCTCGTCCTTCTGCCTACGGGTGACTTTACACTTCCTCTTCTGTCTTTCCTTCATTCTTTCCTCTACCTTCTGCCTGTGGGTGATTCTACATTGAGTGACAAGCCAAAATTTTTCCTCTACACAAGGGAACCATTTACTACGCTGGGTGGTAACCATATAGCCAAATTGAATGAATGAATGAATGATAATCGGCTTGCTTTTATCTGGGAAATTTCCGTAAGGCCTTTGAGTTCATTTAGTTGCCGATGTGGTCTTATTGGAGGGTAGATTTGACTAGAAACCAAGGAGATTCGGAAAAAAATAACAGGTCAGCTTCAAGATCCGCTCATTGTGAGATGCCTGGAGACTGCGTTTGAAAGACTGGAGGTCATAGACAGAGGGAAATACAGACAGAGGAAGACATAGGCAGAGGGAAATACAGACAGAGGAAGACGGTTCCGGAGTTGATCTGTTGCATACATGAAGGACTGGGAGTATCGGTTTGTTCGCCTTACGTGCTGTCAGTTTGGGGCACTAACCATCCCCTCATTTAATGTAGCACCCACACACACATCAGGTAAACACTCACCAACATGCCTAATTACCACACACTCACGCATTTTCTCTACCTTGACCCTTTTCAGCTCAATTGATAACTATATTTAGCTAGACAGGAGGAGTGATTTGACTAGTAACCAAGGAGACTCGTGCCTACCTCATAATTTAGGATCATTGAATTTCACTAGTAACCAAGGAGACTCATTTCTGTCATAACTAAGGCTTGTCAAATGTGATGCAACCTGGAGTTAGCTTGAAAGATTGGGAAAATGGGCCCGTTCTGTCAGATGATAACAAAAGAAGCGGGAGCCGGAACAGAGGCGGCGGGGAGCGGTTGTGGCCGGAAGTTCGGGCTGACCGCTACTGCTGTCTGTCAGGGTTGGACCAGCGGTAATGTTGGCGATTTGACGACTGCCTGAAATTGTGTCCACTCTTCCCCTCACATCCTGTACCTGTAGGTCGTTCACCTTAAGTTGGCGGGGCTGCGTCCCCCCTCCCACATGTACCCATGCAGGTTATATATATATATATATATATATATATATATATATATATATATATATATATATATATATATATATATATATATATCCCATTGGATCCCAGAGTTGCCGGGCGAGGCACTGTTCCGGGAGGGTACTAAGCGTACCGCGCTCCGCCTATCGGCTCATAGTCGCGAAGCTCATAGGTCCCTACCCGGGGGTTCCCTACTTTATTAAGGTTTGAAAATTCCCAATTCTGTCCAGTACTGTGGACTCCGGGCTCCAGTGGTATATATGTATGCTCATGTAGAGGTGTGCGATACGTAGGAGGACTGCTGGGCCTTGAAAGCAGGCTGTGCAGCCTATGCCCAGAGTCGGTCACATAATTAAAAAAAAAAAAAAAAAAAAAAAAAAAAAAAAAAAAACGCCAGGACGCCAGTGAAAACAGACTCGCTGACGAAGGAACAAATAATGAATCGACACGGAAAGGAAACTATGTGTGTGTGTGTGTGTGTGTGTGTGTGATAGAGAGAGAGAGAGAGAGAGAGAGAGAGAGAGAGACAGACAGACAGACAGACAGACAGACAGAGTATAAGGTCCTAGGACTCGTATTCCCGTCGGTTAAGGAAGCTCCCTAACACCTTTTCCTAAGCGATTTATTTTGCTTATTACACCTTACTCTCCCTTTCTGTTACCTAAATCCTTCCAATATCACCATTCGCTGCATAAACAACGTACAAAAAGATATTACCCAGCCATATCCAAAAAATAAATCGCTAAGGAAATGGTGTCAGGGAGCCTCCATGCCCTACGAGAATACGTGCCGAAGACTCGTAAGGAAACTAAATCGCATAGGTAGAGGTGTTAGGGAGCTCAATGGCTGGGTCTGACGGCAGCGTAGGGAGGGTGAAGGGAAAGTGAGAGGTCAATGGGTAGGTTTTTGTAGGAGGAAAGTAGATGGAAGGTCGGTGGGGTGGAGGAAGGTGGTAGTACAGGTGGAGCAAGGTGGTAGTACAGGTGGAGGAAGGTGGCAGTACAGGTGGAGGAAGGTGGCAGTACAGGTGGAGGAAGGTGGTAGTACAGGTGGAGGAAGGTGGTAGTACAGGTGGAGCAAGGTGGTAGTACAGGTGGAGCAAGGTGGTAGTACAGGTGGAGCAAGGTGGTAGTACAGGTGGAGGAAGGTGGCAGTACAGGTGGAGGAAGGTGGTAGTACAGTTGGAGGAAGGTGGTAGTACAGGTGGAGGAAGGTGGTAGTACAGGTGGAGGAAGGTGGTAGTACAGGTGGAGGAAGGTGGCAGTACAGGTGGAGGAAGGTGGTAGTACAGGTGGAGGAAGGTGGCAGTACAGGTGGAGGAAGGTGGTAGTACAGGTGGAGGAAGGTGGTAGTACAGGTGGAGGAAGGTGGTAGTACAGTTGGAGGAAGGTGGTAGTACAGGTGGAGGAAGGTGGTAGTACAAGTGGAGGAAGGTGGTAGTACAGATGGAGGAAGGTGGCAGTTCAGGTGGAGCAAGTGGAAGACGGTGATAGTAGGCTACAGGTGGAGGAAAGTGTTAGTGGAACAGGTGGAGGAAGGTGGTAGTACAGGTGGAGCAAGGTGGTAGTACAGGTGAAGGAAGGTGGTATAGTACAGGTGGAGGAAAGTGGTAGTACAGGTGGAGGAAAGTGATAGTACAGGTGGTGGTGAGAGGGAAGGCAGGATAGGGAGGGAAGTTTGGTATCCGCGGGAGAGAGAGAAGAGAGGTGAGGAGAGAAGAGAGTGCTATTAGTCTGATCATATTTGGCTCAGAATCAATACAGGTGATAGTAAGAGGGAAGAACAGGGAGGCAATGTGCTATCCTTACAAGTACATGTGCCCGAAGGAATTATAAAGAGCGAAAGAAGAGTATGTGAAGAAAGAAAACACTGCTGAGATGAGAGTAGAAGTAGAATAGGTGTAGATGACTAGCGAGAAAGACCAGGGAGGCAAGTAAATATCTCTGAAGGTAGCTCAGGTTGAAGTAAGACAGTGGTTTAAGAATATACTGTTCAGGTGAGGATAGAATTAGTGTAGGTGTGGGGTGACTAGCAAACGAGAAGGACCAGGAGGCTTGTTCGATACCCCTGCATGTGTAAGTGTGTTTTGGGGTCACACACAAATACCCGGGGCCGCACCTCCACTCCCTGCCTCTCACTCTCACTGCTCCCTCCAGCCAGCCAACGTCCGGGGCATAGTAGAGGAGGCCAACGCTAGGACCTCACCCCTTTAACTCCTGGCACACGTGGAGACTCCCTTACTTCAAACAGCCTTCATTATCAATACTTCAACAACTTCTCATCACCATCAAGGGCTGGCAACTGATAGATTTACCAAAGTGACATTTTTAATTCTTAGGTTGCGTCCACACAAGACTCCCTACTTCAACGTCGTTCATTATCAGTACCTTAACAGCCTCTCATCACCATCAGAGGCTGGCAACTGATAGATTTACCAAAGTGACATTTTTGACTCTTAGGGTGCGTCCACACAAGACCCGCAAACTTCAGCGTCGTTCATCATCAATACTTTAATAGCCCCTCATCACCATCTAGGGCTGGCAACTGATGGATTTAGTCTTACCAGCGTGACGATTTTAACTCTTAGTGTGCGTCCACACAAGATGCTCTACTTCAACGTCGTTCATTATCAATACCCAAACAGTCTCTCGTCACCATCGTAACTGTGGATTGCAACTGATGGCTATAATTTTACCAGCGTGACGATTTTAGCTCTAAGTGCGCGTCCACACCAAATACTTGCTTGCACGGATAGATGCAGGGACGGAACTGTGCATCACTATAAGCCGTAGAAGTTCTCGTCCGTACCCACTCGCGTCCAGCGGGGCTACTTGTACGGGTCTTAGCCACACAGAAATCCTTCCCGCACCCACCCGCATTTTGTCTGGACGCACCCTTAGACTTTGAAAGATACCTAAGCATCGAGTAATATTTAGCATTAACTAGAAGATGGATAACTTAGAGGAGATTAAGAAGTCAGTGAAATTAAAGAGCTTTTATGCGAAGAAGTCAGACACCATACTCCTTTCACCTTAACTTGGCCCAGATTTTCGTCTTTTTGCTGCTTATTTCACGTAGCTCAGTGGCGGAAAGTGAGAGTGCTACGGCTCCACGCCCTTTCCATAGCACTTCTTCGTGACTAGCATCATATTCTGGTGTTAATCTATTGTTACAACCCAGCATTCAAGATGGAGAGATGACAATTTTAGGCCAGGTTAGAGTATGAGGGTGCTACGGCTCTATCTCCCTCCCATAGCACTTCTTCGTGACTAGCATCATATTCTGAGGTTAGTCTGCTGTTATAACCCAGCATTCAAGATGGAGAGATGGCAATTTTAGGCCATGTTAGAGTGAAAAGGGTATAGAAACTTTAAAGATAAGTTTGCTGGGTTTTATTTTGGTGGCTTTGGTACTTTTTCTCAGTTTAAAGGGAAGCATCCGTAGTGAGGGGTTTAAAGGAGCACACACACACACACACACACACACACACACACACACACACACACACACACACACACACACACACACACACACACACACACACACACACACACACACACACACACACACACACACACACACACACACACACACACACACACACACACACTCAAATCTCCCATCGCGTGTTGCTATGGGCAGGAACTACGGATGATGCATCTGTTCTGAGTGACGGGGGATCAGAGTGACGTGGATGGGGTATATGAGGGAGGGTGGCGTGTGGTGGTGGTAAGAGAAAGGAGGGTCGTTA
>NC_137062.1:35146944-35149444 GCF_032717465.1 Coenobita brevimanus | reverse complement strand
CAGTCATCATCATCATCACCATCATCATCATCATCATCATCATCGTCATCAACATCATCATCATCATCAACAAATTTTTCACCACCACCACCACCGCCATCATCATCATCATCATACCACCATCTCTTAAGACGGTGACTGAGAAGAGAGAGAGAGAGAGAGAGAGAGAGAGAGAGAGAGAGAGAGAGAGAGAGAGAGAGAGAGAGGCTTGAGGTGAAAGTGGAGAGGGAAGCTGAGGAGGAAGGTGAAATGTGGTGATACCTTGAGGACTTCTCTCTCTCTCTCTCTCTTATATATATATATTGAGAGACAGAGAGAGACAGACAGAGAGATAGGGAGAATAGTTTGGGATGCTGTGTGCTTTTGTGATGGTAGTGAAGGGTGGTTGGGGTTGTGGTGAGTGTGATGTCTGAGTGTTACCTTCACCACCCACATCCACCACCACCCACATTCATCACCCACATCCACCACCACCCACATTCACCACCCACTTTCATCACTCACATTCACCACCCACATTCACCACCCACCTTCATCACTCACATTCACCACCACCCACATTCACTACCTACTCCCACCGCATTCACAACCCACATTCATCATACACTCACCACACTCTCTCCACCAATCATCACATCCAACCTTCATCATTTCGCCAATTTTGGAAGGAGACTATACGCCTTTCACCTTAACTTGGCCCAGATTTTCGTCCTTTTGTAGCTTATTTCACGTAGCTCACTGGCAGAAACAGACAGTGCTTTGGCAGTACATCCTTTCCATGGCACTTCTTCGTGACTAGCATCATAATCTAGTGCTCATCTCATGTTGCAGCTCAGATAGATTGAGAGAGAGAGAGAGAGAGAGAGAGAGAGAGAGACTGTCTGTTAAATGGCAGTGGAGTGTTTAGAAAGGGGGGAAGAAAGGGCTCTGATCAAGTGTGTGTGTGTGTGTGTGTGTGTGTGTGTGTGTTGGAGTATGTGTGTGATTGATGTGCCATAGTGTGTGTGTGTGTGTGTGTGTGTGTGTGTGTGTGTGTGTGTGTGTGTGCGAGTATGTATGTGGCTGATGTGTAATAGTGTGTGTGTGTGTGTGTGTGTGTGTGTGTGTGTGTGTGTGTGTGTGTGTGTGTGTGTGTGTGTGGAGGGGTGAAAGGGAGTTATGTTAGGTCAGTAGGGCGAATAGGTGAGTGGAGTCTGTAGAGTGGACTGAATGGAAGGGTTCTGTGCTGTGAAGGAATAAGAAGTATTTTGATTAGTAAAGAAAGGGAAAGGAAGAGGTGTAAGGAGAGAGTGTGTTGGGTGTGGAAAGGAGAGGGAAGAGAGGAGGAAGGGGTGAATGGAATGTGTGAGTTAGGGCAGTTAATAATGATGATAATTATAGTAATAATAATAATAATGATGATGATGATGATGATGATGCTACTGATGGTGGTGATGAGAGTGGGAAGTGTAGGTTAGGGTACTATTATTACTGTTGTTGTTGTTATTATTATTATTATTATTATTATTATTATTATTATTATTATTATTATAGCATTAGGACTTCCCCCACCCAACTCCACTTTCTTCCTATGACACTCCTCTCTCCTCACATCCCTTTCTTTTTCCTTTCCTCTCCTTTCAACTCCCCTCACCCTCTCCCTTCTCCCTGCACCCTTTCTCCCCCTGACTATCCCCTCTGCATACTCCCCCCTCCTTCTGTCTGTCTCCCTTTCTTTCCCCCTCTCTCCCTATTCCTCCTATCTTTCTCCCCATTTTCCTTTCTCCCCATACTCTCCCTCTCTTCTTCTTCGTCCCCTCCTACTCCTCTCTGCACCCCCATCTTACCCCTCTCTACCTTCCCCCCTTACTCCTCCTCCCATACCTCCCTTTCCTTCTTTCTTCCCCACCTCCTTCTGCCTACTTTCCTCCCCACTTTCCCTCCTTCCTCCCCCTCCTTCTCCTCCTGTCTACAGTCCCCTCCTACTCTCATGTACTTCCTTCCTCTCTTCTGCTTCTCTCTCTTTCCCCTCCTCTCTTCCTCCTCCCTCCCACTCCTTCCTGCTTCCTTCTACCGTCTCCTCCTACCCCTCCTGTCTGCTTCCTACTCCTCCTTCCACGTCACTCCCCTCCCACCCCCCCAACGAGGAGGTCAGCTCTATAACGGAAGGCAGTACAGTTCAAGTGAGCTGGTATAGAGCCTTAGGGGAGTCACGCGGCGAGCTGTGTGTGTGTGTGTGTGCGTGTGTGTGTGTGTGTGAGAGAGAGAGAGAGAGGGGGGGAGAGAAGGGGGGCGTGTCCGTGTAAGTTTGTAAGGGTAGGAGTATGTGTGTCTGATGTGAAATAGTGTGTGTGTGTGTGTGTGTGTGTGTGACAGAGAGAGAGAGAGGGCCGTGTAAGTTTGTATGTGTAGGAGTATGTGTGTCTGATGTGTGATAGTGTTTTGTGTGTGTGTGTGTGTGTGTGTGTGAGAGAGAGAGAGAGAGAGAGAGAGAGAGAGAACCGTGTGAGTTTGTATACGA
>NC_137062.1:35139444-35141944 GCF_032717465.1 Coenobita brevimanus | reverse complement strand
GGTTAATATTGGAATGTTATTATTATTATTATTATTATTATTATTATTATTATTATTTCGCATCTTCGTATTATCCTTCTGTTTCCTTTTCTTCCTCTCTTCCTCCTCCTCCTTCTTCATAACATCATCATCATCATCATCATCACATTAATCAAAGAAGAAGAGTGTATCAGGCAGAATGTGTGTTTGTGTTTGAATCGATAGTAATGAGAGAGAGAGAGAGAGAGAGAGAGAGAGAGAGAGAGAGAGATGAGTGGGAGAGGCTAAGGTGGAGCTCTCAAGGTCACGGGCGTTTCATAACAAGTGAAGATTTTTTTTTAAAGTTGATGTATGTCTTCAGTTTTTTATTCTTTCCTCTCTTCATTCGTTCGTTTAGACAGGCTCTCCACGCTGCTCGATCTCTGGCAGCCTCCCTATTCAGTCCCTTACCAATACACTCAAGTCCTATCCATCCCAAACCATCTCAATCTACCCCTCCTCATCACAACACCAATACACTCCAGTCCCATCCTTCCTCCCAAACCATCTCAATCTACCCCTCCTCATCACAACACCAATACACTCCAGTCCCATCCATCCTCCCAAACCATCTCAATCTACCCCTCCTCATCACAACACCAATACACTCCAGTCCCATCCTTCCTCCCAAACCATCTCAATCTACCCCTTTTCATCACAACACCAATACACTCCAGTCCCATCCATCCTCCCAAACCATCTCAATCTACCCCTCCTCATCACAACACCAATACACTCCAGTCCCATCCTTCCTCCCAAACCATCTCAATCTACCCCTTCTCATCACAACACCAATACACTCCAGTCCCATCCATCCTCCCAAACCATCTCAATCTACCCCTCCTCATCACAACACCAATACACTCCAGTCCCATCCTTCCTCCCAAACCATCTCAATCTACCCCTCCTCATCACAACACCAATACACTCCAGTCCCATCCTTCCTCCCAAACCATCTCAATCTACCCCTCCTCATCACAACACCAATACACTCCAGTCCCATCCTTCCTCCCAAACCATCTCAATCTACCCCTCCTCATCACAACACCAATACACTCCAGTCCCATCCTTCCTCCCAAACCATCTCAATCTACCCCTCCTCATCACAACACCAATACACTCCAGTCCCATCCTTCCTCCCAAACCATCTCAGTCTACCCCTCCTTATCACAGCACCAATACACTCCAGTCCCATCCTTCCTCCCAAACCATCTCAATCTACCCCTCCTCATCCTAACACCAATACACTCCAGTCCCATCCTTCCTCTCAGCTTTTCAATCTTAATTGTGTCTACTACTACTACTACTACTACTACTACTACTACTACTGCCACCACCACCACCACCACCACTCCTACTAACCTCACCCTTCCTTTCATTTACCCATTTACAGTTTACACATCTCGTAAAATAAGCGAAAATAACAGAGTTCCAGGAGCTGTAAAATATCTATCCCATACTCGATCGGAAGTGGTTAATTATCCAATAGGTCTAATTGATCTGTAATTAAGGAAGTAGTTAGGGAAGGTGTAATTAGGCCTGGGAATAGCCTAGGGGTAAACGTAAGCACTAAACTTCACTGACAAGGCGTGTGTATGTGTGTGGAGTGTGTGGGAAGGGGTGTTTGTGGGTGTGTGGGTGTGGGTGGGTGGGATGTGGTGTTTGTGTGTGTGTGGGGGTGTGTGTGGGAAGGGGTGTTTGTGGGTGTGTGTGGGGGGGTGTGGGTGGGTGGGTGGGAAGGTGTGTGTGTGTGTGTGTGGTTTGTGGGGTCTTTGTTGTGTGTTTGTTGGAGTATATATATCTGTGTGTGTGTGTGTGTGTGTGTGTGTGTGTGTGTTTTATTTATGTGAGGTCAGTTGAGGATGCTCCCTAACACCTGTTCCTAAGCGATTTATTTTGTTTATTACACCTTACTGTCCTCCTCTGTGTTACATAAATCCTTGCATTACCGCCATACTCTGCATTAATAACTTACAGAAGGGTTTTAACCAGCCATATCCAAAAATAAATCACCAAGAAAAAGGTGTTAGGGAACTTACCTGGTGAGAACACGCAACCTCCCTAACACCTCTTCCTTACCGATTTATTCCTGATTCTGCTCCGTTACTATATTCTTGTGTGTTATTCATGCAGTCTATGTCGATATTGAAAGGCATAAGAAGCAAACCAAGGAATATTAATGAGTAGTTTGGAAAATAAATCGCTAAGGAAGAGGTGTTAGGGAGTTTCCGTACCCGATGAGAGATGGATTGAAAGTATGAGTTGATAGTGTGACTCTCTCTCTCTCTCTCTCTCTCTCTCTCTCTCTCTCACCTGTGTATGCAAGATTAATTGGACAGGTAATATCCCTTCATCATCATCATCATCATCATCATCTTCTTCTTCTTCTTCTTTTTCTTTTCCTCCTCCTCCTCCTCCTCCTCCTCCTCCTTCTTCTTTTTCTTCTTCACTCTCCAGAAACGTATTCCACCCCCACACTGAC
>NC_137062.1:35131944-35134444 GCF_032717465.1 Coenobita brevimanus | reverse complement strand
CAGACTGACTTTCACCATATTAGAGAGAGAGGGAGAGAGAGGGAGAGAGAGAGAGAGAGGGAGAGAGAGAGAGAGAGAGAGAGAGGGGGCAGAGTCCGTGAGATTATATATATATATATATATATATATATGTGATTTTAGGAGGAAGGAAGTATTAGGTAGGGTGTGTGTGTGTGTGTGTGTGTGTGTGTGTGTGTGTGTGTGTGTGTGTGTGTCTCTCTCTCTCTCTCTCTCTCTCTCTCTCACACACACACACAGCACTATTTCAGTATGTCTCTCTCTCTTTCTGTCTTTCTTTCTACCCGTCTGTCTGTTTGTCTGTCAGGGGATTGGGAAAGTAGACACAGTCCGTTTTATCATCCCTTCTAAACTCTTCACTCATCGTCCTTTGTCTGTCTATCTATCTGTCTATCTATCTATCAGTCTGTCTATCTGTCAGTCTGTCTCTCTGTCTATCTATCAGTCAGAATTTCTATCTGTATATCTGTCTATCTGTCTGCCTGTCTATCTATCTATCTATCTCTATCCGTCTGTCTGTCTGTCTATCAATCAGTCATTCTATCTATGTATCTATCTATTTGTATATCTATCTGTCTATCAATCAACAAATCAATCGAAGTTAATCTACCTATCTTTCTATCTATCTATCTATCAATCAACCAGTCATTCTATTTGTCCATCTATCTGTCCATCTATCTATCTGTCTATCTATCTATCTATCTATCTATATGCATGTGTGACTGTGTGGTGAGGTGGTTAGTGGTAGGGATGTGTGAAAGTTGTGTGTTTGTGAAAGCTGTGTAAGTAGTGTGTGTGTGTGTGTGTGTGTGTGTGTGTGTGTGTGTGGGTGGGTGGGTGTGTGTAAGTATCAAATAACTAAATATATAAGTGATAAGCATGTCAGAATTCCCAGATAAGACAGTAGGGAGTGACGCTGTGTGTGTGTGTGTGTGTGTGTGTGTGTGTGTGTGTTGTTGTTGTTGTTGTTGTTGTTGTTGTTGTTGTCTTAAAGGTGGGGTAGGCTAGGCTGGGAGTAAAGGCGCCTTGCTGGACAGGAGAGGAACTGGAGCATTGGACACTTCGTAGCACATCTTCTTTAGCGATTTATTTAGCTTATTACACCATACAGAACAAACAAATCGCCTCCACGTCGCTGTATCCCTTTCCATGACTTTTGCCCTCCCCCACAGTACAGCTTAACAATTTCTCCTGTGCTATTTATCCCCCTTTAATATCGACATAAAAAGAGTAGAGGCACCGGAAGTAAACAGGAAGGTCAGGAAACTCATAAAACTCACCTGAAGAATTCTTATGAGGAACCAGTGAATTGTCTCCCCTTCCTTCATCGACTCACAAGACCTCACTCTGCTCACAACGGGGGCTTGAGAGGCGTAGAGAGCTGGTGTGAGCGTCCTGTGAGCTGTGAGCGTGGTAGTGATGGGGTGTCTTGTGATACTCGTGATGTGTGTTGTGAGCTGAGAGAGAGAGAGAGAGAGAGAGAGAGAGAGAGAGTCAAGATCATATAGGATTTTTGCGATCTGAGTCAGGGGTCAGCAGTGAGGAAAGAGGGCTCACACACACACACACACACACACACACACACACACACACACACACACACACACACACACACACACACACACACACACACACACACACACACACACACACACACACACACACACACCGCTCGCTGGTGCAGTGGTAACGTTCCCGCTTGCCAACTGGTGCACGGGAGTTCGCGCCTCGCTCAGGTTGCGAAAAGTTTCACTGACGAAGTGGGTGGTTACTGTCCCCCTGGAGCAAGGGGACAGGTGTGTGCGTGTGTGAAGGTCACAGCCTTGCCCTTAGATCGGACTATATGAGCTACAGCTGTTCCGTGATGCCGATCACGACCATCAAGTGATCCTGACCGAACCGGTGTTCCCTCTCGCTGGTGCAGTGGTAACGCTCTCGCTTGCCAACTGGTGGACTCGCGCCTCAGCTCAGGTTGCGAAAAGTTTCAATAACAGGGGTTGACCTAAATCACCCTCGTTGTCATATCCACCTCCCCACCACAATCCTCTCCCCCTCCACTGACCTGATTGCAGAGAGGGTAAAATTGCCACAGGGAAATGAATGTTAGAGTCACCCCGCCCTTCCCTTCAGCCTTGACCCTACCGTGGCCAAAATTAGGGAAGGAGAGAGAGATTTGGAACAACGCTCCACCCCACGGGAAAAAAAAAAATTGGTAGGGTAGTTGGTCTGATGTATTTAGTGATAGAGGCACACACACACACACACACACACACACACACACACACACACACACACACACACACACACACACACACACACCTATGTCTGTATGTATAGTATCATCCACATCATCTCCATCATAATCATCATCACAACTTCATCATCATCATCACCACTCCTCTCTTTCACTACATCATCATCATCATCATCATCATCATCTTAATTCATCTCAGAAAAGAAACATTTGCTTGTGAGACAAAAC
>NC_137062.1:35111944-35126944 GCF_032717465.1 Coenobita brevimanus | reverse complement strand
GGGATGAGTGTGTGTGTCTGTGTGTCTGTGTGTGTGTGTGTGTGTGTGTGTCTGTGTCTGTGTAGGGGAGATGAGTGAGTGTTTGTCTTGAGGGGGTGGATGTGTGCGTGTGTGTGTGTGTGTGTGTGTGTGTGTGTGTGTGTGTAGGGGGGATGAGTGTGTGTGTGTGTGTGTGTGTGTGTGTGTGTGTGTGTGTGTGTGTGTGTCTGTGTCTGTGTAGGGGAGATGAGTGAGTGTTTGTCTTGAGGGGGTGGATGTGTGTGTGTGTAAGTGTGTGTGTAGGGGGGATGAGTGAGTGTGTGTGTGTGTGTGTGTGTGTGTGTGTGTGTGTGTGTGTGTGTGTGTGTGTGTGTGAGTTTGTAAGGGGAGGGGGCGGTGGATGTGCCTGTGTTTGTGAGTTTGTGTGGACAGGGATGCCGCAACGGAACATTTAAGATGGAGGGATGGCAATTTTAGGCCAAGTTAAAGCGAGCGGAGTGTACTATCTCTAAAGTGTGAAAATCGCTTATCGAAAGGTGCTAAAAAGATAAGAAAGAAAGAAAAGAAAGAGGGGAGGTGTTAAGTATCCGATGCTGTTGTTGTTATTGTTGTTTTTTAATGTTGCTGTTTTTTTACTCTTATATGAAACCCCAGTCCAGTCAAAAATATAATCGGATATATTTGCGTTATATTTCCTCTACAGCCTGCTATATGTGATGTGACTGTGCTAAATATAATCAGCACTGCTTTTTATGTTATCCAGTTGGAGAGGAGATGGAGGGATGGAGTGGAGAGGTATATGAGAGAGGGGGGGGGTGAATTGGGAGCAGGATGGTGAAATGGCAGGGGACAGGGTGACGTGCAGGCGATTTGTTTGTGGCCACCCCGTATAAGGCGTCAGGCAATAGATAGATAGATAGAAGAGGAACATATGGGCGATGGACTGATGTGAGTTGGATGAGGGTATATGACGTTATGTTGTGCTGGTCGGGCTCAGAGACACAAGTCGTTTAAGTTTTTTTTTTTTTTTAAGCGAGGAAGAAGGAACCAAAGGCCAGGAGCCCGCAAACCGTTCCTTCCAAGAAAAAAAAATAATACAAAAGAGAGCCAAATTCAAGATCCGTTCATTTCGAGATGCCTCGACACACTGCGTTTGAAGGACTGGAGATCATAGGAAGCAGGAAATACAGACAGAGGGAGACAGTTCCAGAGTTGACCTGTTGCTAAAATGAAGGACTGGGAATAACGGTTAACTCTTGCACTAGAAAGTTGGACAGAAAAGGATGAGAGTTGGTTGATAGACAGTGAAAGCTGTGATGTTTACACTCTTATAGAACCATAAGATGATTATTTACAGTGTTCGTATAAGGGAAAAGATATAACAAATTGCGTACGCGGGGAGGGTTAGTTTTGTTCGCTATATACCACGACACAACGTGAAATACAAGAGATATAACGAAGTGCTTTTATTACAGGGAAAAATACAGTGTTTGCCACATTGCAGGAGAATAACATGCAGACTGTAACAAACTTTGGTATAACACAGCGAAAGGATTGATGTCTATATACCAGGACAAGACGTGGTGGTGTAAGAGAGCTGGTATATCGCGGGGAAGGTGTTAAAACATGCGAGTATAACAGAGGTGGTATATCGCAGCGAAAGGATTAATGTATATATACCAGGAGGAGACATGGTGTTATAACAGAACTGGTATATCACAGGGACAGGGTTATGTTCGCCTGGTGTAACGATGGATGCGACTAGGGAGTATACCTGGAGTGGAACAGGGCAGGTGGAGCCAGGTAACTACTCCACAAGGGCTGTGCTGGTGGTGGGAGGGAGTGGAGTTGGCAGTGGAGGAGGTGGAGGGGGTGCTAATGGCAGGGGAAGGCAGACACAGAGAGGGGTATATAGGGCTTTATCAGGCGTCACGTTTCAAGATCTGGATATGTATATGAGACAGGCCTCCTCTTGCCACGACCCCACACCTGAGGAAGATGAAGGCTTGGACTCCCTAGAAAGCCGTGCCCTCACCCTCACTCCCTCTCCGGATCCCAGAACAATGCCCGTGGAACAAACGATGCATGCTGAGGGAGGGTATTTCAGCTTGGAACGATGCCTGAGTGATGAGGAAGCTGGGCATCTCCACGACTCCCTTGAGAATCTGGCACATATGCATCTCCCCCGGCCCTCCACACACCCATACCCACCTACCTACCCTCCTCCCCACTACTCCTACCCTCAGCAGCACAAACTCCCCCACCAAGGCTACGTACCCTTGCAAACCTACGTCAATCCGGCGTATCAGCACCAACCCTCCTACGACTCAGCTCAGCAACGCCACGATTACCCTCCTGATCACGCTTATTCCACTGGCTCTAACTACCTCCCTGATAGTACTAGATATTCAGCTGACTGTGATTACCCTCCTAGTGTCTATAACCAGAGAGAGAATTACATGCCAGTTGAGAGCTCCCCCAGTCGACCTGTGTACTGCGATCAGGCTAGTGATATGTACCATCCTAGGGTCCCCTATCCCCCCAGAGCCACATATCAGCCCAAGCAGGAGCTATACCCCCGATACCAGCCCCCCAGGAGTAAGAACTGCCCCCCACAGGAGTCCCCAGGGAAGGAGAGTGGGGCTGAACGTAAAACCAGCGTCCTTAGTGCGGACTCACTGGAAGACCTGCCTCTCAGCCCAACCTCACCTTTGTCCCCCCAACCCCCGCCAGAGGGACGTAAGAGCGGTGGATATAAGGACTCTCTAGAGGATGTTAGGCCGCGGTTGGTGAGTGAGCTGAGGGAGTTCTTTGAGCGACAGAAATCATCAACGAGCAGCAGCAGTACTAGCAGCGGCAGCAGCCCTGAATCCGAAAGTCTGGCTGGGAACAAGACAGAGGGGGAGGAGGCCCAGGTTACGCTAAAGCAGAGCAAGAACGTGACGCCGGAACAAGGAACACAGGACACAAAATACGATGCCAAGTCCTCAGAAGGCACAGACGTCACAGAGGAGGCCAGCTCAAGCAAGGAAAGCACCACGACATCGGATCAGGAATCATCTGAGGACCCCACCAAAGGCCTGTATGAGAGTGAAAGCGATGCCCCGCCCAACGCCAAGCCACGCGTGGGAGACGTGGGCTTCCTCAGAGCAACGCAGGACACGCCACAGACCCTCCTGGCGTCAACTAAGCTCGTCCAGGCCACGCTTAAGCCAGCTGCCAAAGCCACCACCTTCTTTATCAGCCTCGGTAGCAAGTTCAAAGTCCCTGATTTTGAAGGAAGGAAGAAGGAGGCGAAGGACAGCGGGTCGAAAGCAAGGAAGGATGCTAGAAAGGCCTCGACTAGCTCGTCAGGTGAAAGTGCTGAGGGACAAGGCACACCACATACCACAGAAGAGGATTTGCCGTCCAGTGCAGAGTCCATCGACCCGGCAGACTACCAGGAGTCACGCTTGATCCTCCGCCACTTTGTCACGAACTGGGCCAAAGAATCGCCTCAGGACAATGATTCTGACATAGACGAGTTCTTCTTAGTGTTGGATTCTACCGGGGGGAAAGGCAACTTCAGCTTCCCATCAGGCAGCTCATCCATGATTTCCTCAGTCGCTAGTTCCCTCTCAGACCACAGATCTGATACTGTTCACTCCACTGACCAGGACTCTTTCGACGAGGGCAACTTGGCGGATATTGGTGAACCAGATACCACCTCCAGCTCCGGCCTGAGTCCAGTTCTCGAGTCCACTACTGACGAGAGTGCCCCTGATACTCCGGAAATCCTAGACCCTCCAGACGACAAAGACGGCTTCCTGGACCCTTCCTCTCACAGCGTCGTCAAGCCTTTTTTAGGATTAGGTAAGGGCAGTTCTTGCACGTCTCAAGCAGGTTCTGTCCTTGGTAAACAAAAGACGTACAGAAGCGGCCTTGATCGCCTTCTCCCCGTGCCAGAGGAGCTGAGTGTGAGTGGCCAGCGTGTTGAGACCTTCACTGGCACCGAGTTTAGTGACAGTGATGATGAGTGCCAACAGAGAAGACGCCGTGGCACTGACAGGTTAGGTGCCGTGATAGATAAATTCACAGGCCCTAGCTCAGGTCCCTTGATAGGTGAATTCACAGCCCCTAGGTCTGATGTGCTAGGTGGGTTAATAAGTCCTAGCTCTGGTCCCCTTTTAGATGAGTTCACAAGGCATCTTCTGCCAACAGCTGGTGACAACACAGCGTACCATCCGTCCAGTGACAACAGTGAGTCTTGTGAAACTCTGCAGGGGACGGAAGATGGAGAGAGCACGGCAGAGGGGTCGCGGGACACTCTCTGCTCGCATGACGTGTCCGAGAGGAAAGTGGCCTCGGAAATGGCCAAGGTCACCGAGACTGCCGTGACTGGAGACCGCCCTGGGGGAGAGGCAGGGGGTGTGACCACAGAACTGACCGGCCAATCACACCCTTCACGCTCCACAGCGGCCGGTTGCGTCAATTCACATGATATTCAGGGAAATGAGGTCAGCTACGGCAGTCAGGTGAGTGGCGGCGGTGAAGCAAGTGCCACACCTGCTGACCCGCGCCTCTCAGCCCTCACCGCCGCCGCCTTTGCTGCGTCCACTTTCGATTTCACCGCTGATGCCCATCCCACCCCTGACCTTGAAGCTCTGGCAACTCTCATCGCGGATCGTATCATGAATGGCACTGTGGCGTCGAGCAGTGCCGGCCCTGGTGCCACGGGAGTTAACAGTGCCACCCCGTCCTCTCTCAGTGACTGTGAGCGTGGTGTTGGTTTAGCTGCCAGCAGTGACGTGTGCGGGCCAGTCCCACACACTTGTACTATTAATCCACAGCCTGATAAATGCCAACTCAGTGAAGGCGAAAGTGAAGCACCGATCGCCTCAGTTAGCAGTGAAATCAGTGAAGTGCATGACTGTTATTCACCTCATACATGCCCACAGTCCATCAGAGGCAACGAATTTCACTGCAATAAAATGGAAAGTGACAGTGTATTGAAAATGGAGATGGAACCTGGAGAAATGAGTGACACAAAGGACCTGAAAGAATTATGTGCTGGTGATGACAACAATACCTCTAGCACGGATGGAGTAAAGTGTGCTAGTTACTCCTCCAAGATTAGTGACACTCCAACAAGACACAAGTTGCAGCGCCAGTTTTCCCTAACGTCTGACTTGGGTGATGAAATACTTACTGACGAGGTGCCTTACAGGAGCGACACGAGTGCAGGAAGAAACCAGGAGGCCCTAAGGGGAGGACCTGACCCCGATACTCCCCTACCAGACCCACGCCGTCCTATGCTGTCCAAGAAAGACTCGAGAGGATCCACGAGAGAATCCTTTGACAGTCGGAGAATGTCCCTAAGTTCCTCCATCACTGAAGCTGACGAGGACGTGACTGACTTCTGTATGAGTGACGTGAATGACAGGCGAATGTCCGGTTCCTCAGGGATATCATCACTATCAGAGTACAGTGGGAGGAAGTTCTCATACTCGTCCTCCATCTCTGACGACTGGGAGTGGTTCCCTGGGAGAAAAAGGAGTCTGAGGGGGCAGTGGGCGAGCGGGGACTCTGGCGAAAGGTTTGATTTTCGTAAGATGTCGAGTGTTAGCGCAGACTCCACGCAAAGTTCAGGGATCTACTCAATGGAATCTGGTGGTATAGACACACGAAAGTTTTCAGTGAGCTCTGGCGTGTCCTGCCTCTCAAAGATACACGAGGAGGGTAGAATAGTCCCTGATGATGACCTGGGGAGGCTTGAGTGTTTTGAAGACGAGGAGCAGACAGACGCCCCCATGTCCCCAGGGAAGGACACCTGCCATAACGTCACCCTCGATGGTAAACGCCTCGTCCTCCCTCCCCCAGTGTGGCCTCGAAGGGATGGGGAAAAGCCTGAGAGTGACGAGGGTAAAGTGGGGCCGAGGAGCTGGGACTCGAGTCTTGAGGATGAGATGCCCGAGTTTATAGTGAAAAGAGCGGAGATCCTCAAGAACTCCCAGACCCTTCCCCGCACTGAACCGAAGCTCGACTTGCCTCTCATCTGTCCATCCACTTGCCCACTGAGACGTAGAGATGGAGACGAGGACGAGGACTGCGGACACCACTGCCACACTCACCCCTTCCCCGCTGATGTCAGAGCCAAGCGTAAGTCTCTTAGTTACGTGCCAAGACTCCTGAAGCCAAAATCAAAATCAGACACCAGAAGAAGATTAACCCTCCACACCTTCGAGAACATAGCTGAGGAGTGGAGAAACCAACAGGCAGCACTGACGCGGGAGGACCGACCCTTGGCAGAATCTGTGTCTGATCTGAGCAAGGAAATGACAGGGGCTCTAAGCAAGGAAATGACAGGGGAACTAAGCAAGGAAATGAGAGGGGATCTAAGCAAGGAAATGACAGGGGATCTAAGCAAGGAAATGACAGGGGATCTAAGCAAGGAAATGTCAGGGGATCTAAGCAAGGAAATGACAGGGGATCTAAGCAAGGAAATGACAGGGGATCGAAGCAAGGAAATGACAGGGGATCTAGGCAAGGAAATGACAGGGGATCTAAGCAGAGAGATGGAATTCAGGCAAAACCTCGTTCGGGATCTGGAAAAACTAGAGGCTGAGATTGACGCAGAGGTGTTGGCACTCGGGTCAGAATCACAGAGCAGGGACGAAAGTGACGCGTCTCTGGTGGTGGTGTTTGACAGTAACGAGTCAGTAGCATCGGCAGGAAGCTTCTCTCGCGCTGATTCAAGAGTCTCAGAACGCCAGGACACGTCAGTAGAGTCGGAACTAGGCGTAGCGAAAGTCACAGGTGAGGGTTCGTGTCCTGGCGATGTATCCACTCTGAAGGATGAAGGACCCCAGGAGCATCAGGCGGGAGAAACAGAGGCAGATCAGAAGGGCAGGAGAAGTGTGGAGACTCCCCGAGGCTCAGGCACCTTTACCCCTCTCTCAGACTCGAAATCCTTACCAAACCTACTGGAGGAGGAGGAAGAAAAGCCCTCTAAAGCAGCGCCGAAGAGGAAGACAGGCATTGCTAGGAGGAAAAGCGGGAAGACAGCCAAGAGCATGGAGGCCCTATTGAACGTCGAGATAGTGCCTTGTAGTACGTACGAATTCAGTGAAGTTGCGTTCCCTGAGGTGGTCGGTCGTGAGGAATTAGAGGAACAGGAGGTGATGGAAAATTTCTCTGACGAGGATATGGTGTCTGAGGGTGACTTCGAGGCCTTTTCCGACACTGACCACGAGCACGACACCGACATGGAAAACCTCAATCTGGAACTGTTCGAGCCCCAGTCCAAAGGCAGGAAGCTGGATGGGAAGGTGATCTCAACCAGGCAGAAGAGGCTGAAGAAGCTGAGGAGGAAATTCAGCTTCAGCTCCACGGAGAAGCAGTCTAAGGATATCAGAGAGACCTTCAGCACCTCTCTCAAGCGGTTCAGGAATGCCAGGCAGAAAATTGGAAAGCTCATGCACAAGACGCTGAGGAACGAGGTGGCCCCTGGACTTTCCTCTGGCGAGTCTGTGGAGGGGTCGCCGCGCCCCAGGCCATCCCCGCTTCGCCAGGCAGGGGGAGGCGTGTATCTCAAACTTCCTCGCCAACGCACAGACTCACCTTCCTCCAAGAACTCAGAGGGGCAGGCGTCTTTATCCATGGACTGTGGTGAATCGAGGGCTTCTGACGAGGGCGCTGCTGCAGGTGGCGGTGTCTCTCGTAAAACATCCAGGTCCTCAGATGACTTCCCCCCCAGCGTGAGCGATGCGCGGCCCTCAGACGGTCAGGAATCGGTCTATTCGTGGTCCGACGCTGACAGTGATTTTGAGTATATCGCCGTGACACCTAAAACTGCGCTGGTGCGGGAGGAAGTGAGGGAAACAGAGGAAGTGAAGGAACCAGCGAAGGAAGTGACGGAAGCGGTGAAGGAAGTGACGGAAGCAACTGGCTCCCACCCCACGGAGGGAGCTGGGGCCTCTGCTTCCCCCCAGGACCTCCCCAGGGCCTCCTCCTCTCTCCGCCAGAGTCTTGAAACACACCTGCAAGGTAAGGGAAGCATGTTTTAATTTAGTTTCACTCTAGGGCCAGGCTTGTCTTAAAATGTTTCGGGGTATGTTTGTTTTGAGAGAGAGAGAGAGTAAATATAGTTGGATAGATATTGACAGGCCAGGTAGTAACAGGGGTCCCAGTCTGACTATAATGTACACACACACACACACACACACACACATTCTCTCCTTAACACCCAGTACAAGACAGATCAGTGCTAGTACTATTTCTTGCTAGTCACTCTGTTGCTACACACATCACTACCACGCTCCTACCTCATCACCTAATTGCCTCAGCGTACGTCTGTCGAGAGCAGTTCTATCTATCTGTCTGTCTCTGTATTTATCTGTCTATCTGTCTGTCTGTCTGTCTATCTATCTGTCTGTCTATCTGTCTGTCTATTTATGTATGTTGGGAAAAATCTGAAAGGTGTGTGCTAGGAGTATGAACTCTCATATTTAACTCTCTCTCTCTCTCTCTCTCTCTCTCTCTCTCTCTCTCTCTCTCTCACACACACACACACACACACACACACACACACACACACACACACACACACACACACACACACACACACACACACACACACACACACACACACACACACAAAACACTATTACACATCAGTCTCACACATACAGACTTACACGGCTCGCTCTCTCTCTCTCTCTCTCTCTCTCTCTCTCTAAGTTATTTTCCAGCCCCCTCTTCTATCACCCTACCTCTTCCATCACTCTTCCCTATAAACACGCTTTCCCATACTCTCATATCGCTCCATAAGACCGAATGTGATCACGCTGCCCTTCCCCTGGATCTTCTCACTCTATCTACCATCCACTCACTCTATAAGAAAAATAAAGTTTCCTCAAAATATCAGTCATTTCAGTGCATCTTTGAGTTATATATATATATTTTTTCATATAAATACCATTGCTTGTACTTTCCAATCGACATGTATTAGGTGCGATTAGGCTGCCCTCCCCCCTTTAACTCACTCTGTCTCTAGCATCCAATCGCCTCTAGAGATAGTGAATCCCCTTATCTCACTCTCTCTAGCTTCCAATCACCTTTAGAGATAGTGGTAAAAGAGAGTTAAAGAAAGATATATGTGTGTGATTTTGAAGGTGCGTTGAGTTTTAGTGTGTAGTTATAATTTTCTCCATAGTGCCAGGTGTAATTAGGCTCCCCCCCCCTCCTGATCTCACTCTGTCTAGCGTGCAGTCACTCTGAAAGATAATGGTAAAAATAAAGATAGTGGTAAAGATAGTGATAAAGATAGTGGTAAAGATAGTGATAAAGATAGTGGTAAAGATAGTGATAAAGATAGTGGTAAAGATAGTGATAGAGATAGTAGTAAAGATAAAGATAATGGTAAAGATAGTGATAGAGATAGTAGTAAAAAGATAATGGTAAAGATAGTGGTAAAGATAGTGAGAAAGATAGTGGTTTCTGGCCTAGCTCTGAGACGACAAAGGTCAGATGTGAGAGAGAGAGAGAGAGAGCACAGGTGTGATGAGTGATTTCCTACACACCTGAGCGTGCCATGTGTGTTTTGGTGGCGTGCACGTGAGATGTGTATGTGTGTGTGTGTGTGTGTGTGTACTGAGGAAGAGGTGTACGTATGAGTGGGTTAATAGAGGTGGTGTGTGTGTGTGTGTGTGTGTGTGTGTACCGGTATGTATGTATGTATTCTGTCTGTCTGTCTGTCTATATTTATGTATGTATGAGTGTATGTATATATTGAGGTGTGTGTGTGTGTGTGTGTGTGTGTGTGTGTGTGTGTGTGTGTGTGTGTGTGTGTGTGTGTGTGTGTGTGTACCGTTATATATGTACGTCTTCTATCTGTCTGTCAGTATGTATGTATAAGTGTATGTATGAGTATATGTATGCATGAGTGTATGAACATACTTCTCAGTGCCACCACGTGAAGACCTCTCTCTTGAGTACAAATGGAGGTTAATAAAATCTATATTAAATGAACTAAAAAAAAAAAAGCCGTCTATAGTCAAAAATAAGATGGAAAAAGGTCACCAGAATTTTTGGGGTTTTTTGTGCTTTCGTTTTCAAAAATATACAAAAAAAAAAAAACAAAAAAAAAACGTAAGGAAATTGAAGACATATGTGCAAACGGTCAAAGGTTAGGTATAATGGACAGGTGAACGGGACAGGTGTGTGTGTGTGTGTGTGTGTGTGTGTGTGTGTGTGTGTGTGTGTGTGTGTGTGTGTGTGTGGAATTGAATGTGTGACAGTCATTACCAGGCAAGTGTGTGTGTGTGTGTGTGTGTGTGTGGAATTGAATGTGTGACAGTCATTACCAGGCAAGTGTGTGTGTGTGTGTGTGTGTGTGTGTGTGTGTGTGTGTGTGTGTGTGAGAGAGAGGGGGAGGGGTAGAGCAAGAGGTACCACAACACACACTCTCTCTCTACTAGCTAACCTTGCTTTCACCGTATGAGTAACCTGGGCTGCTTTTTCTGATCTCCACCCCTCCCTCTCTCCCTCCCCCTCCCTCCCCCCCCCGTACACCCCACCACACCACACAGCCTCACCTACACCCCAGCACCTACACCTACCTACAAGGGGCCAGAGATAAAGGAGGTGTAGTGTAGATGCCACAAAACAGAGTAGCATGGGTGTAAGACAGGGGGATGGCCAGGTGTATGGGTTAGGCTTTTCGGGTGGGTGGGTGGAGAGAGAGAGGTGCGTGTATGTATGTATGTATGTGTGTGTGTGTGTGTGTGTGTGAGAGAGAGAGAGAGAGAGAGAGAGAGAGAGAGAGTCGTTTGCTCCGGTCATAATCCTAACCGGAAGTTACGCCATGACCCAGCGACATTGACCTGGCGGAAGTGTAAATGAACTTTTGATCATACGCGATATACCAGCTGGCCCTCCTATACGCCTTTCACCCAGACTTGGTGTAAAATGAACGCCAAGGGGAGAAATCTCGTAGACTTAGCAGGCTCACTGTACCCCTTTCACGTTAACCCGGCCCAGATGTGTGTGTGTATGTGTGTGTGTGTGTGTGTGTGTGTGTGTGTGTGTGTGATAGAGAGAGAGAGAGAGAGAGAGATGAGACCCTACCTTTATCATTCATTTTCTGTGTCTGGTAATGGTGGTGATGCTAGGGGTATAGGTAATGATGATGATGATGATGGTGACGATGATGATGATGGTGGTGGTGGCGGTAGTACAGATGATGATGATGATGATGATGATGGCGATAATGATGGTGATGCTAGGGGTACAGATGATGATGATAGTGATGATGATGGTGGTGGTGGTGGTGATGATGGTGATGATAAATGATAATGATGGTGGTGGTGGTGTTGCTGGTGGCAGTACGGATGATGATGATGATGATGGTGATAACGATAATGATGGTGATGCTAGGGGTACAGATGGTGATGATAATGATGATGATGATGGTGGTGGTGGTGATGATGATGATGGTGATGGTAAATGATAATGATGGTGGTGGTGGTGATAATGATGGTGACGATGGTGGCGGTGGTGGTGGTGGTGATAGTGGTGGTGACTCACACGGGTCACCACTTTCTCTTACGAGGTCTGTGTGAGTGAGGGAGCTGGGGAGTTTTTGTGGTTGTGAGGGGGATGGGGGGGAGGGACGAGGGGGAAGGAAGGTGGGATAGGGAGGTGGATAGGTGGAAATGGGTGGAAGGATAGGTGGGTGGAGAGAGTGTGTAGGGTTAGGTGAAGGATAGATGGGATGGGTGGGAGTGGGTGGAAGGATAGGGTGGTGGATGGGAGCCAGTGGGTGGATGGATAGGTGGGTGGAGAGAATGTGGAGGGTTAGGTGGATGGATAGGTGACAAAGGAGGGAGGAAGGTGGCAGGTAGGTGGATTGGGTGGCAGGATAGGTGGGTGGAGAGACGTAGTGGAGGTTAGGTGGAAGGATAGATGGGATGGGTGGGAGTGGGTGGAAGGATAGGTAGGTGTAACAAGCGGAAAGATAGAAGAGAGAGAGAAAGAGAGAGAGAGAGGGTCAAGATAATATTTTTGCGATGTGAGTCAGGGGTCAAGAGAGAGAGAGAGAGAGAGAGAGAGAGAGAGAGTACTAGTAAGACATCACACTCATCTTGATTAGTGTGACCCCGTTTTCTATTCATCCTTGACTCCATTTTCTACAAAGGGGCACGCAAGCAGAATATTCCACCACTTAATCTCTCTCTCTCTCTCTCTCTCTCTCTCTCTCTCTCTCTCTCTCTCTCATAAGCAGAATATTCCACGCGTTAATCATGCATATCTGTCTCTCTCTCTCTCTCTCTCTCTCTCTCTCTCTCTCTCTCTCTCTCTCTCTCTCTCTCTCTCTCTCTCTCTCTCTCTCTCGTTTCACCTGTTTCTCCATTCTTCTGTGCTAATTTCTTCTCTCTCTCAAATACCTTTCCATACCATCCCTTCATATCATCCTCGGCCTTCTCCTCCTCCTCTCCCCCCTCCACTTCACTCACACTCTCCCAGTCAGTCTCCCAGTCTCCATCCTCTCCCAGTCAGTCTCTTATCCTCCATTGTCTCCCAGTTAGTCTTTCATTCTCCATCCTCTTCCAGTTAGTCTCTCGTTCTCCATCCTCTCCCAGTTAGTCTCTTATCCTCCATTCTCTCCCAGTTAGTCTCTCATTCTCCATCATCTCCCAGTCAGTCTCTCATTCGCCATCTTCTCCCAGTCAGTCTCATTCTCCATCCTCTCTCAGTTAGTCTTTCATCTTCCATCCTCTCCAAGTTAGTCTCTCACTCTCCATCATCACCAACACCACAGCGCTCCTTCACTCTGGTCCGGTGTAATATCCAAAACAAATCGCTTAGGAAAGGGTGTTAGGAAATATATGAAGCCAGTGGGAGTAGGAGTAACTGTTTTCGTGAAGCCTGGATAAGGGAAAACTGGAATGTGTTACGTCCCTTCACGTGAGTAACGTGTAATACCCAAAATAAATCGCTAAGGAAGGGGTGTTACGAATTATTCCAAGCCATAGTTTTGCCCTTGAAGACTGGGTAAGGGAAAACTGGAATATGTTACGTCCCATCACTCTAGTAACGTGTAATTTCCAAAATAAATCGCTATGGAAGGGGTGTTACGAATTATTCCAAGCCACAGTTTTGCCCTTGAAGACTGGGTAAAGGAAACTTGACGTGTGTTAAGTCCCTTCACTCTAGTAACATGAAATATCCAAAATAAATCGCTATGGAAGGGGTGTTACGAATTATTCCAAGCCACGGTTTTGCCCTTGAAGACTGGGTAAGGGAAAGTTGGCGTGTGTTGAGTCTCGTAGCGTATGTCATTATTTGATTTAGTTGACAGACCAAGAACTGGGATTTTAGACCTAGCTGGAGGGAAGGAAGGAGAAAGGAAGAGAGGATGGAGGAAGGGAGGAAAAAGAAGGAAGGCAGGAAGGAGGGTCGGACGGAAGGAAGGAGAGAAGGATGGAAGGAGGAGTACAAAGGAGGGCAAAGGAAAGCAAACAGCAACAGACCTTATGGTCCTTTCGAGGCTGTTTGTTACAGAGTAGACTATGACTACAAGATCTAACACTACATGCTGAAGGATAAGGATGGTAAAGGAGGAAGGAAGGACAGAAGGAAGGAAGCAAGCAAGGTGAAAATGGAGGAAGGAAGCAGGGAAGGTATGAAGGAAGGAGGGAGGATAGGGAGGAAGGAAGATTAGAAGGAAGGAGGGAGGGAAGGAAAGAAGGAGGGGGGAAGAAAGGAAGGACGGAAGCAAGGAGGATAGGAAGGAAGGAAGAAAAGAAAGAAGGAGGGAGGGAAGGAAGAAAGAAGGAGGAAAGGAAGGAAGGACTCGTAGTCTGTCATCGTTGAATCAAGTGACCCATGACGCAAGGTTTATAAAGACGCTGGGAGACCTTGATGCTGAAATCTTAGGCCTAGCTAAAAGGAAGGAGGGAAGGAAGGAAGGAGGGAGGGAGGGAGGGAGGGAAAGAAGGAGGGAAGGAAGGAAGGAAGCCAAGGAGGAAAGGGAGAAAGGGAGGCAGGAAGAAAGGATGAGATTAAAAAGGAAGAAGGGACGGACGGAAGGAAGGAAAGAAGGAAGGACAGATCGAAGGAAGGAAGTAAGCCAAGGAGGAAAGGAAGGAAGGAGGAAGGGAGGGAAAAAAGGAGGGAGGAAGGATAGAAGGGAGGAAGGAAGGAAGGAGGGGATTAAGGATAGAAGGGAAGGAAGGAAGGGTGGACGGAAGGAAGGAAGGATAGAAGGAAGGAAGGAAAGGAAGGAAAGAGAGGAAGGAACAAACACGTATAAATAAATAAAGGAATAAGCAAATAGATAACTAAACAGAAACTTTAGCAAGAACAATTCGCAGCTGAAAAGGTGTTACGACATCAAAGCCACGTAAAATCAAGGGACCCTGACTCACCTTGGATTTCACCTCCACTTTTTCCACTTCCTCATATCAATTTTATAGGCCTACCCATGTCCAGTCTCTCTCTCTCTCTCTCTCTCTCTCTCTCTCTCTCTCTCTCTCTCTCTCTCTCTCTCTCTCTCTGTATCTTTCAAGTATCTTTATCTTTCAGTGGCATATGTATTAAAATCAATCTTCTTTTTATCTCAGCATTGATAATCACATGTCACCTTTTTGGCACTAATACCCACCGTCCATATTGAATACATCCCTGTTTTATTTAAGACTGGCTTGATGGTGTTACTGATTTTTATGTCCTATTTAAGACACACATTGAGGTGGTTTGGCCATCTGGAGAGGATGCACAGGGAGAGACTGACGAGGAGAGTGTATGTGAGTGAGGTGAAGGGGGAGAGAGGGAGGGGGAGGCCAAAGATGAGATGGAGGGATGGAGTGGAGAGGTATATGAGAGAGGCGGGTGTGAGTTGGGAACAGGATAATGAAATGGCGAGGGACAGGGAGACGTGGAGGCGATTTGTTTGTGGCCACCCCGTATGGGATTAAGGCGTCTGGCAATAGATAGATAGATAGATAATAATTAGGTTGACTTTTGTTATATATTGCACAC
>NC_137062.1:35096944-35104444 GCF_032717465.1 Coenobita brevimanus | reverse complement strand
GTAGTAGAAGTAGTGGTGGTGGTGGTGGTGGTGGTAGTAGTAGTAGTGACTGGGGTAGTATGAGGTAGGTAAATTGATGAGTAGACAGAGAGGTATGCAAAGAGACAGATAGATGAATGAGTTAGACAGGCATATACTTGTAGACAGATTTACAGACAGACAGATCGA
The DNA here is from genome assembly GCF_032717465.1 of Coenobita brevimanus. Classification (NCBI taxonomy): domain Eukaryota; kingdom Metazoa; phylum Arthropoda; class Malacostraca; order Decapoda; family Coenobitidae; genus Coenobita; species Coenobita brevimanus. The sequence continues at coordinate 35,104,276 of NC_137062.1, read as the reverse complement.
TAGACACATAGATAGATAGACGGGTAGCAATTAAAAAAAAATGATTTCGTGAGGGTCATGGTCCAGATTTGCCAAGTTGGAATGAACACACTATAGATGATTTCTCGATGAGTGGAGAAGTGTGGGAAAGGTGTGGGTAATTTCTATCTATCTATCTATCTATTGCCAGACGCCTTAATCCCGTAAGGGGTGGTCACAAACAAATCGCCTCCGTGTCGCCCTGTCCCCCGTCATTTCACTGCCCTGCTCCCAGCTCACACACACCACCCCTCTCTCATATACCTCTCCACTCCATCCCTCCATCTCATCCTTGGCCTTCCCCCTCCCTCTCCCGCCCTCCAACTCACTCACATACACTCTCCTCGTCAGTCTCTCACTCTGCATCCTCTCCACATGCCCAGTAATTTCTGAAACTGCTAGAAAGGAAAGGAAAGAATTATATTACCCTATAAATACCAATGTTTTTTTTATTTTATTCATAGGAGTCTGTTCATAATTCTCCCATTTTTCTACTCTCTCTCTCTCCTCCATTCCTCTCTCTCTCTTTCTTTTTTGTATCCTGCCTCTGTATTTTTAGGCCAAGTTGGAGTGAAAGGAGTATAGTATTAGGGGGTAATATAAGGCTGGATCTGTTAGTATCTGGCAGGTATGAGGGAGGCGAAGGGAGCGATTTTAGGCCAAGTTAAGGTGAGAAGAGTACAGTGTCAGGTATGAGTAAATGTCAGTTTGTATTTTAGGCCAAGTTAGAGTGAAAGGAGTATAGTATTAGGGGTTAATATAAGGCTGGATCTGTTAGTATCTGGCAAGTATGAGGGAGGCGAAGGGAGCGATTTTAAGCCAAGGTAAGGTGAAAAGAGTACAGTATCAGGTACGAGTAAATATCGACCTGCATTTTAAGTCAAGTTAGAGAAAAGGCAATATCAGGGGAAGTATAAGGCTGGATCTGTTAGTATCTGGCAGGTATGAGGGTCAGGGGAGTGTGTGGCAATCTAGTCCGGACCCCATTCATCTTCACTTCATTCATATAAAAGATGTTAAAGATGAAGAAGGTGAATGTTGTCTTAGTGATGATAGGTAGAGGTGGGGAGAGGAAGGAAGGAAGGAGGGAGGGAGAGAGGGAGGGAAGGTAGGAAGGAGGGAAAGAAAGAAAGAATGATGGAAGGAAAGAAAAAGAATGAATGAATGATTGAAAGAAGGAAGGAAAGGAAAAAAATGAGTGAATGAATGAATGAAGGAGGCAAGGAAGGAAGGAAGGAAAGAGGGAAGGAAGGAAGAAAGGAGTGAGGGAAAGAAAGAAGGAATGGTGGAAGGAAAGAAAAAGAATGAATGAATGATTGATTGAAGGAAGGAAGGAAGGAGGGAGGGAAGGAAGGAAGGGAGGGGGGAAAGAAAGAAGGAAGGAAAGAAAAAGAATGAATGAATGACTGATTGAATGAGTGAATGAATGAATAAAGGAAGGAAGGAAGGAAAGAAGGCTTAAAGGAAGGAAGGTGGGAACGAAAGAAGGAAGGAAGGAAAGCCTGGGATGGAGGTACTGTACTTGTAAATGCTTTGGTCCCGTTACTTCCCTCCTTCCCTCCCTCCCTCCCTCCCTCCCTCCAAGTGGTCTGGTGGCGTTGAGAGAGACAGACAGACAGACCAACACACACACACACACACACACACACACACACACACACAGCAAAAAACAAGCAGTCAGTCCGGTTCAGCCTCGTTCACTTTCATCTCACTAGGTAGGCTACTCACAGCTGTAAATGTCGCCTCCCTCCTCATGAACAACCCCCCCCCCCCAGTCTTGTCAGTAGAGGAGCATGTTTTAACCGTGTGTGTGTGTGTGTGTGTGTGTGTGTGTGTGTTGTGGTTGTGTTTGTGTTCTTGTGTGTGTGTGTGTGTGTGTGTGTGTGTGTGTGTGATGGAATGGATGTTTGGTGTGTGTGTTGTGGTTGTGTTTGTGTGCTTGTGTTATCTTGTGTAATGATGATGATGATGATGATAATGATGGTGATGATGATGGAGTTGATGATGATGATGATAATGATAGTAATAATCCATTCATCCATCATCCAATCCTACGTTGACCCATAAGGAGCGTAGGAGCCCGAGGCTAGGCAGTTGGTCCTGACATTTAAGATGAGAGTGACCAGCCTCACTCATCCCTGAGTGGCATTACATGAGCAATAAACCCCAACCACCCCTTGGATATAAACCTTCACCGGTTCAGTCCGATTGGAGAGCAATAATTACCCACTAAACCACCAGACGCCAAAATTTGGTTATATGGTTACCACCCAGCGTAGTAAATGGTTTCCTGGTGTGCAGGAAACCATTTGGCTTGTCACTCAGTGTAGAGTCACCCACAGGCAGAAAGAAGAGGAAAGAATGAAGGAAAGAAAGATAGAAGAGGGAGTGTAAAGTCATCCGCAGGCAGAAAGACAAGGGAAGAATGAAGGAAATTAGACAGATGGGGATGGAAGGGAAGAAGGATGAAGAAGAGAAAAGGGCTGACACCCGAGAGCAGCACTACATCGAGTGAGTGAATGGTGAGCGCCCCCACCGAACCAGCATTAATAATATTGGTAATTAAAGTAATGATGATGATAATGATGAAAGTAATGATGATGATGATGGTAATGATGACGATGGTGATGATGATAATGATAATGATATTGGTGATGATGAAAGTGATGATGATGGTGATGATGATGATGATGATAGTGATAATAATATTGATGATGATGGTGGTGATGATGATGATGATGATGATGATAGTGATAATGATACTGATGATAATGAAAGTAATTATGGTGATGATGAAAGTGATGATGGTGATGATGATGATGATGATGATGGTAATTGGACTGATATGGTTGGCTGTGTGTGTAACTTCTCCCTTCGGATTTAATTAAAGTCGAGAGTAATTACTTCCGGGGAGATAGATAGATAGATAGATAGATAGATAGATGGATGGATAGATACATACATATATACATTGGTAGGTAGACTGATGGGGGAATGAATGAACAGATGGATGGATGAATGAAGAGACTGATAGATGGATGGATGGATAGATAGATAGATATAGATAGATAGACAGGTAGATAGGCAGATAGATAGATAGATAGATATAAAAACACACACAGTATAGATTAACAAGCACAGGAATGGAGATAGGAAAATGAACCAGGTAGTTAAATAGATAGATAAATAGACAGATAGATAGATAGACAGACAGATAGATGGTGGTGCTGGTGATAGTAGTAGTGGTAGTAGTAGTAGTAGTAGTAGTAGTAGTGGCAGCTGTGTTGAATCTGGTTCGAGCACCCCAGTTTTTTTCGTGTGTGTGTGTGTGTGTGTGTGTGTGTGTGTGTGTGTGTGTGTGTGTGTGTATGAGAGAGAGAGAGAGAGAGAGAGAGAGAGAGAGAGAGAGAGAGAGAGAAATTTCCCCTCATACTTCCCTCTCCTTCACCCAGTTTTTCTCCAAATAACTTGTGTCTTATGCTGACCCTGGCATTTCTCTTCATTCTTATACACCCTCCCGGTCCCTAGGCAACGCTTGACCAACTGCCGGAGATGTATGGGGTGTGGGGATGTGTGTGAGTGTAGGAGAGGGGTGTGGACAGGGGTGTGAGGTGTGTGGGACAGGTGTGAGGGGTGTGGGAATGTGTGTGAGTGTGTGGGACAGGTGTGTGAGGTGTGTGTGTGTGTGTAAGTGTTTGAGACAGGTGTGACGTGTGAGGTTGTGTGAGAGTGTGTTGGACAGGTTTGTGGGGTGTGGACAGGTGCGTAGGGTGTGTGGGACAGGTGTGTGGGGCGTGGACAGGAGTGTGAGGATGTGTGGGGCATGGGTGTGTGGACATGGGTGCAAGGATGTGTGTGGGGTTTGTGGACTGTGTGGGTATGTGTGTGAGTGTAGGAGAAGGGTGTGTGGGTTGTGTGGAGCAGGTGTGTAGGGCAGGGGTGTGGGGTGTGTAGGGCAGGTGTGCGGGGTGTGTAGGCCAGGTGTGTGGGGTGTGTAGGCCAGGTGTGTGAGTGTGTGGGGCGGGGGTGTGGGGTGTGTAGGGCAGGTGTGTGGGGTGTGTAGGCCAGGTGTGTGAGTGTGTGAGGCAGGGGTGTGGGGTGTGTAGGGCAGGGGTGTGGGGTGTGTGGGGCAGGTATGTAGGGTGCGTAGGGCAGGTGTGTGGGGTGTGTGGGGCAGGTGTGTGGGGTGTGTAGGGCAGGGGTGTGGGGTGTGTGGGACAGGTGTGTGGGGTGTGTAGGCCAGGTGTGTGAGAAAGAACTGGTATACACACTTTATCTCAGTTTACCTCTAATTAAAGAAAATGGGAGAAAGTCTACATTTTCTGTTTTTTCTTTTATATATTTTTTTCTTTTGACGAAGAGAAAACGAAAGTAGAAGGTCAGGGTTATAAGCAGGACGTAGTAAGGGAGATACAGGGATGGAGAGGGCTGGTGTGTGTGTGTGTGTGTGTGTGTGTGTGTGTGTGTGTGTGTGTGAGAGAGAGAGAGAGAGAGAGAGAGAGATAGTCACCATACCCATTGGCAGACAGAGGAGGAGGAAGAATAGACAGGTAGAGGAGGAAGAGTGACAGACAGAGGAAGAGGAGGAAGAGTGACAGACAGAGGAAGAGGAGGAAGGGTGATAGACAGAGGAAGAGGAGTAGACAGGAAGAGGAAGAGAGGTAGACAGAGGAAGAGGAGTAGACAGGAAGAGGAAGAGAGGTAGACAGAGGAAGAGGAGAAAGAGAGGTAGACAGGTGGAGGGGGAAGTGTAGTTAAGATGGAGGAAGGGTTAAGTAGGTGATGTCCAGGTGATCTGTTGCTAATTGGAGAGACAGGCATGTAACTGGTCGCACGCACACACACACACACACACACACACACACACACACACACACACACACACACACACACACACACACACACACACACACACAACGTCACTTCCTTCCTCTCTCTCCTTCTAAGACGTAGGGAAGGCAGCGTGAGAATAAAAGGGAGGGAGCGTGTTACTGTCTTGTGAGTCACGCTACTTGAGAGAGAGAGAGAGAGAGAGAGAGAGGAGGTTAGTTGTTAATGTATATAATTATGTATTGTAAGGATATTGTTTTAAATATCTAGGGTCACATGTTGCTGTGGATGGAAGAATAGATGCAGAAGTGAAGTTTAGAATAAATGAAGTAGGAAAGGTGCTGGGAGGAATGAAAAAAGTGTTTAAATGTCGTTCGCTTAGAATGGATGTAAAGAGAAGGCTGTATGAGGGTGTTGTGGTACCGACTGCGTTATATGGGGCTGAAACATGGAATATGGGTGTAGCAGAGAGGAAAAGTTTGAATGTAATGGAGATGAGGTGTCTGAGGAGTATGTGTGGAGTGACGCGTATGGATCGAGTGCGAAATGATGAAGTGCGAAGGAGAACTGGAGTTGTTCGGGAGATGGCTGGTAGAGTTGACCAGAGGGTGTTGCAATGGTTTGGGCATATGGAGAGAATGGATAATGAGCGATTGGTGAAAAAGATAACTAGATCTGATGTGAGAGGTGTAAGACTGAGAGGAAGACCACGAATAGGATGGATGGACAGTGTGAAGAGAGCGCTGGATGCGAGAGGGATGTCTGTTGAGCAAGGAAGAGTGGCTGTGCGTGACAGAAATAAATGGAGAGAAATTGTGAATGAATAAGTGATGACGCAGCCCTGAGGGGATATTCTCCCGCATTTGGTCTGATCAGCTAGTCAGGTCAGGTGCGGGTAAGGGGATGGGTCTGTTATGATGTGGCAGGGGTAAACCAGTTCTGCTGTCGGGCCCTGCTGTGGATGTCACTGCTTGCATTGCGCAGTAGACCCTTGTGCGGTGTGATGCGGTGAAGATCTGTCCGTTCTCCCCTTTGGGGCTAAGATGCGAATGAATGTGTTTGAATGGATGAGTAAATGGAGAGTGAGTCGTCCTGTCTCGGCTACCTCCCTTTCCTTGGGGGAAGCAGCCTAGGTATATAGATAGATAGAAGGAAATTGGAAGACGAAGAAGTTGGCTATGGAGAGAGAGAGAGATTATTACATATCCCAAGATCCTGATTATTATACCTGGAAGAAGCCATAGTGTGAGAGAGACAGACAGACAGACAGACAGGCAGAGGGAGAGAGAGAGAGAATGACAGACAGACAGACAGATGGAGAGGGAGAGAGGGAGAGATTAAATATCCAGTCCTACCTGCATGTGAAAAGGGAGGAAGAGAGTGATAATTGAGAGAGAGAGAGAGAGGAAGTGGAAAGTAACTGAGCCTAATTTGGAGTGTGTGTTGTGTTAGTGAGCCGGAAGAGGATTTGTTAAGGTTAGAAAGTCCTATTGCCCTTTGCTAGATAGATAAATAGATAGATAGACAGATAGATAGATTGATGGATAGATGGATGACAGGTAGATAGATAGATAGATAGATAGGTTGATAGGTAGGTAGGTAGATAGATTGATAGATAGATAGATGGGTGATAGGTAGATAGATAGATAGGTTGATAGGTATGTAGGTATGTTAATGGATCGATAGATAGACAGATAGATAGATAAATAGGTTGGTAGGTAGGTAGGTGGATGGATGGATGGTCAGGGAGAGAGAGAGAGAGAGGGAGAGAAAGTGAGAAAGAGCTAGAGTAAGTGAGAGACTGGAGTAGAAGGGAGTGAGTAAGGAGTAGGAAGGGAGGGGAGGGGGGAGGAGAAAGAAAGAAGGGGAGTAAGAATGAAGGGGAAGAGGAGGGGAGGAGTAGGTAGGCAGGGGAGATGTGAGGGAGGGGGAAAGGAGAAAGAAAGGAGGTGGGGAGGGGGAGGAGTAGAGGTGGGGAGAGGAGGGGGGACGAAGGAAGAAAGGAGGAGGTAGGGAGGGGGAGGAGTAGAGGTGGGGAAAGGAGGGGGGGAGGAGGAAGAAAGGAGGAGAGGTGGAGGAGGGGGGTGAGGTTGGAGAGAAAGGAAGAACAGAATGAAGCAAGGAAGGTAGGGAAAGGTAAGGACTGGAAGAACGAGAACGACCAACGGCAGGATATGAACAGGAGGGAGGGGGAGAGGAGGAGGAAGGATGGGGAGGAGGGGGAGGGGGTACGAAGCGAGGGGAGGTAGGGGGGAGAGGGGGTAGTTGGGGTGAGTTTCCGGTAAGGGGTAACGGTAGTGGTGATGGGGTAAGAGGGGAAAGGCAGGTAAATGACAGGTGTGGGAAGGAAATATATATTGAGGAAAAGGTGGGAAGGAAAGTGGAGATAGATAGATAGATAGATAGATAGACAGGTAGATAGATAGATAGATAGGTGTTTTGATGTACTTAACGTTCACTATCAGGGTCGTGTGTGTGTGTGTG
>NC_137062.1:35071944-35091944 GCF_032717465.1 Coenobita brevimanus | reverse complement strand
CAGGTCTTCCTGGTGAATATTCCTGCATTTATTTATACATACATCATTTATTTATGTAAGGATGAGTAAGGATGGACGTTTAGAGGGTGAAGTGCTTGAAAGGGTACAACAAGGGAGAAAGACTGCTGGTTCCTTGAAAGCAGTGATAATAAACAGGGAAGTGAGCATGGAAGTGAAAAAGCTACTACATGACAGTATTGTGATGCCAACTCTAACGTATGGAAGTGAAGCTTGGACCTTGTTGGAGGGACACAAGTCAAGAGTGAGGGGAGTGGAAATTGAGTTGAGAGAAGCCTGTGGAGTCAACATTGAGATACAGGCTGACAAATGAGGAAGTGAAGGAGCGTTGTGGTGTGGATGTGGATGTGATAGGAAACGTTAGGAGAAACATACTGAGGTGTTTTGGCCATGTGGAGAGGATGGAGAGCGAGAGACTGACGAGGAGAGTGTATGTGGTGTGGATGTGGATGTGATAGGAAGTGTTAGGAGAAACACACTGAGGTGGTTTGGCCATATGGAGAGGATGGGGAATGAGAGACTGACGAGAAGAGTGTATGTGAGTAAGGTGGAGGGGGGGAGAGGGAGGGGGAGGCCAAGGATGAGATGGAGAGATGGAGTGGAGAGGTATATGAGAGAGGGAGGTGTGAAATGGGAGAAGGGCAGTCAAATGGTGGGTGACAGGGCGACATGGAGGCGATTTGTCTGCGGTCTCCCTTTGCTGGAGAAAAAAGCATGGATGATATTATTGGCATTATTTTACACACACACACACACACACACACACACACACACACACACACACACACACACACACACACACACACACACACACACACACACACACACACATCCTGTCATTGTTGTCCCTCAGGGCTTCTCCTTCCTCCTCTCTTCGTCTCCTTTCTGGCTTAGGCTGTATGTTCGTTTATTATTATTATTATTATTATTATTATTATTATTATTATTATTATTATTATTTCACTCATCTTAAATGTCGGGACCAACTTGCCTAGCCCCGGGCTCCTACGCTCCTCATGGGGCAATGTAGGATTGGTTGATGGACGGATGGATTATTATTATTATTATTATTATTATTATTATTATTATTGAGACTCCCTAACACCTCTTCTTTAGCGATTTATTTTTGGGCATGGCTGGTTATTATCCTTTTGTCTTCAGTATTACAGGAATATAGTAACGAAGCAGAATCTAGAATAAATCGGTAAGGAAGAGGGGTGTTACTAAGCTTCCTAATCACACCAGAATACCATCAAAAGGACCTTATTCTCTTGGGTAAGGAAGCTTCCTAACACCTCTTCCTTAGCGATTTATTTTCGGGTATGGCTGGTTAATATCCTTTTGTACGTTATTTATGCAGAGTATGGTGATATTGGAAGGATTTATATAACGCAGATTTGGACAGTAAGGTGTAATAAAATAAATCGCTTAGGAAAAGGTGTTAGGGAATTAGTAAGATGCTTAAGTTGCTTTGTCTCACTCCCTTCTTCCCCTCCTCTCTCCTCTTCTCCCCTTCCTCTTCCATCACTCTCTCCTCTTCTTTTCTCCTTCCCTCCCTCTTTCCTCTCTTCCTTTCCTCCCTCTTTCTCTCCCTGTCTCTCTCCCTCATTTTCATTCTGCTTCTCTCCTTCCCTCCCTCCCTGCCTCCCTTTTTCCTCCCTCCCTCTTTCCCTCTTCCTCCCTTCTCTCCCTCCCTCCCTTCCTCCAAGTCGATTAGCAGAACAGGGATCAGAATTTTAGACAAAGAGAGAGAGAGAGAGAGAGAGAGAGAGAGACTTTGTGTGGTGAGTGATATACAGTAAAGGTGTGTGTGTGTGTGTGTGTGTGTGTGTGTGTGTGTGTGTGTGTGTGTGTGTTCCCTAGTCTCCATTGGGCAACATAACGCCAGCCTGAAAATAAACTCTCTCTCTCTCTCTCTCTCTCTCTCTCTCTCTCTCTCTCTCTCTCTCTCTCTCTCTCTCTCTCTCTCTCTCTCTCTCTCTCTCTCTCACACACACACACACACACACACACACACACACACACACACACACACACACACACACACACACACACACACACACACACACACACACACATCAAAATTAGCAAGATAAAACCATAAGAAATAATACTCAGCCTCGTCTCATATACAATCACTTACGGAGACTCTCTTACGCACTTCTTAAGACCTTTTATATATATTCTTAATCTTGTCTCCTGTCGTCTATCTATCTATCTATTGCCAGACGCCTCAATCCCGTTTGGGGTGGCCACAAACAAATCGCCTCCAAGTCGCCCTGTCCCCCGCCATTTCACTCCCCTGCTCCCAACTCACACCCCCCTCTCTCATATACCTCTCCACCCCATCCCTCCATCTCATCCTCGGCCTCCCCCTCCCTCTTCCCCCCTCCACCTCACTCACATACACTCTCTTCGTCAGTCTTTCACCCTCCATCCTCTCCACATGGCCAAACCACCTCAGTGTCGTGTTAAGATAAATTTGTGAGGTGCTTGTGGGGTTGTGGGGGAGGTGTGTCTTTGCCTGTCATTCCTCCTCCTCCTCCTCATTTCCCTTCCTCGTCCCTTTCTGTTTCTCCTCCTCCTCCTCTTCGTACCCTCCATTTCCTCCTCCTCCTCCTCCTCTTCGTCTCCTCCATCTTCTTTTTCTTCTTCCTTTTTCTCCTTGCCTTCCCTTCCTTCATTCTTTCTTTCCTTCCTTCCTTCCTTCCTTCCTTTCTTTCTTTCTTTCTTTCTTTCTTCCGTCCTTTCTTTCTTTCTCTCTCTCTCTCCTTTCTCTTTTCCTTCCTTCCTTCACCATTGTCGTCACTACCACAACCCTATCCACCACCACCACCACCAACAACAACAACACATTCCCCACCACCACCACAGCCACAGTCCTCACCACCACCACTACACCACACCGCAGCTACCTCAGTCCTCACCACCACCACCACCACAGCCAACATTACCACCATCCCACCACCACCACCACCTCATGCCTACTCCACAGCACACCATTTTCTCTCTTCCCCACTTATTCTACCACAACAGTTAGCCGTCTGCCACAGGATTTGAAGCCCGTTTACTAGAACTACCATCATTACAGCTACATATATATATTTTTTTTTTCTGTGCCTCTTCTCATCATTCTGTTTTTTTCCATGATTTTCTGTTCCTCTTCCTCTGACCATTCTCTGTTCCCTCTTTCTCTTCCTCCTATCTTTCTCTCTCTTCCTCATACTAATTCCTGTGCATCTTTATTACCTCTTCTCTCTCTCTCTCTCTCTCTCTCTCTCTCTCTCTCTCTCTCTCTCTCTCTAATTATTCCCAATTTCTCTCTCATTTTCCCCTTTCCTCTTCGTCTGTCACCTCTTTTCCGTATGTGCATCAGTGCGTGTACCGTGATTTGCGTTTGGTGGTGCGTGCGTGCGTCTGTATGAATTGCGTGCGTGGTGTAGGTGAGTGAGGTGGCGTGTGAGTGTGTGTGTGCAGTTTGTGTGTGTCCTCAGGCTCCTATTAATCCTTCAAATCCCTCTCATGTGGATTTAAAAGTGAGAGAGAGTGGAGTAGAGTGGATTTATATGAAGAGTGTGGGTGGCTAGTGTGTGTGTGTGTGTGTGTGTGTACTCGTGACCTGCACAATAACAAACCAGGTCTCCTCTCTCTCTCTCTCTCTCTCTCTCTCTCTCTCTCTCTCTCTCTCTCTCTCTCTCTCCCCTTCCCCCTCCCTTTCCTCCCTTCATATCCCTCCCTCCATACGTTTCTTGTCAATATTATTTTCTTTCATATACTTCCTTTTTTCACTCATTTCTTGTTCTCCCAAACCTCTAGCCTGTGTGTGTGTGTGTGTGTGTGTGTGTGTGTGTGTGTGTGTAAATTACCTTGATGTGTGCGTGTGAATGTGCGTATATCTGTGTGTGCATATTGTCAGCCTTGTAATCAGTGTATACATACCTGTGTTTACTGTACTTTGTGAGTGTGTGTGTGTGTGTGTGTGTGTGTGTGTGTGTGTGTGTGTGTGTGTGTGTGTGTGTGTGTGTGTCCTTTTTCCTTGCTTACGTGGGTGTTTACAAGAGTGAGTGGCTCTAGGGAGGAGGTCTGGGGGGAAAATGAGTGTGTGTGTGTGTGTGTGTGTGTGTGTGTGTGTGTGTGTGTGTGTGTGTGTGTGTGTTTAAAGCTTCTGTTTTTAGAGCACGGGAGATGGTACGTGTTTTTGTTTCTCTCTCTCTCTCTCTCTCTCTCTCTCTCTCTCTCTCTCTCTCTCGTGTCCTTCCCACACACACGGAGGGTCTCAAGGTGAAAATAAATCTCAGTTGTGGAAATTAGGTGCAATTATCTCTAACAAGCGGACAGAAGCCATCACACACACACACACACACACACACACACACACACACACACACACACACACACACACACACACACACACACAGAAGCACACATATACATCCACCCACCAACACACATACACTCGTCCACAGAGAGAGAGAGAGAGAAATCATAAAACGAATACCCCATATCCTCCTTGCATATATTTACTCCATTCAGTCTTTCTTTGACACTAATTGATATTGCAATGTGACGTCACTTTGCATACCATCTTGCAAATGAGGCGAATGGCATGCTAATTTCATTCCACGTATAGGACGAATGAAGAAGTGAAGGAACGCTGTGGGGTGGATGTGGATGTGGTTGAGAAGATTAGGAGAAATACACTGAGGTGGTTTGGACATGTGGAGGGAATGGAGAATGAAAGACTGACTGAGAGGGTGTATGTAGGTGAGGTGGAGGGAGGGAGAGGGAGGGGAAGACCGAGGATGAGGTGGAGGGATGGAGTTGAGAGGTATGTGAGGGAGGGGGGAGTGAGTTGGAGGGAGGGCAGTCAAATGGTGGGTGACAGAGCGACTTGGAGACGTATTGTCTGCGGCCACCCTTTGTGGGATTAGGGCGTCGGGCTATAGATAGATAGATAGAGTATTAATAAGCCCAAAACCATAACAGTACGTGAGAAACCATTTAAACGCTGGGTGGTAACCATATCACCAAGGAACAGGGTGATTTGGCGTCTGACTATGGGGCCTGTGATAAATAAGGTGGAGGTAGGTAAATGCGGCATCCACCCAGTCCAGCACTCAACGCTGGGTGGTAACCATAACACCAAAGAACCGAGTGATGTGCCTCTACTACGGTCCTCCTGATAACTAGATGGAGATAGACAACTGCGGCGTCCACCCAGTCCAGCACTCAACGCTGGGTGGTAACTATATCACCAAAGAACGGAGTGATGTGGCCCCTGATAACTAGATGGAGATAAGCAAATGCGGCGTCCACCCAGTTCAGGAATCAACGCTGGGTGGTAACTATATCACCAAAGAACGGAGTGATGTGGCCCCCGATAACTAGGTGGAGACAGATCAATGCGGCGTCCACCCAGTTCAGCACTCAACGCTGGGTGGTACCTATATCACCAAAGAACGGAGTGATGTGGCCCCCGATATTTAGGTGGAGATAGGCAAATGCGGCGTGCACCCAGGAAACATCCATAAATCCTTGGCTATTTACCGGGTGTTGAGGCATGCAGAAAGCTGGGTTCATTCATCTTAATTTGCCTAGAGAGTTGAGGGATCCGTTTGAACCTTATTACCGTACCGGGTTCTGAGCTGTACCATCCATCAACCTGTCCAGCGGTGGAGTGAAACCCGGGATATTGCCCCAGACCACCACCTGAAGGCGTCTTGTGCAACCGACGAGGAGCAAGGTTCTTGGCTTAAATATCGCCTCTTCTACGTGTCCCGTTCCTCTGTTGGATGATGTTCAAGAGAGAGACTGACGGGGAGAGTGTATGTGAATGAGGTGGAAGGGGAGAGAGGGAGGGTGAGGCCAAGGATGAGATGGAGGGATGGAGTGGAGAGAGGGGAGGGGGGTGAGTTGGGAGCAGGGCAGTGAAATGGCGGGGGACAGGGCGACGTGGAGGCGATTTGTTTGTGGCCACCCCGTATGGGATTGAAGCGTCTGGCAATAGATAAATAAATAGATCTTTGTCCCTTCTGTCTCTCGTTTCCTCTGCTAACTCTCTTTATCTCTGTCTCGTCTCTGTCTCGCTTTCCTCTGCTTTTTGTAATGTCTTATCTCTCTTCTATGTCTCCCTGTCTCTCTCCTGGGTGGCATTCAGGAGAGAGTTATTTCACTGTCTTCATCTTTATCTCTTCTGTCTCTCACTTCTCTCTGTCAGCCAAATTTCAGGAGCAAAGTTCATCTAATCTCTTCTATCTCTTCTGTGTCTCACTTTCCTCTGCTGGGTAATATTGCTAAGCTGAGAGAGGCTTGGTATGTTTCTCTGGCCTAATATTTCACCTCTTCTACTTGTCACTTTCCTCTGCTGGCTAATATTCCTAAGCTGAGAGAGGCTTGGTATGTTTCTCTGGCCTAATATTTCACCTCTTCTAATTGTCACTTTCCTCTGCTGGCTAATATTCCTAAGCTGAGAGAGGCTTGGTATGTTTCTCTGCCCATAGACACAAAAGTTCACAAAATATCTCACTTTTTCACTCACATTCTTCCTGTGGCTACCATCCCAAAGCTTTGTATATATTTAGTATGTTTCTCTGTCTAATAATATCTTTGCTGTGACGTCAGGAAAGGAAGTGACGTATATATATGAGACAGGTGTGATGCAGGTAAGGTGGGATAATTAGCCTCATTTCCACCTGAGAGAGGATAGGTGTGATGATGATGATACTCAGGTGTCCTCTCATGTCCCTCTCACACCATCATTATCACCATCATCATCATCATCATCATCATCACCACATAGCACTTCTTCGTGACTTGTATGAAATAATAAATGCTTCTAATCTTCGATCCATCTCTCTCTCTCTCTCTCTCTCTCTCTCTCTTTCTTTCTTTCTTTCCCCCTAACTCTCTATCCACCTATCTTTCTGTCTGTCTGTCTCTATAGAGCTACCTATTCTCTCTCTCTCTCTGTCTACCTGTCTATCTACCTATCTTTCTGTCTGTCTACCAGTACGTATACTCTCTCTCTCTCTCTCTCTATCTATCTATCTATCTATCTATCTATCTATCCCCTCCCTCCCTCCCTCTCTCGTCACAGTAACTCGGTATTAAAGATGGAGCAACTATATTCTTTTTCTTTCCTTTTTTTTTGGCCAAGGTGGAGTGCAACACGTATAGGTGTGAACAGGTTAATTAAAGAGGTGATTCCTAAGCTGAAGGTAACTTGATTGAACTAAAGAAAAAACGTAATTATATTGAACTGGTTACTTCCGACTAGCTTCCGGTGTCCCCCCCCCTCTTCCGACTCTCTCTCACTCCTCACTTACCAGAGAGAGAGAGAGAGAGAGAATAGGTAGATATGTGGACAGACAGATAGTTAGGTAGAGAGAGAAAGAGAGAGAATTAGTAGGTATATGGACAGACAGAAAGATAGTTAGGTAGGTTGAGAGAGAGAGAGAGAGAAAAGTGAGTGAGAGAAAAAGAGAGAGAGAAACGAGAAGGATGTAGAGCCGTATCACAGTGTTTCTCTGAACTACGTGAAGTCGGATTCAAAAGAACGAAAATCTGGGCCAGGTTTGAGTGAAAGGAGTGTAGGTGTGTGGCTCTTCTTGTGGGGTTGGAATTCAGGTGTGTATTGTGAGGAAAAAATAGCTGAGTAAGTGGAATGATTTTGCGTGGAGGTCGCTTTGCCTTGGCCTCCCCGCTTCACATAACGGGATCTGGACGTTAGATAGATAGATAGATAGATAGGTAGGTAGGTAGATAGGTAGGTAGGCAGGTGGGTAGGGTGGATGGATGGATTGATAGGTAGGTAGGTGGGTAGGTAGGGTGGATGGATGGATGGATTGATAGATAGGAAGGTAGGTAGGTAGGGTGGGTGGATGGATGGATAGGTAGGTAGGTAGGGAGGTACGTAAGTAGGTAGGTGGAGAGAGAGAGAGAGAGACTGAAGATCAGAAATTCTTTTTATTCTGCAACCCTTTCATTAGGATGACGTTTTACACACACACACACACACACACACACACAGATATGTAAATGAAGGTAGACGGGACATCACACACACACACACACACACACACAGATATGTAAATGAAGGTAGACGGGACATCACACACACACACACACACACACACACACACAGATATGTAAATGAAGGTAGACGGGACATCACACACACACACACACACACACAGATATGTAAATGAAGGTAGACGGGACATCTCACACACACACACACACACACACACACACAGATATGTAAATGAAGGTAGACGGGACATCACACACACACACACACACACACACACACACACACACACACACACACACACACACACACACAACCAGGTCAGCTGAGGTCAGACATGCCTTCCTGCGGGTCGGTATTCCCGTCTGTCAAGGAAGCTCCCTAACACCTTTTCTTAAACGATTTATTTTACTCATTCCACCTTACAGTCCTCTTCTGTGTTACATAAACCCTTCCGGCATCGCCATACTCTGCATAAATAACATACAAAAGGGTATTAACCAGGCATATGTAAGAATAAATCGCCACGGAAGAGGTGTTAGGGAGATCTAGGGCTTATCACAGGTGTTATCAGTAGGTATATTAATTGTGATAATCATAGACGCAATTAGAGGTGAAATACTGTCATTAAGCTATAGATTAACTTAGAGGTCTTGTTATATCACGTGCTTATCAGTGTGTGTTGCGAGAGGAAGGGAGGGAGGGGTGTGGGTGTGGGTGTGTGGTGGGTGTAGGTAGGTGTAAAATGGGTGTGGATGTGGGTGTGAATGAGCAAGGGAGGGATTAGTGCAGGGGTGTGTGGGTGTGGGTGTGTAGGTGGGAGAAGGAAGGTGAAAAATGGGTGTGGATGTGGGTGTGAATGAGCAAGGGAGGGAGGGATGCAGGGATGTGTGAGTGTGGGTGTGTGGTGGGTGTAGGTAGGTGTAAAATGGGTGTGGATGTGGGTGTGAATGAGCAAGGGAGGGATTAGTGTAGGGGTGTGTGGGTGTGGGTGTGTGGTGGGTGAAGGAAGGTGAAAAGAGGGTGTGGATGTGGGTGTGACTGATCAAGGAAAGGATGGGTGTAGGAGTGTGTCGGTGTATGGGTGTGGTGGGTGGAGGAAGATGGTAATGGATGTGGGTGTGTGAGGGTGGATATGAATGTAGATATGAGTGTGGGTGTGGGGGGTGGGGGGGTGGACGTGGATGTGGTTGAGTGTGAGGTGGTGGAGGTGTGTGTGTGTGTGTGTGTGTGTGTGTGTGAACCTACAAGAGACTACCAATATACAACACACAAAATAAATCGCTAAGGAATGGATGTTTCGAGCCTTCCTATACCACTAAACAAACCACCCCTCTGTCATACCAGAGGGGGTGGGGTAGGGAAGGGAGTAAATGGGGGCCTCACTCCACACATAAGCTCAGTTGGCCTCGAGCCGTGAGAGGGTGAGGGTGTGGGTGTCGCTCTGTCTGGCCTCCCCTCTCTCTCTCTCCTCATGTGACCTGCAATGTGACCTCTGTAGTAGGGGGTTGTGTGTGGCAGAGGTGACCTGTTCGTGATTGTGCATGATCGGGATTTTGTGCATCGTGTGAGAGGAGAAATAAGATCCTGTACACATTTTTCTTATTCCATTCAGTGTTACATGCAGTGAAATAAGGAGTGTTGTGCGTGTACAGATTGGTGAGAGTTGTTCATGTACACATTGATGAGGGTGAAGTGTTTCTAGCTGAGAGAAATGTGCTGATGTACAAAGTGGTGAGGAGGGAAATTCTGTACATGCACGAATTGATCTTTCTTTTTTCTTTGCTGTACAGTAGGTAGTGAACGTCCCTGATGCGAAGAAAACGGTTTAATTGTTGTGTATGTGTGTGATAAGTGAAACACAATTGTAAGTTTGTGTTATAAGTGAAACATCATTCTTTGCAGAGTCGCGTAAGTGAAACATATCATTCTTTGTATATCTAAGTAATAAGTAGAAGTGATAAGTCTTGTGGTGTGGACTGATAAGGGAAGCAGCTCATTCTTTGCCACATAAGTGAAGCCTGCCCTCTCTTGCATACTTCTGTGACCCTTGCAATATTTCTGGTGCTGCAAGATGATCTGCAACAGCGGCTTACTGATCACGCGAAAGTTGAAGGAGTTGATGACAGGCGGGGACTTCTCACCCACCAAGCGATCCCAAACCCTCAAACCCACGGGAATCTTGAAACCAATTAGCTCTGAGCCCATCCGTCAGTCCTTCAGCCCTTACACCTACACCCACGATACACCCAGACCCGCCCCTCCTTCCACCCACACCAGCGTTGAGATTCTAAATACCTGGGACACCTTTGAGAGCCCTGATTTGGTCTGCTCTGGTCTGGGTGCCTCTGGACTCTACCCTCAGCCGTTCAGTTCCCTATCCCGCCAAAAGTCCCAGCCGGAGTACACTAAGATTAATGGGAAGACTGTCAGGCTTTACTCCAGCCTGCCTAGGATTACTCTCTCCAGGACTCGCACCTCCCACCTCACCCCAGCCCAAAAGGAGGAACTCAATGCTTTATCCAAGGACCCTCCGCCATCTACCTCAAGACAGGAGATTAGCGTGAGGGGTGGCGAGGAAGGCGATGACTTGAACTACATCGCCTTGTCTGATATATACACCGAGTTACCCAGGAAAAAGAAAAAGCCTTGCATGTCCGAAGCCTGCACCTCCACCCACCACGACCAAGTTACCACCGTCCACAGCACCCCACAACCCGCCCATTTTGAGTCCGCCCACACTAGCACCCACAGGTCCTCCTCTAGCAGCAGTCTCGCTAAGAAGTTCAGCACCCTAGACTTCACCAGGAAAAAAAGCGACAAGCCGACCGTCTTCCAGAAATTTAGCTCCTTGGATCGAGGCTGGAGGTCCTTCATATCACCAAAGAATAAGAGCACTACCAGTTCCTCCCTTAGTCAGGTCTCCCACTTCTCCATCCCTAGAGTGGAGAGAGTGGAGGAGAGGAGGCCAGGACAAGACACCAAAGACACCTATGTATCCTCAAAGGGGGACACACTGCCCCGGCGACCGTGGAATTGTGTCCTGCGAAGTCCACGCCCCAGGACACACCTAGCCAAAGACAGGAGGCAGGGGAGTAAGGGGGGTCGACTTGGACAGCTTCCCACCCCGGAGCCTCTCACTCACGCCCCTCCAAGTCACCCTCGAGGGGGCACAGGCACCGCAGGGAGGAAGCAGGCGTTTAGCAGGGAGAGCAGTGAGGATATAGAGACCAAGGGAGCTACATTCGCCCTAGGAAGAAAGAAGGGATTTGACAGGGAGAGAAATGAAGGAATAGAGACCAAGGGAGACACACTCACTCTAGGAAGAAAACACGCATATAGCAGGGAGAGAACTGAAGATATAGAGAAAAGGGAGGCTACTAACACCCTGCGAAGGAAGAGACCATGTAACAGAGAGTATAGTGACGATATAGAGGATAGAGGGGGCACGGACACCCTCAAGAAGAAGGAGATATATAGCAAGGAGAGGAGTGAAGTTCTTGAAGTCACCAATACCTTAGGAAGAAAGCAGGGGTACAGAAGGGAAGGAAGTGAAGATCTTGGAAATAAGGAAGACCGACGCACCCTTGGGGGGATCTGTACGCCTTATAAGGAGGGAAGAGAGGTAACTGAGACGAGGGACGAGGAGGAGGAGAAACAGACAAGAGGACGTAAGGGGTGCATTGACGACCCATCCTATATGTGCCACACTCTCCCCAAAACTCGTGAGTAACGCAATATCCTGTAGTGGGGAAGGCAGGATTCGTATTCACAGTCATTCTTAAACTCTGCATGAATCCAATCCTTTTTACCGGGGAGGCAGGATCGGTATTTACAAGCTTTCTCAAGTCCAACCCTTTTTCGCGATGAAGGCTGGACGCGTATTCACAGATATTCTTGAACTTAAATTGTGTATATGATTGCGTGTACAAACTTCCTTGAGCTGAGGTTATGTTTACAGTGTGTGTGTTTATAATGTGCTTACATTTCACAACCTATCTCGGTAAATACACACACACACACACACACACACACACACACACACACACACACACACACACACAGTTCCTATCCATCTGTCTGTCTGTCTGTCTGTCTATCTGACTATCTGTCTCTCTGTGTCTGTCTATCTATCTATCTCTGTTTGTCTGTCTGTCTATCTATCAATTTATTCATCACTCTGTTGACTTTAAAATTACCTAAAACAGAGAGAGTAAAAAGCTCTCTCTTTCTGTGTGTGTGTGTGTGTGTGTCTGTGTGTGTGTGTGTGTGTGTGTGTGTATGTGTGTGTGTGATTAATAGCTCCCCAAATTCTTGGTGTTTATCAGCAGGGGATTTACCTTAAGGTGCCTTTAGGGAAGGAGGCTGCAAGGTCTGGCCACTGGTCACTTTCCTTCTCACGTACCAGTTAAAATACTTGGGTAGATTCTGGGAAATTCCTTTTAATCGACTCTGGGATCACCTTTCTCTCTCTCTCTCTCTCTCTCTCTCTCTGGAAAAGGTGTATTTTTTGCGTGAGATATATTAGTGTACCCAGATACCCAGGGCTACACTCCATTACCACACTCTCTTCACGACTACACTCCTCTCACCTTAACTTGGCCCAGCGTTACCTTCTCTGTCTCTGTTACTACACTCCTTTCACCTTAACCTGGCCCAGCGTTACCTTCCCTCTCTGTTCCTACACCCTTCTCACGACTACACTCCTCTCAGCTTAACTTGGCCTAACAATACCTTCTCTCCATTTTCAGTGCTGAGTTGTAACAATAGATTAACACTAGAATATGACACTGTACCCTTTGAGAGAGGGGGATGTGAGCTGGGGGGAGGGCAGCGAAATGGCTGGGGACTGGACGACATGGAGGCGATTTGTTTGTGGCCACCCCTTACGGGATCAAGGCGTCTGGCAATAGACTGATAGATAGACCCTTTTTTTCTCAAACTTGGCCCAGATTTTCGTCCTATTGCAGCTGACTTCACGTAGCTCAGTGGCAGAAAAAGACACTACTACGACTCAGCATGCTTTCCATAGCACTTCTTCGTGACTAGCATCATAGTATTCAAGATGGAGAGATGGTCATTTTAGGCCAAGTTAGTGTGAATAGGGTATAGAATATTAGACTATGCCATGGAAGGAGCTAATACGATGCTAGTCACGAAGAAGTGCTGTGGAAAGGATGTAGAGCCATAGTACTGTCTTTTTCTGCCACTGAGCTACGTGAAATAAGCTGCAAAAGGACGAAAATCTGGACGATAGAATGTTAAATGCATCCACCCAAATACGTTCAGGTTTTTTATCTATCTGTCTACCTATCTATCTATCTATCTGCCTGTCTATCAGTCTGTCTATCTATCTATCTGTCTATCTATCTACCTACCTACCTACCTACCTACCTACCTACCTATCTATCTATCCTTCTATCTATTGCCAGACGCCTTAATCCCGTAAGGGGTGGCCACAAACAAATTGCCTCCATGTCGCCCTGTCCCCCTCCATTTCATTGCCCTTCCCCCAGCACACACACCCTTCTCTCACACACCTCTCCACTCCAATCCCCATCCCATCCTTGGCCTCCCCCCATCTTCTTCCCCCTTCCACACCCCTCTCTCTCATACACCTCTCCACTCCAATCCCCCATCTCATCCTAGGCCTCCCCTTCCCTCTTCCCCCTTCCACCTCACTCACATACGCACTCCCTGTTAGTCTCTCGCTCTCCATCCTCTCTGCCTGTTACACTGAGGTCAATTGTAAGTGTAATGACGGGCGTAGATGCATGTGTAAGTGTAAACAGTTTGATCATTTCCAATTAATTCGTCTCCTCTCTCCCAACATCGTCTCTTTCGTGGTATAAAGCTATATATCTGAACTAATATATATGAGAAATTCACCTTCCCAATCACCTTCCTTACCTGTCTTGCTGAAGTTAATTACAGGTGTTTGCAGGTGATATTTCAGTGGTGCTTCTGTGAGGGAATAGGATGAGGCCAAGGATGAGATGGAGGATGCAGAGTGAGAGACTGACGAGGAGAGTGTATGTGGTGTGGATGTGGATGTGATAGGAAGCGTTAGGAGAATCACATTGAGGTGGATTGGCCATGTGAAGAGGATGGAGAGTGAGAGACTGACGAGAAGCGTGTATGTAAGCGAGGTGGAGGGGGGGAGAGGGAGGGGGATGCGAAGGATGAGATGGAGGGATGGAGTGGAGAGGTATATGAGAGAGGGGTGTGTGAGCTGGGAGCAGGGCAGTGAAATGGTGGGGGACAGGGCGACATGGAGGCGATTTGTTTGTGGCCACCCTTCCGGGATTAAGGCTTCTGACAATAGATAGAGATAGACTATACCCTTTTCACTCTAACCTGGCTCAAAATTGCCATCCCTCCACCTTGAATCCTGAGTTATAACAATAGATTAACACTAGAATACGATGCTAGTCACGAAGAAGTGCTATGAAAAGGATGTAGAGTCGTAGGATTGTCTTTTTCTGCCGCGACAACAGAATATGATGCTAGTCACGAAGAAGTGCTATGGAAAGGATGTAGAGTCGTAGGATTGTCTTTTTCTGACAATGAACAACAGATTAACACTAGAATACGATGCTAGCCACGAAGAAGTGCCATGGAAAGGATGTAGAGTCGAGGCATATCTTTTTCTACCAATGAGCTTTGCGAAAGAAGGGGGGGGGGAGAAGAAGGAGGAGGAGGAAGAGGAGGAGGAGGAGGAAGAAGAGGAGGAGGAGGAGGAAGAAGAGGAGGAGGAGGAGGAAGAAATAAGCAGCAAAGGATGACTACAGAGCAAGATAATGATGTTTGAATGATTTATATAACACAAAATAAGCCAAATAAATCTCTCAGGAAAAGGTGTTAGGGAGCTGAAAGTAAAACAAGCGATATTTGAATGATTTATACGCCACAGAATAAGACAGGTGTAATAAGCCAAATAAATCTCTCAGGAAAAGGTGTTAGGGAGCTGAAAGTAAAACAGAATAAGACAGATCTAATAAGCCAAATAAATCTCTCAGGAAAAGGTGTTAGGGAGCTGAAAGTAAAACAAGCGATATTTGAGTGATTTATATGTCACAGAATAAGACAGGTGTAATTAAGCCAAATAAATCACTTAGGGAAAGGTGTTAGGGAGCTGAAAGTAAAACAGAATAAGACAGGTGTAATAAGCCAAATAAATCTCTCAGGGAAAGGTGTTAGGGAGCTTCCTTACCCGGCGCGAATACGTGGCCCGGGTCTCAGCAAGGGGCCATTGTGTGTGACATGACAAAGGAAACATTTGATAGGCGGAGTCACCCTGTCGATGGCGGGCAATGCAACACACAGGCAGGGGGCGTCCGAACCTGCCACCCCCGTAAGCGGACCTGCAGGCTTGGCGCTGATTTTCCGTGTCTCTCCTCCTCCTCCTCCTCCTCCTCCTCGTTCTTCTTCTGAGAGAGAGAGAGAGACGCATTTCCCTCTCAATTCTTAGTACTGGGGCTATCTGTTTATTTACCTCTCTCTCTCTCTCTCTCTCTCTCTCTCTCTGCATACTCCATTTCCGTCAGTCTATCTGTTCAGTCCATGCATATTATTCTCCAGTCCTGTCCATCTCTCTGTCTATTTATCAGTCCATTCATCTTTCCATATCTGTCTCCATTCCTACCCATCTATCTCTATCATCCATCCATCCACCTCTCATCCACATCATCCACTTCACACCCTCACCACACAGCAACCAAGTACAGCCAAGCAGCCTAAACAACCCAGCGTGTTTGTGTTTGCGTCAGGAGATGTGGAGCGTAATTTTACCTGCACGATTGAACTCATGCAACAGGTAAGAGTGAATTACGTGAAAGTGCAGTGAAAGTGAGGCGGCGGCCTGTTTCTATCTATCTGTCTATATCTATCTATGCTCTCTGTATCTATCTATCTACGTGTGTCTATCTGTCTGTTTGTATATGTCTATCTATGTGTGTGTTTGTCTGTGTGTCCAGGCATCTCGAAATGAACGGATCTGGAATTTGGCTCTCTGTTATATTGTTATAGCTTTTTTTCATGGAGGGGGTGATCTTGTGGGTTCCTGGCCTTTGGTTCCTTCTTCCTTGCATAAAAAGAATCTGTGTGTGTGTCTGTCTGTCTGTGTGTCTCCCCCCCCCTCTCTCTTTCTCTCTCAGAATCATTATCAGTATCTATGTCTGGCTGTCTACCTGCCTGTCTATCTATCTATCCATCTACTTTTTACACCCACAAACACAGCCACCCACGCCCACTATTTCCGCCCCCACGCCCACCCTCACACACCCACCTCCATCCCACCCCTGTCCCACACCCACATCCTACGCATCCCTACTTCCTTCCTTCTCACCTGTCACGCTATTACCTGAACACTTCCGGCTCTCTCTCTCTCTCTCTCTCTCTCTCTCTCTCCAAAATATATAGACTTTTGTGTGTGTGTGTGTGTGTGTGTGTGTGTGTGTGTGTGCTCTTCTGCAGCTGTCTCATCCCCACATAAATACTACTTTTTCATCTCCATATGTTCCTCACTTTTTGCTCCCTTCCTTCCTTCCTTCCTTCCTCCCTTCCTTCCTTCCTTCCTTCCTCCCTCCCTTCCTTCCTTCTTTCCTTACCTCACTCCTTCGCCCCTCCCCCTCTCCCCAACTCAGACAACCTCCCCCCCATGTCACTTGCCACACCACACCACACATCTCTGCCTCCTCCACCACGCCAATTCTCACTACCACACTACACACACACACACACACACACACACACACACACACACACACACACACACACACACACACACACACACACACACACACACACACACACCTCTCCCTTCCTCATCACCCTATCCTTCTCCCCACCTACCCTCTTCATTCACCCCTTCCTTATATCTCATTTCTTCACCTTCCTCACCCTCGGCTCCTAACACCTCTTCCTTAGCGATTTATTAGTTGGGGCTGGTAAATATCCTTTTGTATATTATATATACAGAGGATGGCGATATTGGAAGGATTTATGTACCAGAGAAGAGGACATTACGATGTAGTAAAAATAAGTCGCTCAGGAAAAGGTGCTAGGGAGAACAGACTAGAATACTGGCATTTCACACTCACTCCCAGTCCTTCATTTATACAGCAGGTCAGCTCTGGAACTGTCTCCCTCTGTCTGTATTTCCTACTTCCTGTGATCTCCAGTCTTTCAAACGCAGTGTGTCCAGGCATCTCGAAATGAACGGATCTTGAATTTGGCGCTCTTTTGTATTGTTTTTGTTTTTTCTTGGAGGGAACGGTTTGCGGGATCCTTGCCTTTGCTTCCTTCTTTCTCACTGTCACCTTCTCTTCGCCGCACTGTTGCATCACTTTCTGTACCTGTGTTTCGTCTTTTATATCTTTTCTCCTGGAGGGTTCAGTTTTTGTAGGTGTTCAGGCAATTGTGTCTTTCTCAACCGTAACCCGCGCTCGCACAAGCACGCACGCACGCACACACACACACACACACACACACACACACACACACACACACACACACACACACACACACACACACACACAGGTCACACTCTCTCTCTCTCTCTCTCTCTCTCTCACACACACACACACACACACACACACACACACACACACACACACACACACACACACACACACACACACACACACACACACACACACACAAAACTCCTTCTTTGTCTGTCTGCCTACCTGCATACCTGTCTATCTATCCATCTATCAGTCTTTCAGTCTATCTGTCTATCTATCGCCACACCCCTCATAGTCTCTCTCTCTCTCTCACCCTCTTCATACATCCGGGTCCCTCTCTATCTTTTATCTCTCTCTCTCTCTCACTTTATCTCTCTCATCTTCCTCTTGTTTATTGTTCCGCCAGGCTCCCCTTCTCTCTCTCTCTCTCTCTCTCTCTCTCCCCTCCACTCTCCTCTCCTCTCCTCTCCTCTCTCTCTCTCTCTCTCTCTCTCTCTCTCTCTCTCTCCCCTCCCCTCCCCTCCCCTCTCTCTCTCTCTCTCTCTCTCTCTCTCTCTCTCTCTCTCTCCACCTCCCAATCCTTTCAACACCTTTCAACATCATCTCACTTCACATAGCGTACAAAAGGATATTAACCAGCCATATCTAAGAATAAATCGCTACGGAGGAGGTGTTAGGGAGCCTCCTTAACCCACGGGAGTGCTGACTAGAGGAGGAGGTCAGCCCTTTCGTGGATGCTGACTTACTGAGCAAAGAAGTGACTATACTCCTTTCAGCTTAACTTGGCTCAGCTTTCCTTTATTCTAAGCTTATTTCACGTAATTCAGTGGCAGAAAGGTGTTACGGCTCTACTTCCTTTCCATGGCACTTCTTCGTGACTAGTACCATATTCTTGTGTTAATCTATTGTTACAACTCAGCATTGAAGATGGAGGGATGGGAATTTTAGGGAGAGAGAGAGAGAGAGAGAGAGAGAGAGAGAGAGAGTTTGTAAGTAGTGTGAATGAAGGAAGAGGCAGAAGTAAGCAAGACAGGAAAAGAGAGAGACAGACAGACAGACAGAGAAAGAGAGAGAGAGAGAGAGAGAGAGATTTGCCTGACCCTTAACTGGTTCGGAAAATGCTGACGAAATATTAGACAGCGTTGTTTGACGGGTGCTGAAAGTGCTGACTCCTTGGACTGCTGACTTGAGAGGCGAGAGTGACGACTGGTGTGCTGAGGAGTGCTACTTGAGGGTCGTGAAGAGAGAGAGAGAGAGGGAGAGAGAGAGAGAGTGGGGGGAGAGTGGAGGGGGATATGGAGAGAGGGGGAAAAGGAAGCACAGAGATGGAGCATAAGTGAGAGAGAGAGAGAGAGAGAAAAAAAAAAATGGATAGACATATAGACAGACACATAGAAAGATACATAGATAGATTGATAGATAGATAGATAGATAGACGAGAGAGAGAGAGAGAGGACCAGTTCGTGACCAAAATCCAGCATGTTAGTTTACTCAGGAAAAGTGTGGAAGAAAGAGATGGTCTGGGGACACTTATCATGGCAAGGACCTGTGTAGAGGAGCGGTGAGGGAGGGAGAGAATGGGGATGGGGATGGATGGGGAGTTGGGTGGAGATGGGTGGGGAGTGAGGTGCGAATGGGGTGAGGATGGATGGGGAGTGGGGTGGAGATGGATGGGGATTGGGGTGGAGATGGGTGAGGAGTGAGGTGGGAATGGGGTGAGGATGGATGGGGAATGGGGTGGAGATGGATGGGGATGGGGTGGAGATGGGTGAGGAGTGAGGTGGGAATGGGGTGAGGATGGATGGAGATTGGGTGGAGATGGATGAGGAGTGAGGTGGGAATGGGGTGAGGATGGATGGGGAGTGGGGTGGAGATGGACGGGGAGTGGGGTGGAGATGGGTGGTGAGTGAGGTGGGAATGGGGTGAGGATGGATGGGGATTGGGTGGAGATGGATGAGGAGTGAGGTGCGAATGGGGTGAGGATGGATGGGGAGTGGGGTGGAGATGGATGGGGATTGGGTGGAGATGGGTAGGGAGTGAGGTGGGAATGGGGTGAGGATGGATGGGGATTGGGTGGAGATGGGTGGGGAGTGAGGTGCGAATGGGGTGAGGATGGATGGGGAGTGGGGTGGAGATGGGTGAGGAGTGAGGTGGGAATGGGGTGAGGATGGATGGGGATTGGGTGGAGATGGGTGAGGAGTGAGGTGGGAATGGGGTGAGGATGGATGGGGAGTGGGGTGGAGATGGATGAGGAGTGAGGTGGGAATGGGGTGAGGATGGATGGGGAGTGGGGTGGAGATGGATAGGGAGTGAGGTGGGGATGGATGGAGATGGTGTGGGGTGGATCAGTAGTGGGTGGGGATGGATGGAGAGTGAGGTGGGGTGGGGGATGGATGGAGAGTGAGGTGGGGTGGGGGATGGATGGAGAGTGACGTGGGGATGGATGGAGAGTGAGGTGGGGTGGGGGATGGATGGAGAGTGACGTG
>NC_137062.1:35056944-35066944 GCF_032717465.1 Coenobita brevimanus | reverse complement strand
GTTTTTAAGGTTGTGTGTGTGTGTGTGTGTGTGTGTGTGTGTGTGTGTTTGTGTTTGTGTAACGGGTGTGAGCGTAGTTGTAGTGAAAGGAGGGGTATGATTTATGTGTGTGTTTGGTTATTGGGAAAGAGTAGAGGTGTGTGTGTATGTGTGTGTGTGTGTGTGCGTGTGTGAGAGAGAAAGAGAGAGAGTAATAGTGAAAAGAGAGACTGATTATAGTAATTGTGGGTGTTGTGACGTAAATTCTCTCTCTCTCTCTCTCTCTCTCTCTCTCTCTCTCTCACACACACACACACACACACACACACACACACACACACACACACACACACACACACACACACACACACACACACACACCTAAACAAACACGAGAGAGACCGGGAGGATGAGGCTGGCTCTGCTTCCCATCCTTTGATATTCACGAGAGACTTGAGTTCCCCCGCCCCCCTCCTCTCTCTCTCTCTCTCTCTCTCTCTCGAAAACACCACTCACGGATAATGCAGAAGCCACCCAAACACACACATATAAAATGAGTCAGACACACACACACACACACACACACACACACACACACACACACACACACACACACACACACACACACTTTTAAGCACAGTCTACGCACGTAATATTTCCGGAAGGTCTTGCAGCCTCCCCGACGCGTGTTTACATTGCTCTCCCCTCCTTTCTAAGCCCCTGACCTACCCCCCACTACCCCTCTGTTTACCTTGAGGAGGGGAAAGGTGGTGGGAAAGGTGGGGGGAAAGGTAAGGGGAAAGGTGAGGGGAAAGGTAAGGGGAAAGGTGAGGGGAAAGGTGGGGGAAAGGTGAGGCAGTGGCACGGGTCCTCGTCGATTCCCCTATAACACTATCCCTGGGTCTGTGAGGCCTGGTAGTGTTCTCCTCCACTCTCTAGTTTAGCACTTCTAGATGCCTGGGCCTCCTCTCCTTCTCAGTCTCTTCTAGTTTAGCGCTTCTAGATGCCAGGGCCTCCTCTCCTTCTCAATAACTTCCTAGGGTGTGGGTGGACATGCTAAGGGTGTGTGTGTGGATTTTCTGGTCACTGTTTTGGTCTGTAACGCACTTAAGCTGTGGTCTGGCCTGTGAGACCCCCGTGTATTTGAGGATATTACAGACCAGAGAGAGAGAGAGAGTGTGTGTGTGTGTGTGTGTGTGTGTGTGTGTGTGTGTGTGTGTGTGTGTGCGCGCGTGTGTGTGTGTGTGTGTGTGTGTGTGTGTGTGTGTGTGTGTGTGTGTGTGTGTGTGTGTGTGTGTGTGTGTGTGTGTGAGAGGGAGAGAGAGAGAGAGAGACCAGAGGCTATCACAAATCTGACATCATCCTTTGACCTATCCTCTCCACACCAACACCCCCAACGCCTCACCTTCACACAGCATTACCACCATCATTTTTTTATCTCTTTTCTTATGGCGTCTATGTTAACAAAAACCTTCATTTCTTTTTATAAGTTTATTTTAAGACCTTGATAGAAATACGTAGAAGTTAATTTTGATTTTGTTTATTATTTTATAGAAGAAAGACCCCCAAAAAAGTTGTAGCATAGTCGAAGGTGTAATATATGAAACAGTATCTATCTGTCTATCTATTGCCAGACGCCTTAATCCCTTGTACGGGGTGGTCACGAACAAATCGCCTCCACGTCACCCTGTCCCCCACCATTTCACCGCCCTGCTTCCAGTTCATCCCTCCCTCTCTCATATACCTCTCCACTCCATCCCTCCATCTCATCCTTGGCCTTCCCCTCCCTCTCTCCCTCTCCACCTCACTCACATACACTCTCCTCGTCAGTCCCTCACTCTCCATCCTCGCCACCTGGCCAAACACAAATATTCTGTTTTTTTTTTTATGTTTTTTTTACCTGAGTCCCACCTACCCAGGTGTAATTATACCGAATATCCAAACATAGGTGTGCAATGGAAGCTCCTTAACACCATTTCCTAAGCGACTCATTTTGCTTATTATACCTGACTGTCTTCATGCGTGTTACATAAATAATTCCAGTATCGCCATACTCTGCATAAATAGCTTGGGGTGTGATAGGCAAAATGAATCGCATAGGAAGAGGTGTTAGGGAGCTTCTTGTCCTATTTAGAAGGGATGAGAGACTTGTGAGGAAGGCAGGATAGAGTAAGATTGCTTGGGAAGGTGTGTGTGTGTGTGTGTGTGTGTGTGTGTGTGTGAGAGAGAGAGAGAGAGAGAGAGAGAGAGAGAGAGAGGCTATGAAGTGGTGTGTAACAATGAGGATGGGTGAGAGGGTGTAGTGGGGCTAGGGGTAAGAGATGAGGGTGTGTATTAGGAGAGAGATAGGAATATAGAGAAGGTATAAGGAGTGAAAGAGAGTTTTAGTGAGTGTAAATTGAGATGAGAGAGGCTGTTGAGAAGGGAGGGTCAGGGGGAGTGAGGGGTAGGGTAGGGGAGGATGAGGGAGGGATGAAAAGAGTAGGGAATGAAACTGAGAGAGAGAGAGAGAGACTTTGTGTGTGTGTTTTTGTGTGTGGGTGGATGGGTTAAGTGGAGGAGAGATGAAGAGGAGAGGAGGGAGGTTAGGTGAAAGAGGTTTGGAGAGAGGAAGGGGAAGGGGGACTGGGGTAGAGGGGTAGTGGAAGAGAAGGGGGGACGAGGAAGAAGAGAGAATGGAGAGGGGAGGAGAAGAGGTAGTGGAGGGGGGGGAGGCAGGAGAGAGAGTGGAGGAGAGAAGAGGAAGGGGAGATAGTGAAGTGGAAGGGGAAAGAGGAAGGAGAGATAGTGGGGAGGAGAGGAAGGGGGGATAGTGAAGTGGAGGAGGGGAGAGGAACGGGAGATAGTGAAGTGGAGGGGGAAAGAGGAAGGAGGGATAGTGGAGGGGGGAAGAGGAAGGAGGGATAGTGGAGGGGGAAAGAGGAAGGAGAGAGTGTGGAGGGGGAAAGAGGAAGGAGAGATAGTGGATGGGGAAAGAGGAAGGAGAGATAGTGGGGGGGAAAGAGGAAGGAGAGATAGTGGAGGGGGAAGAGGAAGGAGAGATAGTGGAGGGGGGAAGAGGAAGGAGGGATAGTGGAGGGGGGAAGAGGAAGGAGGGATAGTGGAGGGGGGAAGAGGAAGGAGAGAGAGAGTGAAGTGGAGGGGGGGAAGTCCAGAGTCTGTATATAACTACTTACAATCCGGTTCTTCCATAAATAAGAATAATAATATAAAAAATCCAGAATATAATCACTGTTCTCCTTGTGTGACTGAAGGTGCGACAAGATAGTGAGGTATATTTATTTTTCACTGTTCCCGCGAGTGACCGAAGAGAGACAGACAGACGTACAGACACACACGCGTACACACACACTCGCACAGACACACACGCGTACACACACACTGACACACACACACCTGCAAATACACATTATGAGTTACGTAGAATCGATTGTGGAGTGGGGGTGACCTGTGCCCGGATTCACACACACACA
Organism: Coenobita brevimanus; assembly: GCF_032717465.1. Lineage (NCBI taxonomy): Eukaryota > Metazoa > Arthropoda > Malacostraca > Decapoda > Coenobitidae > Coenobita > Coenobita brevimanus. Next base: position 35,063,492 of record NC_137062.1, on the reverse strand, counting down.
CACACACACACACACACACACACACACACACACACACACACACACACACACACACACACACACACACACACACACACACACACACACACAAGGAGCGTACAGAATCTTCCCTGTGTTTACATCTTCCAGCAAAAGTAAATCATATAAAACTGAACGCATAATAGATCGCCAGTATTTTTCGCAGTTTACACCTTTTGCGCCAGACTGGGTGTCGCCAATAGCGCTACGGGTGGTTGGCGCCCTCCCCCCCCCCTCTTGTACCCTTGGCTAGCTTGGGGAGAGGGCCGTGGGGTGGGGTGCTTGGGGAGAAGGGGGTGCCGTGGGAGGAGACGGATTTGGCATTGGATGGGATGGGGAGGGGATAGATTTGATGGGGGAGGGGATGGATGGTGAGGTGTGTTTTGGGAGAAGGAAGTGCAGTGGGGAGGGGTGTTTGGGGAGAGGTGAGTGCCATGGTGAGGGCTGTTTGGGGAGAGGAAAGTGCCATGGGGAGGGGTGTTTGGGGAGATGAGAGTGCCATGGTGAGGGCTGTTTGGGGAGAGGAAAGTGCCATGGGGAGGGGTGTTTGGGGAGAGGAGAGTGCCATGGGGAGGGGTGTTTGGGGAGAGGAAAGTGCCATGGGGAGGGGTGTTTGGGGAGAGGAGAGTGCCATAGGGAGGGGACGGATTTGGCTGGGGAGGGGATGCGTGGGGAAGATGGGGACGGATCGAATCTGACGAGGGAGGGGTGATTTGGTGAGGGGACGGGTGGGGAGTAGTGTCTTATGGTGAGGAGGATTGCAAGGGGGAGAGGAGGGGTGGGGAGGATGGAAAAAAGCCAAGGGGAGGGGAGGGGAGGGGAAGTGTCGCTGGGAGGATTGGGACGGGGAGGAGTGCCAAGAGGGTGGGGGGGGGACCTTTGCGGTTGGGGGACGGGGGACTGGGCACGTGCGGGTGTGACGGGCAATAAGTGACAGTGAGTGAGTGAGTCAGTGGGCCTGTGAGGGAAAGTGATGATGGTGGTGGTGGTGGTGGTGGGTGGTGGTTGTGGGGTATTGAGAGTGGTGGTGGTAATGGTGGTGGTGATAGTAGTGGGGGTGGTACTGGTGGTGGTGGTGGTGGTAATGATGGTGGTGGTGGTGGGTGGTGGTTGTGGGGTATTGAGAGTGGTGGTGGTAATGGTGGTGGTGATAGTAGTGGGGGTGGTACTGGTGGTGGTGGTGGTGGTGGTGGTGGAGATGGTATAGCTTGCTGTCATGAAGGAAGGTGGGACTAGAATTATGTGTCTAGGTGTCTACTTAATTCATATATATATATTTTTTAATAGTAAGGTGAGAGCGTGGCAAAAAACAGATCAACAGAGAAAAACGCAGATGAATTATATTTTGCATTGATGAAGGAAGAAATATATAGAAAGAGAAGTGAGTTTTAATAATCAGTGGATCAGAGGAGAACAGAATGACATAGGAAGCATGAAGAAGACATGCTGAGGTGGTTTGGCCATGTGGAGAGGATGGAGAGTGGGAGACTGACGAGGAGAGTGTATGTGAGTGAGGTGGAGGGGGAGAGATGGAGGGGGAGGCCAAGGATGTGATGGAGAGATGGAGTGGCGTGGTATATGACAGAGAGGGGGATGTGAGTTGGGAGCAGGGCAGTGAAATGGCGGGGGACAGGGCGACGTGGAGGCGATTTGTTTGTGGCCACACCGTATGGGATTAAGGCGTCTGGCAATAGATAGATAGATAGACAGAAGATGAAGAACAGGGGGATCACATGTTAAAAAAAAGGGAGTAGGACGTAAGGAATGGAATTAGAGAGTGTTAAGATAAAGACAAGAGAGGAAGGAAATGTGTAAGAAAATGAATGACAAGACAAGAACATAGAGTCTTGAGAAGTTGAGGAGGAGATGGAAGACGAGGATGAGACGGAGGAAATTTGTAAAAGGAAGCAGAGCAGAATGAAAGAGAGTGAACAGAGAAGGAAGAAGATGGGGAAACTAAGGCAGAAGTGGAAATGCTTATATGTTTCTTGGAAGGGAGATATGTGTGTGTGTGTGTGTGTGTGTGTGTGTGTCTGTAAATATTTCTTGGAAGCTGCACCAGTTATAGATGTGTGTGTGTGTGTGTGTGTGTGTGTGTGTGTGTGTGTGTCTGTAGCTGTCAAGAATGTGAGAGGACCAAGAAGCAGGTAGACGCATAGCATATAAATAGTTAAAGAATCTCGCTTCTGTCTGTCTTTCTGCCAAACATCACCCTCTTGTTCCTTCCAGTTCATCCCACCTCATCCCTACCCCTTCCTAACCCCCTCCCAACCCAACCCCACCCCACCCAACCCCCTGCCAAGCCAGATGTTCGTCCGGAAATGGGTTGGGTATATTTTGGCAACCCCCTCCCTTACCCCCACCCAACCTCAACCCAACCTCTGCATCCCCACCCCTCCCATCTCTTACCCCCTACCGCTCTTCCCAACCCCATCCCATCGTCGGCCATTCCACCCAACCCCACTTTTACCCTCTTCCACCCCACCCTATCCCACCCTATCCCACCTCCCTCTGCATCCCTATCTAACCCTAGCCCCTCCCCACCCAACCACACCCCACCTTATCCCACCTAACCCAACCACACCCCACCCCATCCAACCCATCCTATCCTAGTCATCCACTCCTCTTCCCACCCCACCCCACCTAACCCAACCACACCCACCCCATCCCACCCCATCCAACCCATCCTATCCTAGTCATCCACTCCTCTCCCCACCCCACCCCACCTCACCCAACCACACCCACCCGACCCCACCCTACCCCATCCAACCCATCCTATCCTAGGCATCCCCTCCTCTCCCCACCCCTTCCCACCTCACCCAACCACACCCTACCCTACCCTATCCCTCCTCTCCTCTCTCCACCCCGTCCTCATCCCTCCTCTCCCCTTCCACCCCGCCCCACCCCACCCCACCCCGTGTCACACCAGCTGTTGAATCCGGAAATGGGTGGGATGGGGTACGTCTGGCAACCTCTTCACTTAACCCCAAATTTAACCTAAACACACACACACACACACACACACACACACACACACACACACACACACACACACACACACACACACACACACACACACACACACACACACAAGAAGATAGTGGTGCTATGTTTTTGTTTATGTTTTCTTGTTCGTTCTTGCGTTTTTCCTGTGTGTGTGTGTGTGTGTGTGTGTGTGTGTGTGTGTGTGTGTGTGTGTGTGTGTGTGTGTGTGTACCTAGCTGTCTGTACCCCTCTGTGTCACTGTCTACACACACACACACACACACACACACACACACACACACACACACACACACACACACACACACACACACACACACACACTCTCTCTCTCTCTCTCTCTCTCTCCCGCGCTAGATAGAATAACAGAAGTCTCGAGCGATTGAACGAAAATAATGTAAACAAAAATCAGTGTGAGAGGGAGTGTGAGAGGGGGAGTGGCTTGGGGCTTGACAGGGTGGCTTGGGGTGGCTTAGGCAGGGAGGAAAGGTGGGTAGGGAGAAGGGAGCGAAAGGGAAGGAAGAGTAGGGGGAAGGGAGGAAAATGTAGGGAGAAAGAGAGGAAGAAGAGTGTGTCAGGATGGGAGGTGAGGCAGGGTGAAATATTGTCAGGGTGAAGGACAAGAATGGATGAGAGAAACAGGGTGAGGCAGGGGTGACAAGTAGGCAGCAGGGAGAAGGGTGTGGGAGGGTGAGGAGCAAAGTAGGGTGAGAGGAGAGGCAGGGTATTAGGCAGGAGGGATGAGGCAGGGGATAGGTGAGGCAGGGTGAAGAAAAGAGCAAGAAACGTGAAAGATTAGGCAGAGAGAGTGGTAAGAGAGGCAGAGTGTTAGGCAGGAGGAGTGAGGCAGAGATGGAGTGCGGCAGGGTGAGGCAGGTGTAGGCAGGGTTGGCAGGGCTCCCTCCCTCTCTCTCCTGCCTGACATTATTTTAGCACTCAGACCAGCCGCCACACCCTCACTTACCTCACCCCTAGCACCTATTCCTTAGCGATTTATTTTGTCTATTACCCCTTATCACTATCTTGTATTTAGTTGGCATGGGAGACACTAGATAGATACAGAAATAGACAGAGATAGATAGATAGATAGATAAAGAATGTAGCAATATGGACAGGTGTCTCGAAATGAACGGAACTTGAATATTCTCTCTCTCTCTCTCTCTCTCTTATTCTAACTTGACCTAAAATTGCCATCTCTCCATCTGAAGTGCTAAATGTGTGTGTGTGTGTGTGTGTGTGTGTGTGTGTGTGTGTGGAGAAAGTACATCTGGGGTGACTAACCTAAATGAACCCGGAGATCATCAAATAAATGTAGTTAATTAGCGAGATTCATGCGTAACCTCATCTTTGCTATGATGTCATTTATACAGTTCATGGAGACGTGTGTGTGTGTGTGTGTGTGTGTGTGTGTGTGTGTGTGTGTGTGTGTGAGAGAGAGAGAGAGATAGAGAGAGACAGACAGAGACAGAGACAGACGGAAACAGACAGACAGAGAAGGAATAAAAGAAAAAAAATGCTTTCTCATACATACCGCTACCTGGGTGGGGAGAGAGAGAGAGAGAGAGACAGACAGACAGAGACAGGAAAAAGGAAAACATGTCTTGCTCGCGTGTATAATATGTTCCGTTCTGTTTAGACCTCTCAACCTCGCCTTGGACTTTCGCCCTAATAAGAAAGACAGCAAGAAAGAATGACAGCAAGAAAGAAAGACAGCAAGAAAGAATGAAAGAAAGCGTTATATTTCCATTGGATTGAGAGCATCGTCACACCTGCCGTCGCGTGCAGGTGGATTTTTCTCGGAGGTAGAGTCCTGTGAGTGATTAAGTCTTGTGAAAAAAGAAAGAAAGAAAGAAAGACAGAAAGGAAGAAAGAATGAATGTAAGAGTTATATATGTATCAGAATGTATATGTTTGATTTCCGATTTCACCCTAAACAAGGTGTAATTAAGAAAATGAACGTAGCAAAATCCTGTAGGCGACTCATTCTAGGGCCCGTATACTCGTCGATCAAGGAGGCCCCCTAGCACCTTTTCCTTAGCGATTTATTTTTGGATATGGCTGGTTAACATCCTTTTGTACATTATGCAGAGTATGGTGATATTGGAAAGATTTATGTAACAGGTTAAGGAAGCCCCCTAACACCTCTTCCTAGCCGATGTATTTCGCTTATAACACCTTGCCGTCCTCTTCCGTGTTACATAAATCCTTCTAATATCACCATACTCTACATAAATACAAAAGGATATTAGCCAGCTGTATCCAGAAATAAATCGCTAAGGAAGAGATGTTAGGTAGCTTCCTTACCCGACAAGAGCACAAGTCAAGTGAGTGCATGGAATTAAATGTTAGTTATGAGTCTCCTTGGTTACTAGTCAAATTCAACTCTCCAATCTAACTACACCTGGCCATTACCTGAGCTGAAAGGGGTTTGTCATTTTGCCAGGTCTAAAGGAACGCACTATAGGAGAAAGACCGCGCTGAAGGAGGCCAGGAAGTGTGACGCAGAGGGGGGGAGGGGAGTGTATTGCGTGCGTTGCGTGCAATTGCGAGCGCGAGTTTGCTGTTGCGTGTGATTAGAAGACGTGTTTGCTGCGAAAAGTGAGCAGGTGACCCACACTTCCGTACCACCTTGCGTAGCTCTCTCTCTCTCTCTCTCTCTCTCTCTCTCTCTCTCTCTCTCTCTCTCTCTCTCTCTCTCTCTCTCTCTCTCTCTCTCTCTCTCTCTCTCTCTACCTACCTACCTACCTACCTACCTTCCTACCTGTCTATCTTCTGTCTGTCTATATATCTACTTATTCTCTCTCTCTCTCTCTCTCTCTCTCTCTCTCTCTCTCTCACACACACACACACACACACACACACACACACACACACACACACACACACACACACACACACACACACACACACACACACACACACACACACACCTGTATCTCCCCATTTACAAGAACATTAGGTAACGGTTTGGGGCGAATAGAGAAGGGAGGGGTGGGGGAGGAGGGAGAAGGAGTGGAGGTGAAGGGGAGGGAGGAAAGGTGGAGATGGAGGGGAGGAAAAGAGGAGAGAGGAGGGAAAGATGGAGGGAAGGGGGAGGGAGAGAGAAAAATGCTCCCTCCAAGAGAAATTAAAAAGAATACATTTTCTGTTCCCTTATTATTTACACCGACTCGAATTCTCGTAGGTTAAGGAGGCTCCCTAACACCTCTTCTTTAGCGATTTATTTTCCAAGCTACTCATTAATATCCCCTGGTTTGCTACTTATGTCTTTCCAATATCGACTTAGAGTGCATGAATAACACACAAGAATATAGTAACGGAGCAAAATCATGAATAAATCGGTTAGGAAAAGGTGTTAACAGAATCAGAAATAAACCGGTAAGGAAGAAGTGTTAGCAGAATCAGGAATAAATCGGTAAAGAAGAGGTGTTAGCAGCCTTCCCAGCCTCACCAAAACACATCCCACTATCACCTATCACATTCACCTTTACCTGCCGTTAATTAATCTCACCTTTTCTTCCTCCACA
>NC_137062.1:35039444-35046944 GCF_032717465.1 Coenobita brevimanus | reverse complement strand
CAAGTACAGACAGTGAAAAGGATCTTGGTGTGATAATATCAAATGACCTCAAACCAAGCAAGCAGTGTACCGATGCGGTAAAAATTGCAAACAAGCTAGTGGGTTTTATTGGAAGAACTTTCGAGTTTAAATCGGAAAAAGTCATACTTGCCTTGTACAACTCGCTACTGCGCCCCCATCTTGAGTATTGTGTGCAATTCTGGTCTCCGTACTACAGAAAGGACATTGAAAAATTAGAGAAAATTCAGCGAAGAATCACAAAAATGGTACCACGACTTAGAAACAAACCATATGAGGAACGCCTTGAAGAACTTAAATTATTTAGCCTAACGAAGCGCAGGTTAAGAGGGGACCTTATTGAAGTTTTCAAAATCATGAAGGGATATGACAACTTAGACATGAATAAATATTTTGATATAGACCGGTCGAGTCAAACCAGAAGTAATGGCTGCAAAATCATGGGAAAACGATTCCAATCCCATGAAGCAAAATACTTCTTCTTTAACAGAGTTGTAAATATCTGGAACAGATTACCCTCAGATACCGTGAACAGTATCTCAATTGAGACATTCAAAAACAAATTAGACAAGTATTTGCACGAAAATCCTCAGCTGACTCTTTTTCTGTCCGAATAACTTGCTTTTATGGCTACGGTACATGTAAGTTCATGCCCCCTTAGTCTACAAGACACCCCGTAAACAATGTACCCGTACATAGTGTTGCGTCACGATATTATACATTTTCAATTTATTCGGTGCAAACAAAGCAATATAAGCACAGATTAGGAGCTGCACAGATAACCCTGAGTTAACGGTCACTACTCTTACTTTCGACCTGTGATGGGCTGTGGATCACTGAGGGTCCCTGTTAGTCAAGTGACCACCATCGGGATTTTTTTAATGTACCAGGGGTCACTGCTTCAGGATGAAACTTGTGTACTGTCCCACATGGGAGAGTTCCTTGTCTCAGTGGAGTGAACGGAGCTATTGCCTGATTGACTGCTGCCTACCTAAAAAGCGCCAGGGAAGGTTGCCGCACCACCCCTAAACATCCACACTGTGCATTGCACATCCACACTGTGCACTGTGCAGTCCCCTTTTATCTAAGACATCCGTCCTATATACTTTTCAGTCTCCCCAGCGCAAACAAAGCAATATAAGCACAGATTAGGAGCTGCACAGATAACCCTGAGTTAACGGTCACTACTCTTACTTTCGACCTGTGATGGGCTGTGGATCACTGAGGGTCCCTGTTAGTCAAGTGACCACCATCGGGATTTTTTTAATGTACCAGGGGTCACTGCTTCAGGATGAAACTTGTGTACTTGTTCCACATGGGAGAGTTCCTTGTCTCAGTGGAGCAAACGGAGCTAGGGCCTGATTGACTGCTGCCTACCTTAAAAGCGCCAGGCAAGGCTGCTGCACCACCCCTAAACATCCACACTGTGCAGTGTGTAGCTTCCACGTTATGTCCACAGACTTCCCATTAACTCAATGTAACCGGTTTATAATGTCATGCCGTAACTAGTATTTTATTTGTTTACTTTCTCTTTCAGGTTACTCTATCGGGTAGCTTATAGATAAAGTATTATAGAATGTGACTTTTCCTTTCCAGTGTTTCCTATAAAATTTCCATGTCAGTTTTTCCATGCTGCATGGTGGTTTTTCTCACTTTTTCCTGGAGGGTTTGGTGGTGGGGGGAGCCTTCTTGCTTTCCTATCCTTATCCTTCAACATGTAGAGTTAGATCTTGTAGTCATAGCTTTCTCTAACAAGCAGCCTCGAAAGGACCATAAGGTCTGTTTCTGTTTGCTTTCCTGTGTAATCCTGTGTAATCCTCCTCCTCCTCCTTCTCCTCCTCCTCCTCTTCCTCTTCCTCTTCCTCCTCCTCCTCCTCCTCCTCCTCCTCCTCCTCCTCCATCGGGATTTTTTTAATGTACCAGGGGTCACTGCTTCAGGATGAAACTTGTGTACTGTCCCACATGGGAGAGTTCCTTGTCTCAGTGGATTGAACGGAGCTAGGGCCTGATTGACTGCTGCCTACCTAAAAAGCGCCAGGGAAGGTTGCCGCACCACCCCTAAACATCCACTCTGGGCATTGCACATCCACACTGTGCACTGTGCAGTCCCCTTTTATCTAAGACACCCGTCCTATATATTTTTCAACCTCCCCAATGCAAAGAAAGCAATATAAGCACAGATTAGGATCTGCACAGATAACCCTGAGTTAACGGTCACTACTCTTACTTTCGACCTCTGATGGGCTGTGGATCACTGAGGGTCCCTGTTAGTCAAGTGACCACCATCGGGATTTTTTTAATGTACCAGGGGTCACTGCTTCAGGATGAAACTTGTGTACTTGTCCCACATGGGAGAGTTCCTTGTCTCAGTGGAGCAAACGGAGCTATTGCCTGATTGACTGCTGCCTACCTTAAAAGCGCCAGGCAAGGCTGCTGCACCACCCCTAAACATCCACACCGTGCAGTGTGTAGCTTCCACGTTATGTCCACAGACTTCCCATTAACTCAATGTAACCGGTTTATAATGTCATGCCGTAACTATTATTTTATTTGTTTACTTTCTCTTTCAGGTTACTCTATCGGGTAGCTCATAGATAAAGTATTATAGAATGTGACTTTTCCTTTCCAGTGTTTCCTATAAAATCTCCATGTCAGTTTTTCCATGCTGCATGGTGGTTTTTCTCACTTTTTCCTGGAGGGTTTGGTGGTGGGGGGAGCCTTCTTGCTTTACTATCCTTATCCTTCAACATGTAGAGTTAGATCTTGTAGTCATAGTTTTCTCTGTAACAAGCAGCCTCGAAAGGACCATAAGGTCTGTTGCTGTTTGCTTTCCTGTGTAATCCTGTGTGTGTAATCCTCTTCCCTTCTTCCTTAGTTCACAGCAATTTAACAGATAGAAAAGTTGAATTATAAGGTTGTGTGTGTGTGTGTGTGTGTGTGTGTGTGTGTGTGTGTGTGTGTCTCTCTCTCTCTCTCTCTCTCTCTCTCTCTCTCATTCGTGTTTCCATGTCCATATCTGTCTATCCATCTGTCAGTTTGTCCGTTCGTCTTTCTGTCAATCTACCTATCTATCTATCTATCTATCTACGAGTATCTTCTATCTATCTATCATTGTATGTCTATCCGTCTATCTCCGTATCTGTATAACTATATCTATCTGTCTGTCTATCTCTTTGTATCTATCTATATACTAATCAGTGGTCTATCTATCTATCTATCTCTGTCTATCCACTTATTCATCTATCCATCTATCTATCCGCCAGGCCATACATCTTGATCAGTTTGTCTATCTATCTATCTATCGATCTGTCTGTAGCTGTCTATCTGTCTATCTATCTGTTTATCTATCTGTCTGTCTATCTATCCATCTATCTGTTTGTCTATCAATCTATCTATCTATTTGTCTGTCTGTCTATCTACCTATCTATCTATCTATCTATATATCTATCTATCTATCTGTCTATCTATCTATCTATCTGTCTTCACTTGACTCTTACCTTCACGTAGCCTATTAACCTCCCTTTACTGGCTCACATAATACCGGTGTGTGTGTGTGTGTGCGTGTGTGTGTGTGTGTGTGTGTGTGTGTGTGTGTGTGTGCGCGTGTGTGTGTGTGTGTGTGTGTGTGTGTGTGTGTGTGTGTGTGTGAGAGAGAGAGAGAGAGAGAGAGAGAGAATCACCTACAACACAGCAAAAGCTCCACGTGTCTTTCTTCCAGTCTCTCTCTCTCTCTCTCTCTCTCTCTCTCTCTCTCTCTCTGAGGCACCGCTGCCCCGTATTCATAAAAATTCTTAAACGGCCTAAAAGATTGTTAAGGAAGCTCCCTAACACCTCCTCCTAAGCGATTTATTTTCCCTTTTACTCCTTAATGACTACCTCAGTGTCTTTTAAATCATTCAAATACCACCATACTCAGCACAAATATATATTGATATTAGCTGGCCGTATCCAGAAATAAATCGCTAAGGAAAAGGTGTTAGGGAGTAATGACAGACGAGAGCGAGAAGGTAAAAGTGAAGGTGATTTGTCCGGACTGTATTAGACACACACACACACACACACACACACACACACACACACACACACACACACACACACACACACACACACACACACACACACACACACAGAGCCAGACAAAAAGCTAGAGCAATAACATAAGTAAAGGATCTAACTTGGGCAGGTTGGTGGGAGAGATAGATAGATAGATAGATAGATAGATAGTCAGATAGATAGATAGACAGATAGACAGACAGAAAGCTAGAAAAATAACTAAACAAGGATCTAACATTGATAGGTTGGTGGGAAAGATAGATTGATAGATAGACATAGATTGATAGATAGGTAGATAGATGGATAGACAAATAGATAGACAGATAGATAGGTAGATAGATGGATAGATAGATAGATAGACAAAGAAGGTAAAGTAGAATCAGAGACAAATTCAATGATACCTGGAATTTACCTGATCTAATTAAGGTGGAGGACAGGTGAGAGAGAGAGAGAGTTCTGGCATTTTTCTTTTTTCATTGGTGTGTGTGTGTGTGTGTGTGTGTGTGTGTGTGTGTGTGTGTGTGTGTGTGTGTGTGTGTGTGTGTGATGTAATTAGAGACAGAGAGAGAGAGAGTGTATTCTGACATTTTCCTTTTTTCATTGGTGTGTGTGTGTGTGTGTGTGTGTGTGTGTGTGTGTGATGTACTTAGACACTTAGAGAGAGAGAGAGAGAGAGAGAGAGAAAGTGAAGGTGGAGTGAAGGAAGCTGCCTCCGCGTCTTTATGCTCCTTCCTTTCATTTTCTCGTCCCTACTCAGTAACGATTCAACCCTTCAATCCAAAGACTCGTGTGTATGTGTGTGTTTGTGTGTATGTGTGTATGTGTCTGTGTGTGTGGGTGTGGGTGTGTTTTGACCACTATTAACCCTTTCAGTGCTTTGGCTGTGTGTGTGTGTGTGTGTGTGTGTGTGTGTGTGTGTGTGTGTGTGTGTGTGTGTGTATTATTTTGATAATTATTAACCCCTTTTGTGTCATGAGAAAGAGAGAGAGAGAGAGGGAGAGAGAGTGTGTGTGTGTGTGTGTGTGTGTGGTTGTGGGTGTGTGTCTGTGTCAGTGTCTGCGTGTGTGTGTGTGTGTGAGTGTCTGTGTCTGTGTGTCTGTGTCAGTGTCTGCGTGTGTGTGTGTGTGTGTGTGTGTGTGTGTGTGTGCGTGTTTTTCCAATTAACCTCTTCCATATATAAATTTTCTGGCGAATAAACGAAAATTCAAAGCCATGAAGACAAATGTGAGTTAATTTACTGCATTTAAAAAGCTAGTGTTTACCTTCTCGTTGGCCTTTAGGTTAATGAGGCTAATTGCAGGTGAGGCAGGTGTTGGTGGCCAGGTGTGTGGTTGGGACGAGGGTGGAGGGCGAAGGGAAGGGATGGGATGGGATGGGAAGGGAAGGGAAGGGAAGGGAAGGGATGGGAAGAGAAGGGAGGGGAAAAGAAGGGAAGGAAAGGGAAGGGATGGGAAGGGAAGGGAAGGGATGGGAAGTGAAGGGATGGGAAGGGAAGGAAAGGGAGGGGCAGGGATGGGAAGAGAAGGAAATGGAAGGGAAGGGGGGGAACTTGTGTTATGTATGAGTATGGTAGGTGTTGAATTAGTTGAGAGAGAGAGAGAGAGAGAGAGAGAGAGAGAGAGAGGGAGGGAGAGAGAGAGAGAGTTCAGTGGGCCAGCAATTTAGTTGGAAAACACGAATAACAGGTTTTCAAGAATATGTTATAGGTCATGATACTTAGATGACCCCTTCACTGTGAGAGAGAGAGAGAGAGAGAGAGAAGGGGGGGAGAGATGGGGGGGAGATTGTGTGTCTGTTTTGTTGTGTATATGTGTTTGTGTGTGTATGTGTGTGTGTGCAATGGAGATAGACAGAGAGAGAGAGAGAGAGAGAGATAGTGTGTCTGTGTTTGTTCTGTTGTGTGTGTGTGTGTGTGTGTGTATGTGTGTGTGTGCAATGGAGATAGACAGAGAGAGAGAGAGAGAGATTGTGTGTGTCTGTGTTTGTTCTGTTTTGTGTGTGTGTGTGTGTGTGTGTGTGTGTGTGTGTGTGTGTGTGTGCAATATAGATAGACAGAGAGACAGATAGACAGCATTTTCCCTCATTCCTAGTAACTCTATCACTCCCTCTATCCCCTCACCTCACCTGACCCCACCTGACCTGAGGCGGATGGATGAAGCCAGGTCACGTATAACCACCCCGTTCCTCCATGTCTGTCACCTCTTATGTCTTTGGCTAATAGGATATGGAAATAAGGCGGAGAATATTTGTCAGAGGAGGGGGAGGCCGAGGATGAGATGGAGGGATGGGGTGGAGAGGTATATGAGAGAGGGAGGCGTGAGCTGGGAGCAGGGCAGTGAAATGGCGGGGGGACAGGGCGACATGGAGGCGATTTGTTTGTGGCCACCCCTTACGGGATTAAGGTTTCTGGCAATAGATAGAATACACACACGCACAATACACACTCACATTATAAAGACACACGCAAAACACACACACACTCACACATTACACACACACACACACACACACACACACACACACACACACACACACACACACACACACACACACACACACACACACACACAAAATTAATAACGAAGTGAGAGCAGACCAGTAAAGGAAATGAAAACCACATAAGCACACACACATTACGCAAAGAAAATCCTTGTGCCAATACCCACACCTGTCTGGCGAAATGTTCCATCCAAATTACTATCAATTTCCGGAGGGGGAGGCCAAGGATGAGACGGAGGGATGGAGTGGAGAGGTATAAGAGAGAGGGGGGTGTGAGCTGGGAGCAGGGCAGTGAAGTGGTGGGGGACAGAGCGACATGGAGGCGATTTGTTTGTGGCCATCTCTTACTGGCTTATTTAATACCACGTTTGACACCTGAGTAGGGTCACCTGTGCTGAGGTAGGGTCGTCCCCAGCTCCTCTTCATCGTCTGGGGGTAGATAGATAGGTAGGTAGGTATGTGGGTGGGTGGGTTGGTAGGTAGGTAGGAAGGTAGATATGTGGGTGGGTGGGTTGGTAGGTAGGTAGGTTGGTACGTGGGTGGGTGGGTTGGTAGGTAGGTAGGAAGGTAGATTGTGGGTGGGTTGGTAGGTAGGTAGGTAGGTTGGTACCTGGGTGGGTGGGTTAGTAGGTAGGAAGGTAGATATGTGGGTGGGTGGGTTGGTAGGTAGGTAGGTAGGTTGATATGTGGGCGGGTGGGTTGGTAAGTAGGTAGGAAGGTAGATATGTGGGTGGATGGGTTGGTAGGTGGGTAGGTAGATGTGGGTGGGTGGGTTGGTAGGTAGGTAGGAAGGTAGATGTGTGGGTGGGTGGGTGGGTTGGTAGGTAGGTAGGAAGGTAGATGTGTGGGCGGGTGGGTTGGTAAGTAGTTAGGAAGGTAGATATGTGGGTGGATGGGTTGGTAGGTGGGTAGGTAGATGTGGGTGGGTGG
>NC_137062.1:35024444-35034444 GCF_032717465.1 Coenobita brevimanus | reverse complement strand
AGTAGATGATGGTGAGAAATAGGAAGAGAGGAGGACAGACACAGAAAAAGAATGATGAAGGTGAAGGAAGAAGTAGGCAGCACTACATCAAGTGAGTGGATGATGATCGCCACCATCGTAAATTAGCCGTGATAAATTAGTTTCCGGCCTGATTTAGCAGATTTAACCTCATGCCTGGTGATCCGAGAGGGACCTTGCCAGAGTTTGAGGTATTAAGGAGATTAAATCGCATACTTAGCGTGTTTGGGGAGAGGAAGTGGAGGATTGAGGAGGTGGAGGGAGATTATATATACAAATACTGTATATAATAGAGAGAGAGAGAGAGAGAGAGAGAGAGAGAGAGAGAGAGAGAGAGAGAGAGGTAAATATATAAACAGATGTAGATTTTTTTTTTTTTTTTTTTTTTTTTGCGAGGAAGAAGGAACCAAAGGCCATGAGCCCGCAGTAACAGTTCCCTCCAAGAGAAAAACAAAATACAATAGAGAGCCAAATTCAAGATCCGATCATTTTGAGATGCCTGGACACACTGCGTTTGAAAGACTGGAGATCATAGGCAGGAGGAAATACAGACAGAGGGAGACAGTTCCAGAGCTGACCTGTTGCATGAATGAAAGACTGGGAGTAACGGTTAACTCTTGCATTAGAGAGTTGGACAGAAAAGGGATGAGAGTTTGCTGCCAGACGGGTGCTACGCGCCCGTCGTAGAGGTGGAGGAATGCAAGCAGACAGTTCAGAGGAGCAGTGACCATTAAAGTAGCGATAGAAAAGAGATAAAGATGCAACAGTGCGGCGAAGAGACAGAGGTTGAAGGGAGTCAGTAAGAGGAGGAGAGTTAATGAGACGAAAAGCCTTTGATGGAATGTGATGCTGATTTGGCTGGTGACGATTTTGTCTTCGTTGTTATTACCTTCGCCAAAGAAGTTGGAGGAGGTTATGTCTTCACCTGTTTGTCTGTCTGTCTCTCTGTCTGTCTGTCCAGCTGTCCAGACGTTATCTCCAAAAGTCTTCAGTTATTTTCGATGGTATTCTGTGTGGAAGGGTAGGGTATGGGGAAAGGAAGAGGTGATTACGGTAGATTTGGCAGTGGAGTCGCGGAGGTATGCGTTCTCTGAGTGCTTTCTAGTTGCTGTTGTAGTTTTGGCCCCACCCTCATCTCGACCTGAACCCAGTGGACTGCAGGCTGAAGTTCCCCCTCCCCTGCAGTCCACGATCGTCCTTTCGGGGGATAGGGAGGGAGTTGAGGGAAGGTTGTGGGGAGAGGAAGGGAAGTGGAAAGGGGAGTGTTGTAGTGTCACCCACCCTTTCAGTCCACCATCCTCATTTCGGGGGATAGGAAGGGAGTTGAGGGGGATTGGGAGAGAGTTGAGGGGGATTGGGAGGGAGTTGAGGGGGATAGGGAGGGAGTTGAGGGGGATAGGAAGGGAGTTGAAGAGGATAGGGAGGGAGTTGAGAGGGTCGTCTGTATAGCCTGGCCACTCCACCGCCCAGTTAGTGCCACCACGTGAAGGCCTCTCTCTCTCTCTCTCTCTCTCTCTCTCTCCATCGCCTAGCCTTCCGAAACGGGAAAATGAACGGGGCAATAAGGCTTAGTAACAGAAAGGACTTTATTGAATAGGCTAACGGTGAGGTAACGGGAGAGGGATGGGGCTAGGTCGAGTTGGATCTGATAGGGGTGTGGATGGAGAGTAGGGGAGGGCAAGGCGGTGGGTGGATAGGGTGGAGGAGGCTCAGAAACAGGGTGGAGGGAGCCCAGAATAGAGTGGAAGAGGCTGAGAAATAGGGTGGAGGAGGCTGAGAAATAGGGTGGAGGACGCTGAGAAATAGGGTGGAGGACGCTGAGAAATAGGGTGGAGGACGCTGAGAAATAGAGTGGAGGACGCTGAGAAATAGGGTGGAGGACGCTGAGAAATAGGGTGGAGAAGGCTGAGAAATAGGGTGGAAGAGGAGAGGAGAGGAGGGAAGGGGAAGGGGAGTGGAGAGTAAGGGGGGCAAGGCGGTCGGTGGGTAGGGTGGAGGAAGGCGAGAAATAGGGTGAGCAGGGAGAAGAGGGAAGGGGAGAGGAGAGAAGAGGGGAGGAGGGAAGAGGAGAGGAGAGGAGGGAAGGGGAGAGAAGAAAATAAGAGAGCAGAGGAAAGGAGGGAAGAGGAAAGATGAGGAGAGGGGAGAGATGAACAAGGGAGAGAGGAGAAGAGGAGAGGAGGGAAGAGAAGAGAAGAGGACAGGAGAGGGGAAGACGGAGATGAGTGCAACCAGATCTGCATAATTAAGCTCTCAAAAGGCTTTCACTGTTTCTCAGAACCATACATTGTAACTCCTCCGCCATTAACACCCCTTGTCTTCTCCCCTACACCCCATATCCTCCCCTACACCTTTGTCCCCTCCCCTACACCCCTTGTCCCCTCCCCTACACCCCTTGTCCTCTCCCCTACACCCCTTGTCCTCTCCCCTACACCCCTTCTCCCCTCCCCTACACCCCTTGTCTCATCGGTTAAGGGAGCTCCGTAACACCTTTTCCTAAGCGATTTATTTTGCTTATTACACCATACTGGCTTATTCTGTGCTACATAAATCCTTCCAATATCGCCATACTCTGCATAAATAACATACAAAAGGATATTAACCAGCCATACCCCAAAATAATAACTTGGTTGTGGTGTGGTGAGAGGTAGGTAGGTAGGTAGGTTGGGTGGGTAGGATGGGGTGATGGTGGTGTGGTGTGTGGTGTGGTGGTAGGTAGGTTGTGGTGTGGTGATTGGTATGTAGGCAGGTTGGGTGGGTAGGATGGGGTGATGGTGGTAGTGTTTTGGTGTGGTAGGAGGCAGGTTGGAGTGTCGGTGGTGGCAGGTAGGTAGGTAGGTTAATTGGAGTGATGGTGGTGTGGTGTGGTGGTAGGCAGGTTGTGGTGTCGGTGATGGAAGGTAGGTAGGTAGGTAGGCAGATTGAGGTGATGGTAGTGCATTGGGGTGGTGGTAGGTAGGTAGATTTTGGTGATGGTAGTGCCTTGTTGTGGTGGTAGGTAGGTAGGCAGACTGAGGTATTGGCAGTGTATTGGTGTGGTAGGTAGGTAGGTTGTGGTACTGGTGGTGTGTAGTACCAGTAAAGTACCAGGAGGAAAAGTATATATAAGTAAATCTCAGGAAAGTAGGACATGAAAAATAACTATCTTAATAAAACACTTCAAGAAAAGGTTCATCGTCTGTACTTCCGGTTCTGGTCAGTTACTTAGGCCTATATGTCTGAAGTGGGTGCCTGTTCCGTGTTCTCTCTCTCTCTCTCTCTCTCTCTCTCTCTCTCTCTCTCTCTCACCACTACGACGACCACCACCACCACCATCATCATCATCATCATCATCATCATCATCATTACCCAGGTGTAGGTTAATTGCTATGATATCTAACCTATGAGAGGAGCCAAGGTGAGAGGAGGTCAGGTAAGATCAAGGTTATGAGTTTCTCTGTTGCTTCTGTTAGAGTCAGTGCCCTCTCTCTCTCTCTCTCTCTCTCTCTCTCTCTCTCTCTGTATGTCTGTCTGTTTGTCTTTCTGTTTATCTATCAATCTGTGTATGTTTTTTTTTGTGTGTGTATATGTCTAAGTGTCTATGTATGTATGTATGTAGATGTGTGTGTGTGTGTGTGTGTGTGTGTGTGTGTGTGTGTGTGCTACCCTCCACCAACCCTACCCACTTCAACATTTTAATCACCACACTCTCCTGTTGGCACATAAGTGAGTGAGTCAGCTAATATATATACACCCAGCTGCTTTCACAACACCCTAGCCTCTTCACCCCTAGTATGTAACCTTCATGTACTACTACTACTATTACTACTACTACTACATCTGCTATTGCTGCTACTACTACTACTACTACTTCTACTATGAAAAATATTTAGCAGAAGCCACAACTACTATTGCTACAAGTAATATGAATTCTGCTACTACTACTACTACTACTACTACTACTACTACTACCACCAGAGATAAACCCACACCTACACCCTTGTAAAAAAAAATCGTGTGTGTGTGTGTGTGTGTGTGTGTGTGTGTGTGTGTGTGTGTGTGTGTGTGTGTGTGTGTGTGTGTGGCCTTCCCCTCCCTCTCTCCCCCTCCACCTCACTCACACACACACACTCCTCGTCAGTCTCTCACTCTCCACATGGCCTATGGAAGGGATACCATGTAACCAGGTCCCTATTTTCTTATCGTTATTCTAGGTAATTCTCTAGGCCACTTAATCAGCTTAGGAGTCATCAGTTAGGCTAAAGATTCAAGCTGACTCTTAGGGCTTTGACACAGCTTAGGAAGAGATCTAGTAAGCTTAAGGAGTCGCACTGAATCTCAAGGAATATCTATCTATCTATCTATTGCCAGACGCCATAATCCCATAAGGGGTGGCCATTTGACTTTGAGTTATTTGTTTTACGGGGAGGGGCACTAACCCTCCACCAACCCACTTGTTGACACGTAGGTAGCACGAATGGTTTGATTATATGGTTACCACCCAGCGTTGTAAATGGTTTCCTGGCTTACAGGAAACCATTAGGCTTGTCACTCAATGTAAAGCCACCTGTAAAGGAAAGAAGAGTAATAAAAAGTGACAGGAAAGATGGGAGAAATAGGAAGAGAGGAGGACAGGCACAGAAAAAGAATGATAAAGGCTAAGGAAGAAATAGGCAGCACTACATCAAGTGAGTGGATGATGGTGAGAAATAGGAAGAGAGGAGGGCAGGCACAGAAAAAGAATGACAAAGGCTAAGGAAGAAATAGGCAGCACTACATCAAGTGAGTGGATGATGGTGAGAAATAGGAAGAGAGGAGGGCAGGCACAGAAAAAGAATGATAAAGGCTAAGGAAGAAATAGGCAGCACTGCATCAAGTGAGTGGATGATGGTGAGAAATAGGAAGAGAGGAGGGCAGGCACAGAAAAAGAATGATAAAGGCTAAGGAAGAAATAGGCAGCACTACATCAAGTGAGTGGATGACGGTCGCCACCACCTACCACTTCAAGGAATATCACTCCTATTATTTGCCTTTTCATACTAAATAATGCTAGATATTGTTAATGAATTTATAAAGACCTTTTGACTTACTGTGAACTTGAATGGTGACTCACTGACTAAGGATGTGTGGTGTTGTTAGAAAGAGCAAGGCGCGCGCGCACACACACACACACACACACACACACACACACACACACACACACACACACACACACACACACACACACACACACACACACACACACAGACCAGCTGCAGGCGGTGGTGTGTGTGTGTGTGTGTGTTCAGTTTTACAAGCCAGCCAGGTGGTAGTGATGATGGTGGGAGGTAGTTCAGCCTAAACACATTCTTGGCCCAGTTTGAGAGCAGTGAATGCCTTGCTGTGTGTCTTCCATTCATATTGTACGTCCTCTCTTGATCTCCCTGCCCACATTCTCTCTCTCTCTCTGATCCTCTCATGATATATGTATTTGTTTCTGTACCTAAAGCCTTTCGCCCTTGCTTTCCTCCTCCTCCTCTCTTTCCTTCTTCCTTCTTGTACCATTTCCCTCCTTCTCTTCTCTCCTCCTCTCCTCTTTCCTGCTTCCTTCTCCCTCCTCCTCTCTTCTCTCCTCCTCCTCCTCTCTTTCCTTCTTCCTTCTTGTACCCTTTCCCTACCCCTCTTCTCTCCTCCTCCTCCTCTCTTTCCATCTTCCTTCTTGTATTCTTTCCCTCCCCCTCTTCCCCCCTTTTTCTACCTCCCCTTTCTTCCTTCCTCTCCCCTTTCCTCTCTCCCTCTGCATTCCCCCTCCTTGCCACGCCTCTTTCCTCTCCCTTCTTTTCTTCTCCTCTTTTCCTCCCTCTCTACCTCCCCTCTCTTCTCTCCTCTCCCCTTCCCACCCTCCCTCTCTACCCCCATTCCCTACCCCCTCTCTTCTTCTCTCCTCTCCCTTTCACTCTCTCCTCCACCCCTCCTCTGTTTACCTAAGGGGAAACACTGCAGTCTTTGTCGTCGTCCCTCCATTTTCGGTCGGGAACACACACACACACACACACACACACACACACACACACACACACACACACACACACTCTTACGTAGCCCTTTTCTTTACTGACCCTGGGGGCCTCTCAGCACTTTTTCTGTGGCGATTTATTCTGTGTGTTTATCGTTGTCGTCCTCTTCGTTGTCATCGTTATTATTATTATTATTATTATTATTATTGTTGTTGTTGTTGTTGTTATTATTATTATTATTATTATTATTATTATTATTATTATCTTCGTCTTCTTTTTCTTCTTTTTCCTCCTCTTCCTCCTCTTCCTCCTCCTCCTCCTCCTCCTCCTCCTCCTCCTTCTTCTTCTTCTTCTTCTCCTTTGCTTGGGAAACTTACACTCTTTTTGTTGAGTTACCTTGTACCCTTTTCTCCTTGACATGACAGGCTTCGTAGTGCATTTTCGTTGGCAATTTATTTTACATATTAATCACTCGAACTGAAGAGGTTAAATATAATGGGTGGAGGGGTTGAGGCGTAATTGGTAAAATAAATCGCTTAGGAAAAGGTGTTACGGGAGCTCCTAACACGACGACAGACCCGCACCCTTCCCCTAAGTCAACCCTAGGCCAGTAGCGTCTGTGTAACTGGTGTGGATCTGAGGCTGCTTTAGAGGGCTGGAATTCACCTCTCTATTTGCACGTGCAGTTGCAATCCTGTACGCCAGACCAGCAGTGCAAAGGGCCCCGTGTTTGCAAGTTGAGTAAGCCTGCCTCATTTCCCTCTTCCATCTCCAACACCAACGCTGACTGGAGGGACGAATTGATGTGGCTTTCCCTTTGCTTGTGTGTAAGGCAAAAGCACATCCTCGTATGTATAACGTGTCAACTTGTTTCTCTCATCCAACTCCAAAAATCAGTCGCAAAGGAAAAGGTGCTAGGGAACTTCCTTAACCGACGAGAATACGGGAAGAGGACAGTAAGGGGTAGTAAACAAAATAAATCGCTAAGGAAAAGGTGTTAGGGAGATTCCTTAACCGACGAGAATACGAGAAGAGGACAGTAAGGGGTTATAAACAAAATAAATCGCTAAGGAAGAGGTGTTAGGGAGATTCCTTAACCGACGAGAATACGAGAAGAGTACAGTTAGGTGTAATAAACAAACTAAATCGCTAAGGAAGAGATGTTAGGGAGCTTCCTTAAACAACAAGAATACGGGAAGTAGACAGTAAGGGGTAATAAACAAAATAAATCGCTAAGGAAGAGGTGTTAGGGAGCTGCCGTCCTTATCATCATCTTAGACGATGTACAGACAGTCACACAACCATCTAAGCAAAATAAATCGCTAAGGGAAAGGCGTTAGACAGACACACAACCCTCTAAACAAAATAAATCGCTAAGGAAAGGGCGTTAGACAGACACACAACCCTCTAAACAAAATAAATCGCTCGGGAAAAGGTGTTAGACAGACACACAACCGTCTATAATAAACAAAATAAATCGCTAAGGAAAAGGTGTTAGACAGACACACAACCATCTAAACAAAATAAATCGCCCAGGAAAGGGGGTTAGACAGACACACAAAATAAATCACTGAGGAAAAGGCGTTAGACAGACACACAACCCTCTATAATAACCAAAATAAATCGCAAAGGAAAGGGCATTAGACACACAAGCATCGCCCCAAAGTTGAACGAATATATAGCAGAATTCTCGAACCATTTTCAAACACGCATTAAAATATATAGGGTTTTCATTTTACCTCGTCAGGTGTCATTTTTCTTGGGACGGTACTGGGAAGAAGGTGTTATTTTTTGTTTTGCTATTGTACCTGAACAGAAGGGTGCAAGAGACAGACAGACAGACACGTAGGCGAGATGGCAGCAAGGCGGTGGATGGAAGGGGGAAAGCTGGGGGGGAAAGTCGGAGGAAAGAGGGGTGAGAGAGAGAGAGAGAGAGAGAGAGAGAGAGAGAGAGAGAGAGAGAGAGGAGAAGTGGGAGGAAAGAGGGGTGAGAGAGCGAGAGAGAGAGAGAGAGAGAAAGTGGAAGGAGAAAGAGGGAGGAAAGAGGGGTAAGAGAGAGAGAGAAAGTGGAAGGAGGAAGAGGGAGGAAAGAAAGTAGAGAAAGAAAGAGAAAGTGGGAGGATGAAGGAGGAAAAAAAGTAGGGAAGGAGGTAAAGAAAGAAGGGTGAAGGAAAGTGAGGGAGGAGGGAGGGGAGGTGGGGAGGAAAAGTGAAGGGGAAGTGGGGGGAGGAAGACGGAAGAGAGAGGGGTGTGTGGAAGGAAGGAAAGTGGTGGGGAGACTCAGGAACCACACAGCCTCACTTTCCCCTCCCCATGCATTGTTCCTCCCCTCTACCTACCTGCCCCCCCTCCTCTCTCTCCCCCAACCCTACCTACCCCTATACCCCAACCCTTTCCACCCCTACCTACCCATCCAACACAGACCTGCCTACCCTTTTCACCACCACCGCAGTCCTGTCTACCCCACCACACCTCAACCACCACAGCCTTATCTGCCCCCTACCACCACTGCCACAGCCCTAGATACCTCCTCACCACAGCCTGCCTACCCCTCCCCTCTCCACCACAAACCAGGGCCCTGTAAGACTCCACCACCTCCACCACAACCACAACACTGTCGAAACTTCCAACTACAACCTACCACCACCACTACCACAACACAAACTCCCCAACCACAACCCACCACCATCACAACACTCACATCCCCTCCCCTCCACCACAACCACAACACTGCCAAAAACCCCAACCACACCACTACCACCACCACCATCGCCACACCCAACCCCCCTCACAATCACCACCCTCCACCACCACATCACTCAACCCCCCACACCTTCCAACCACCACCCTCCACCACCACAACACTCAACCCACCCCCTTCCAACCACCACCACACTCAACCCACCCCCCTCACAGTCACCACCTTCCACCACCACCACACCCAACCCCTCCACCTTCCACCACAACCACCACACTGTCAAAACCCCCTACCACACCCCACCACACCACCACCCACCGCCTCTCACAGGTCACTTAGACTCAATGACCGCAAGTTCCTCCCAAATATTACCTTGTTGCAGACCCCCTTGTGTGTAATAGCCTGGCCGGAACCAAAGTGATATTGCTCTCTCTCTCTCTCTCTCTCTCTCTCTCTCTCTCTCTCTCTCTCTCACACACACACACACACACACACACACACACACAGTTCCCCCCCCCTCTCTCTCTCTCTCTCTCGTCTATCCATTCGCTCAATTTCAATGGTTGGGTAAGTCCTTGTACCCATATCCATACGCAGGACTGAGAGAGAGAGAGAGAGAGAGAGAGAGAGAGAATTACTTATTAAAGGACAAGAGGACGTAATAAATGGAACAGGTGAAATAAATCACTCAGGAAAGGGCATTACGAAATCTTACGAAGCCTGCAAAGCGATCACGTACGTCATCACTATATTGGTTCTATCTGTCTATCTATCTATCTATCTATCTGTCTACCTATTTATCGCCAGACGCCATAATCCCATAAGGGATGGCCGTTTGTCTTTGAGTTAGTTGTTTTACGGGGAGGGGCACTAACCCTCCGCCATCCCACTTGTTGACATGTAGGCAACACGTATGGGTTGGTTATATGGTTACCACCCAGCGTTGTAAATGGTTTCTTGGCTTACAGGAAACCATTAGGCTTGTCACTCAATGTAAAGCCACCTGAAAAGGAAAGAAGAGTAATAAAAAGTGACAGGAAAGATGGGAGAAATAGGAAGAGAGGAGGACAGACACAGAAAAAGAATGATAAAGGTGAAGAAAGAAGTAGGCAACACTACATCAAGTGAGTGGACGATGGTGAGAAATATGAAGAGAGGAGGACAGACACAGAAAAAGAATGATAAAGGTGAAGGAAGAAGTAGGCATCGCTACATCAAGTGAGTGGACGATGGCAAGGAGAGAACTACTGGTGTAAGTTCTGCCTTAAGTCCATGCCGAGATAGAGAGAAAGAGAGTCAGAAATCCCTC
>NC_137062.1:34999444-35019444 GCF_032717465.1 Coenobita brevimanus | reverse complement strand
GAGAGAATCACCAGCACCACATAGTAACCTCCAACCTCGTAAATGGATAGTGTAATTAGTTAAGTGAGTGTGTGTGTGTGTGTGTGTGTGTGTGTGTGTGTGTGTGTGTGTTGGTACTCTCTTTCTCTTTCTTTGTGTGTGTGTGTGTGTGTGTGTGTGTGTGTGTGTGTGTGTGTTGGTACTCTCTTTCTCTTTCTTTGTGTGTGTGTGTGTGTGTGTGTGTTGCTACTCTCTTTCTCTTTCTTTGTGTGTGTGTGTGTGTGTGTGTGTGTGTGTGTGTGTGTGTGTGTGTGTGTGTGTTTGTGTGTGTGTGTGTGTGTGTGTGTGTGTGTGTGTGTGTGTTGGTACTCTCTTTCTCTTTCTTTGTGTGTGTGTGTGTGTGTGTGTGTGTGTGTGTGTGTGTGTGTGTGTTGCTACTCTCTTTCTCTTTCTTTGTGTATGTGTGTGTGTGTGTGTGTTGCTACTCTCTTTCTCTTTCTTTGTGTATGTGTGTGTGTGTGTGTGTGTTGCTACTCTCTTTCTCTTTCTTTGTGTGTGTGTGTGTGTGTGTGTGTGTGTGTGTGTTGCTACTCTCTTTCTCTCTCTCTCTCTCTCTCTCTCTCTCTCTCTCTCTTTGTGTGTGTGTGTGTGTGTGTGTGTGTGTGTGTGTGTGTGTGTGTGTGTGTGTGTGTTGGTACTCTGCACGCATCCTCTCCACACAGTACAAATAAATCACATAGTAAATCATTTTATCTATCTATCTATCTATCTATCTATCTTTCTCTATCTATCTATCTATCTATCCGTCTCTCTATGTCTGTCCATCCATGTATCTCGCGCCTATCTATCTATCTATCTATCTATCTGTCTATCTGTCTATCTATCTATCTATGTCTTTCTGTCTGCCTCTATACCTACCTACCTATCTGTCTATCTGTCTGTCTGTCATTACATTTCTATCTACTTACCTACCTTCCTACCTATGTATGTAGCTATCTGTCTATCAGTGTCTATCTATCTATCTACCTAACTGTTTGTCTACGTATCCACCTCTCTCTCTCTCTCTCTCTCTCTCTCTCTCATCAGCCCAACCACAAAAAAGAGTATTTACCACACCATATGGCTGACCTTTGGGGGGGTATAAGTTGATGGGGGGCTGAGGAGGGGTGCAGAGGGGGTGGTAGTAGTAGTAGTAGTAGTAGTGGTGGTGGTGGTGGTGGTGGTGGTAGCCATCCAGCAGTCCACTGGGTTCACATTTCAGATGAACCTGGGGTTACTACTACTACTACTACTACCACCACCACCATCACTACTACTACTACTGCTACAACTACTACTGCTATTACTACTACTACAACATTAAATACTACTATTACTATATTAAATACTACTACTACTACTACTACTACATTGAATACTATTACTACTACTGCTACTACTACTACAATTGTTACTACTACTACTGCTATTATTACTATTACTACTACTACTACTCTTCACTTTGTAGCACTAGAATATGATGCTAGTCACGAAGATGTGCTATCGGAAAGGATGTAGAGCCGTAGTATTGTCTCTTCACCACTGAGCCACGTGACATAAGCAACAAAAGGACGAAAATCTGGGCCAAGTCAAGATGAAAGGAGTAGAGGCACTTTTAGGGTTAGATACGAGAGTCACAGGTCAGGGATATGTATAATAATTCTCCTATATCAGAATAACACATGTATTTCCATCTATCTATCTATCTATCTATCGCCAGACGCCGTAGTTCCGGAAGGGGTGGCCATTTGACTTTGTTTTATGGGGAGGGTCACTAACCCTCCACCAACCCACTTGTTGACACGTAGGGAGCACATATGGTTTGGTTATATGGTTACCACCCAGCGTTGTAAATGGTTTCCTGGCTTACAGGAAACCATTTGGCTTGTCACTCAATGTAAAGCCACCTGAAAAGGAAAGAAGAGTAATAAAAAGTGACAGGAAAGATGGGAGAAATAGGAAGAGATGAGGGCAGGCACAGAAAATGAATGATAAAGGCTAAGGAAGAAGTAGGCAGCACTACATCAAGTGAGTGGATGATGGTCGCCACCACCTACTATTCACATGTATTTCAATTAGGAAAATATTATAATCTATCTGGCATACCCTTCCCGTTAGAACATTGTATCCCTTCATTTTAACCAAGAATTGATTTAGTTTTTTTGTAAATATGCCTAAAGTATTGCTAGATAATTTTCCTTGCTCAAAACAGGACAGTGACCTTGAAAACTAGCTGGGAAAATGGCCAAGAGGCATTGTTTTTTGAGAGAAAGTTCCCCATCTTCTAAATCATCTCCTATCATCATTTAGAATTACTGTTGTTTGATGTAGTTATTCACAAACTACAGCTACATCATTTTCCTTGCTCGAAATGAAGGCTAAAAGCATGAAAGCTAAAGAATTATTATATTTTAGAAAGAAGAGTTGTTTGAAACTCCACTATCTTCAAAGTCAGCTCCTGTTATCATTTAGAATTACTGTTGATTGATGTAGTTATTCACAAACTATACCTACATCATTTTCCTTGCTCGAAAATGAAGGCTAAATGCATGAAAACTAAAGAATTATTATGTTTGAGAAAGTTAGAAAGTCCTTTTTTTGAAATTGCGCATCGTACGTTTGGCACAACAACCGTTTTTTTTTTTTCTGGAGATTTTGAAAGGATTCTCATACACATCTCATTTTCCTAATTTAAAACACTTTACATAATTACCTTCCTCTATTATATACATCTAAGATCGCTATTGTAACGTGTATGATATTAAATTGATATGTACGAGGAAGGTAGGGGATTGAAAAGACAGGGAGAAGCATTTAAAAGAATATAAACAAAGAATTTTAAATGGCGGACACTAGGACAGCCGATACAGGCACACACACATATATTTTCATTATGCATCGTCTCTGTCAATAAGTCCTCACGCTTCTCTTTAATTTAATTCCAATGCACATCGAACGTGTATAGACCTGTGACCGATTTTTAAATGACACGAGGCGTCCTTTTAACACCATGACTCACATTAAAGACCGTCAGTGTGTTTACAGATTTGGTGGGAGGAGGGTGTGCATGGAAAGTTAATTTCTCCCTGGATTTTTTTTAGGACTTTTGGGTGCGATTTTAGGGATTACCCGGCTGTTTGGTAAGTAGAAATGGTAGATATAATTCCCTTTATAGTTTAGAGTTGTAATTAAAGCCAATGTGATGCGAGAAACTTGGAAAATATGATATAAATGTCGAAGGGAAGGAGGCGACGCAGACACGATGCCCAGTGAACCCCATGTTGCAAGAAGGATCGTATGCAATAAATCAACCTCGTATCTTCCTTTTTATCACCATCAGAGTTGCTGTACCGTACTATGGGGATTCTTAAATCATAGCTACGTCACTTTCCACGCTTGAAATAGAGGGAAATGAAGACGGTAAGATGGTGAAATAAGCGAAGGAAATGCCAGACTAGCGAGCGGGCATGGTGAAAAATATAGCAAGGTCAAAATCAGCTTCGTGTCGTCGTTCCCGTTGCTGTTTATCGATGTAGCTACTCATGAAGCATAGTGACGTAATATCCCATGCTTGCAGTGAAGGAAAAACCATGGTAAGTAGTGAAGATGAGGCAGAAAGTGGGTTGGTGATAATTTTGGACCTTGCGTCTGGCAGTGATGTCTGATGCCACACCTTTCCACGCGTCACTTTTTTTTGTCTTTTTCAAATTAACTCTCCTCACTTTTCCTGCCCAGTTTATATATCCTAATTCTCGAGCATAATGTGTAGGCTGTTTAATAGATGCAGATGGCGCTGTGAGTGGAATACAAGGAATGAAAATAGAAGAAAAATGAAGAGTTGAATGATTTTGAAATGACGCAACAATCGGAGTCTTCCTTCGGTCCACCTAGGAAGCGTTCAAACACACCTCCCCTTACCGATTTATTTTTATATATAACCAGTTAATATAAGCCCGTGTATGGTTAATGCTGTATAAAAAAGGTAATAAATCGCTTGAAATAGAACAGTAAGGTATAATTTACAAGCACTTTTCCCTTACCGATTTATTTCCGTATATAGCTAGCACGTTAATTTTAAAAGTTCCTGTTATTTATGCAATTTATATCGGTATTAAAAGAATAAATCGCTTGAAATAGAACACTAAGGTATAATTTACAAGCACTTTTCCCTTACTGAGTTATTTTTGTATGTAGCACGTTAATATAACCTTGTATATTATTTACGCAAACTATATAGACACTAAAAAGGAATGAATCGCTTGAAATAGAACACTAAGGTTTAATATTCAAGCACTGTTTCCTTACCAATTTATTTCCGTATATAACGCGTTAGTATATGCTTGTACTGTATATTATTTACGCAGTCTACATAGGCACTAAAAAGGAAATAAATCGCATGAAATAATACAATAAGGTATAATATGCAAACACTTTTCAATTACCGGTTTATTTCCGTACATAGCACGTTAATATAAGCTTGTATACTATTTTTACATTTTATATCGATATTAAATTGGATTAAATCACATTAAATAGAACTTTAAGGTATAATTCACAAGCACTTTTGCCGTTCCGATTTATTTCCGAATATAACACGTTAATATACGCATGTATCTTGTTAACGCAATCTGTATAGATATATGAAAGGGAATGAATCGCTAGGAGTAGAACGGTAAGGTATAATATGCAAGACTAATCACGAAGATGTGCTAGAAAGGTCCGTATTTTGGTTAGTTAAGGAAGTTCCCACGCACTTTTTCCTCAGCGATTTATTATTTATTATTATTATTATTATTATTATCATCAATCATCATTATTATTTTACAATTTACTACTACTACTATTATTATTATTATTATTATTATTATTATTATTGGATCTGACGATATTAGAATTATTTAATAAGCACGGGAGAGTATAGTAACGTATAAGAGGCAAGATAAATCGCTTAGGAAAAGGCGTTTGGGTGCTTCCTTACCTAACGAGGCTACAGAGAGCATAGTATAATTAGCAAGATAAATCCCATAGGAAAAGGCGTTAGGGCAGCTTCCTTACCACGTTCCAGTGACAGTCAACTCTCACTCACGTTTCCCAGAATGCATCATCCATTGTCAAAAAATATTTAAGTAAAAAAAAGAAATAAAGCTCTTTCCTTTGATCATCTCCAGTGTACATAAAGGCCTTTTAGGGGAGGGGGCGTGGCCGAATTTAAATGGCTCGAGGTAAACAAACAGAGCGGCCATAGTTAAAGAGCTTCAGTGTGCTTCCAGTCACGGGGGGTTGTTGACGTCGTTGGGAGAGGCTCATGGTATCCTCATTTTTACGCCAATTTCGATAGTATTTCGCGGTTTTGGTGGCTTTTTTGGTACTTAATAGTATTGGATATACTTACTGCTATAATTAGAGTTTTAATGAAGACTGAAATGACATGAAATCTAGATAATATGTTCAAAAACCATTAGGAAATATATATGGTATGTAATATGACACGCAAACACTATACTCTTTTCACTCTAACTTGGCCTAAAATTGCCATCTCTCCACCTTGAAAATTGAGTTGTAACAATAGATTAGCACTTGATTATGATGCCAGTCACGAAGAAGTGCATTGGAAGGATTTAAGAGCCAGTTTAGGGTAAAAAGATAGTAATACCGATGGTCTTAAATGTGTGTGTGTGTGTGTGTGTGTGTGAAAGGATTGTTTGTAGGGAAGAAAGGAAGAAGGTGTGTGTGTGTGTGTGTGTGTGTGTGTGTGTGTGTGTGTGAGAGAGAGAGAGAGAGAGAGAGAGAGAGAAAGAGAGAGAGAGAGAGAACGGAAGATTGACACGGATATTGGAGGGCGCGTTTGGGAAGTGAAGGATCGTGTGGAGTGGGTGGAGATGGTGGTGGGTGGAGGGAAGTGGGGAGCAGGTCAGGTGTAGACGGAGTTTGAGTGGGTGTAGGTGGAGTTTGAGTGGGTGTAGGTGGGTCCTGAGAGTAGGTGGGAGTGGTCTTGTAAGTGGAAGGTGGAGTTAGAGTGGGTGTCGTATGTAGAGGGAAGCTGAGTGATTTGTGAGTGTTTTAGGTGGGTGTTGTGTGTTAAATGGATGTAATAGGGCATGTGAGTAGATGTAGGTGGGTGCTGTGATGAGTGTAGGTGGGTGTTGGGTGTGGGTAGGTGGGTGTTGAGCTGGTGTAGGTGGGTGATGTGATGAGTGTAGGTGGGTGTTGAGCTGGTGTAAGTGGGTGTTGAGCTGGTGTAAGTGGGTGTTGAGATGAGAGTAGGCGGGTGTTGAGTGAGGGTAGGTGGGTGTTGATTGTGGGTAGGTGGGTGCTGAGCTCGTATAGGTGGGTGTTATGAAGTTTCAGTGGGTATTCTGAGAGTGTAGGTAAGGATTAAGCTGATGTAAGTAGATGTAGTCATGAGTGTAGGTAGGGTTAGGAGAAGGTAAAGTTATAATGTGAGTGGGTGTTGTCAACTGGTTTAAATGGCTACCTTTTTATGAGGTAGTGAGAGAGGAGAGTGTATGAGTTATGAGTAGTGATGGAATGTTTGAGTGTAGCTGTAGGGGTGTAAGATGGTGTAGGCGGAGGTATAGGGGGGGGTGTTTGTATGGGTGTGAGGGGAGGAGAGTGAGGGGTTAGGTATGTCTAGGAAGAATATTGTGTTTAGATGGAAGGAGTTTGGGGATATTGAAGTAAAGGGAGGTTGGTGAGTGTGTGAGGTGAGGGGAAATGAATGAGTGGTGAGGGGAAATGAAGGAAGGTAAGAGTTGGTGAGTGTGTGAGGTGAAGGGAAGTGAATGAGTGGTGAGGGGAATTGATTGAAGGTGAATGATATGAGTTGGCGAGTGTGTGAGGTGAGGGGAAATGAATGAATGATGAGGGGAAGTGAAGGAAGGTGAATTATAAGAGTTGGCGAGTGTGTGAGGTGAGGGGAAATGAATGAGTGGTGAGGGGAAATGAAGGAAGGTGAATTATAAGAGTTGGCGAGTGTGTGAGGTGAGGGGAAATGAATGAATGATGAGGGGAAATGAGTGAAGGTTTGAGTGATAAGGAGGATTTGTGTGAAGGGTAGATAAGCGATAAGGAGAGGGGAATGTGAGGGGAGAATCACTTATGTAAAGGGAAAGTAGACGTAGATGAGGAGTGACAGAGGGGGCCTGAGATAAGAGAGAGAGAGAGAGAGAGAGAGAGAGGGAGAGAGAGAGAGAGACTGAAGAGGGGTAGGAAAAATTACACCTAAGGGGAAATTGTCATCGTGAAAGAGGGGAGAGGAAGATAAGAGATAAAATAAGTGGAAATTAATGAAGTGAGAGAGGAGGGGAAAGATAAAGAGATAGATTTACTGGGGAGAGAGACAGACAGACAGACAGAGACAAACAGACAGACAGAAAGGGGGGGAGGTCGTGAGGGGTAAGAGGGAGGGTGTGTGACAAGGGGAAAAAGAGAGAGAGAGAGAGAGAGAGAGAGACCATCAAATCAGCGGAGGCAGGGTCGAATTCTGGGCGTGCGGGTGAGGGGAAGGGAGGGGAAATCGGGCGTGGCAAGGGAGGGGCTGACGAGATGTGGGGAGACAGGCAGAGAGAGAGAGGGGAGGCAGGCAGAGAGAGAGGGGAGACAGGCAGAGAGAGAGGGGAGACTGGCAGAGAGAGAGAGAGGAGACAGGCAGAGAGAGGGGAAACCATTGAGTGGAAAGACAGGACTGAAGGTAAGAGAATGAGGGGAGACTTATAGTAAATGGGAGGGGAAAGAAGAGGAAGGGGAGAGGGGATGAGGGGAAACAGGCAGAGAGAGGGGAAACCATAGAGGGGAAAGATAGGACTGAAGATACGAAATGGGGAGGCAGTAGTAGTAAAAGGGAGGGGAAAGAAGAGGAAGGGGAGAGGGGATGAGGGGAGGCAGTGAGGGGAAGAAACTAATGACAAAGGGAAAGAGAAGAGAGGATGGGGTACAAGGAATGTGAGGGGAATTTATAGGAAAGATAGAACAAATGAGAGAGAGAGAGAGAGAGAGAGAGAGAGAGAGAATGGATGGGAAATAGTAACGAAGAAGGGAAGAAGAGACAGGGAAAGTAAGAACAGAGGCAAGAAGGGAAGGAGAAGAGACAGGAAGGAGGAGAGAAGATGAAATAAGAATAACAGTGAAATGCGATGATGGTGAGAAAGACAGAGAAAGGGAGATGGGCGAGGGATGTGAAGAAGAGAGGGAGGGAGAGGAGGGAAGAAAGGTGAGAGGAGAGTAAGAAGAATAAAAACGAGATGACGAGAAAGACAGGGGACATGAAGAAGGGAGCGACAGGAGACAGAGAAGATGACAGTAGAGGAAGAAAGAGAGGCAGTGAAAGGCTAAAAAGGAGAAGGAAATGAAGGGAGGATGTAAGACACTGAGAAGGAAATGAAAAGAAGGGAGACTAAGCTGACGATGAGCAATAAAAAGGAGATGAAAGGGAAGTAATGAGGGAAAAACCTGGGATATTGTAGGGAGGCTGAGGGTATGAGATTTGCTGCGTGAATAGCAATGAGTCCTGAGAAGGGGAGATAACAGCCTATACGACACTTAAGATGTAAACAAGACCGTAACACCTTTTCCTAGGCGACTTATTCTTATTATTACACCTTGTCGTCTTCTGTGCTGTATAAATCCATCAAGCATTACCATACTCTGCATAAATAACGTACACAGGAATATTAACCAGTCATATCCTAAAATAAATCGCTAAGGATGAGATGTCAGGGAGCTTATTACGGGCCCAAGAGAATACTGGGGTGTTGCGAGTGGCATATAGGGAGGCTCGGAACACCTATCCCGTACCGATTTATTCGTAGCATTAAACCACGGTAGCGTCTTTGTTATTGGTAAACACACACACACACACACACACACACACACACACACACACACACACACACACACACACACACACACACACACACACACCATTTAGTATCCAGTATCCCGCCAGTGTAAGGAGGTAGCCACCCGGTTTGTGTACATTGGGGTGAGGAGTGGAGGGGAGAGAGGGAGGAAAGGAGGGGTGAGGGGGAGGAAAGGAGGGGAGAGAGGGGGAGAACGACAGGAGAGGAAGGAAAGAAGAGAGAGTGGGTGAGGGGAAGTGGAGGTGTTGGGGAGAGGGAGGGTGAGGGAAGAGATGGGAAGGGGAGGAGAGGGAGGGTGAGGGGAATGGATGAGTATGGGGGAGAAGAAGGATGAGGGGAACGAGATAGGAGTTGAGAGGAGGGAAAGAAGGGAAGTCGAGAAGGGACGGGAAGAAGTGGAGAGGAGGGAGAGAAAAAGGGAGGACGAGAGGGGAGGGAAGGAGGGCAGACGGGATGCGGGAGGGGGGGACGAAAGGAGTCTGAAGGGTGAGGGGGGTATGGAAGGGTGGAGTCGTGGGGAGGGGGGAACGAGGTCATTAGGGGTCAGAGCAAACAACCATTAGTGATGAGAGGTCCACAGGCTGGCTGGCGACACAAGCTTTTGGCCAGGGTTTGTGTCCAAGGGTGCCAGAGTGTCGTGGTCTTAGCTAACCCACGCCTAGTAAAGGTCTTAGGAGTCTAGGAGGGTAGGACTGACACAAGACACTGAAGGCGAAGCAAGAGATAGCTGAACCAGAGAGTGGTATGGGTTAGGAGAGGAAGGCATAGATGGTGAAACAGATGGAGTTGAAGTAGACAGTGGTGTGGGTTAGAAGGAGGACGGTACAGGTGGTGAAACAGATGGAGTTGAAGTAGGCAGTGGTGTGGGTTAGGAGGAGGAAGGGACAGGTGGTGAAACAGATGAAGAGTTGAAATTGACAGTGGTATGGTGGTGTTAGTTGTTAGTTCTTCTTGTGTCGATTTTAGTTTCATTTTTCCCACTTCCTCCTACGTCTCGTC
Source organism: Coenobita brevimanus (assembly GCF_032717465.1). Classification (NCBI taxonomy): domain Eukaryota; kingdom Metazoa; phylum Arthropoda; class Malacostraca; order Decapoda; family Coenobitidae; genus Coenobita; species Coenobita brevimanus. Next base: position 35,009,569 of record NC_137062.1, on the reverse strand, counting down.
TACACATCCAGATAGTTGCTCACTTTGCCAGCTTCCATTTCTTCTCATCTCCTACGTACTCCCGTCAAACACTTCCTCTGTCGATTTTACATACTCTGCTTTTGATACATATTCCTCTAACCTCTCTCCCTTTACTAGTTTAAATCACGGTTCTTATGTTGCCTATTTCTCTCATAGGCTTCTCTTCTGTCTCCTGATCTCCTCCTTCCCTCCCCTCTCTCTCCAGCTTCCCCTCCTCTCTCCCTCTCCACGTCCATCTGTTGTCGAGTCAAATTACAGAACTTGGGCCTCTCTCTCCTGGACATATGTCACCTGAAGTGCTGCTTTTGTTCTCGTATCCCTCAGGTTGGGCACACGAAGCCATTACCAACCAGATGTTACCATGTGAGAGAGAGAGAGAGAGAGAGAGAGAGAGAGAGAGAGAGAGAGAGAGAGAGAGAGAGAGAGAGAGAGAGAGAGACTGCTGAGTAGGGAAGGCCAGTGTGTGTGTTTTTGGGGAGTGATATGTGTTGGGTAGTGTGTGTGTGTGTGTGTGTGTGTGTGTGTGTGAGAGAGAGAGAGAGAGACTGCTAAGTAGGGAGCGGCAGTGTGCGTGTTTTGGTAGTGACATGTGTTGCGTAGTGTGTGTGTGTGTGTGTGTGTTTGTGAGAGAGAGAGAGAGAGAGAGAGAGAGAGAGACTGCCGAGTAAGGAAGGCCAGTGTGTGTGTGTGTGTGTATTTGGTAGTGAAGTTCTTACCTAATTGTATCTTTACAGGAATGAGTCAAGCTCGTACTGTCCCGTGTGTTAAAGTGTGTGTGTGTGTGGGTGTGGGTGTGTGGGAGGGGGGTAAGTAGGGGTCCTAGTGTGTGTGATTTTGATAGTGATTGTGCTGTGTGTGTGTGTGTGTGTGTGTATGATGATGATGATGGTGAAGGCATTAGCTATGAATCAGATGGTACCTCGTGTGTGTGTGTGTGTGTGTGTGTGTGTGTGTGTGTGTGTGTGTGTGTGTGTGTGAAATCAAAAGACCAAGAAGGCTCCACTTTCTTATCGAGCCTCTCGTTCATCCATTCAAGCGGTAATTGTCCTCTTGAGATTCCCAGCTGATAGTCTCGTCGTGAATGATGTTATGCATGAGTAGAGAAGTATCGCCTGTCATTCCTTTGCCTCTCTTGACCCCCCTCCTCTCCCTCCTTCGTCTTCATACCCCTCCTGACTCCCCCATACACAGACATCCCTACACCCACGCACCTACACATCTCCCCATACTCTTGCACCCCTCTGTCCCTCATCTTTTGGGGCCTCCCTCACCCACGTCCCCCTCATCCCCACACTCCCCCAGCTCCCCACCCCAACTATATACCCTACAGACTCCCCTCTCTTCCTCCACTCCTTACACACGTCTCACGCACCTCTCTGTTTACCCCTTCCGCCACGCACACCACTGTCTCCCCCATACACACACACCCCTCTGTCTACCCCCACACACACTCACCTCTGTCTCCCCCTCAACACATCCACCCCCTCTTTCCTTTTGCCTCACACACCTCTCCAGTTTTATCTTTTTTTCTCCAGACATCTCTACCCATTCTTTCTTCCCTTCAACTCCTCTCGCATTTTCCTCTGCCTACTCTTACCCATTGCCTCTTGCTTCACAGACCATTTCCTTCATCCCTCTTACCTCTGTCTTTCCTCTTCCTCATACTTCTCTCTTTCATTCTTCCACCTCCATTCTTCCCTCTTCCTCTTTCCTCTCCCCGTCTTTCCCGTCATTACTCCCACTTCCACACACTTCTCTCCTTCTTTCCTCTTCCACACACCTCTCTCCTTCATTCTTCCCATTCCATTCTTCCTTCTTATTCTTTCCTCACCCCTTCTTTCCTCTCCTCACTCCGACCTCCATACACTCCTCCACTTCTTCTTCCTCCACACCTTTTCTCTCCCTCCCTCCTCCATATCTCTTCCTTCATCTATTGTCCCCCTCTTGTCTTTTGTTTTTCCTTTCCTCCCCTCTTCGTTTTATGACCCTCCCACATGTTATTTCCCCTCTTCTAGTTTTCCTCTCCCCACCTCTCTCCCCTCAGTCCCCTCTCTCCTTCCCCACCCCTCTCTCTGTCTTTCCTCCATCCCTCCCCTAATCCTTTATTTCCCTTGTCTCTTTTACTTCATTCTCTCTCTCTCTCTCTCTCTCTCTCTCTCTCTCTCTCTCTCTCTCTCTCACACACACACACACACACACACACACACACACACACACACACACACACACACACACACACACACACACACACACACAACAGCACCCCAAACTGAGTGAATGGAAAGACTGACAAAAGGAATTCACGCGGAGAAGACAGTGAAGAAAAAGGGTAAGGAGGAGATGGGGTGTGGTGGTGGGTTTGAGAGAGAGAGAGAGAGAGAGCACAGAAGGGTAGAGGAAGGAGTGTAGGATGTAGTGGAGGTGAAGTATGTGTGTGTGTGTGTGTGTGTGTGTGTGTGAGAGAGAGAGAGAGAGAGAGAGAGAGAGAGAGCATAGAAGGATAGAGGAAGGAGTGTGGGGTGTTGTGGGGGTTACGTGTGTGTGTGTGTGTGTGTGTGTGTGTGTGTGTGAGAGAGAGAGAGAGAGAGAGAGAGAGAGAGAGAGAGAGAGAGAATTGCAGGGAGGGACGGGGAGACTGTATTTGTCATGATGGTCGCTTTAACTACAGAGGAAGGGACCCAGGTAGAGAGTGTAGGGGGAGGTTCTAGATAATATCACCTAGAGAGAGAGAGAGAGAGAGAGAGAGAGAGCACAGAAGGGTAGAGGAAGGAGTGTAAGATGTAGTGGAGGTGAAGTGTGTGTGTGTGTGTGTGAGAGAGAGAGAGAGAGAGAGAAACACAGAAGGGTAGACGAGGGATTGTAGGATGTGGTGGAGGTGAAGTGTGTGTGTGTGTGTGTGTGTGTGTGTGTGTGTGTGAGAGAGAGAGAGAGAGAGAGAGAGAGAGAGAGAGAGAGAGAGTCTAAACAGATGGGAAAGAGAGTACCGTACTCAGGAAGGAGGTCTTGTTGCTGAGAAGGGTGGGATGGGCAGGGAAGGGAGGACGAAGGAAGAAAATACAAAAAAATAAATAATCAATAAATAATGACAAGGAGAGAAGTCAGACTAGAGGTTATGTTAGAATAAGTGAGAGAGAGAGAGAGAGAGAGAGGGAAGAAGAACAAGAACCATAACAAATGTATCTGTTCATCTTAAGACTTAACTCCAAGACGCTCAGTTCGTACAATAAGGCCATGATATCAGCACCACCAAGCCTCTCTTTACCATACTCCTTTCACTCCGACTTGGCCCAGATTTTCGCCCATTTGCAGCATATTTCACGTACCGTCAGTGGCAGACTATTGCTACGGCTCTACCTCCTTTCCACAGCACTTCTTCGTGACTAGCACCATACTCAAGTGTTGATCAAGTGTTGCAACTCAGATTTCAGGATGGGGAGATGGCATTTTTAGCCCAAAGTAGCGTAAAAACAGAATAATACATAAAAACTATAATCTTTTCAGTGTCATGGCTTTTATATCAATTATTAGGGTGATTATAGAAGGACATTTGTTTTCTTTTTAATGCAGGGAAGAAGGAACCCAAGGCCAGGAGCCCGGAAGATTGCTCCCTCTGAGATAAAACACGAAATAACAGGCAAATTCAAGATCTATTCAGTTAATGGTGAAAATAGACTGCCAGTTATATGAATAGACTCCATACATCATCACTTGGAAAGGTTGATGGTGGTGATGATACGAGGACAGTAGTGGTGAGGAAAGAGGATGATAGTGATGATGGTAGAGGAAGATAGTGATGGTAATGATTATGATAGGGGACGGTGGTGATGAGGGAAGAGGATGCTTGTGATGATGATGAAGATGATAGTGATGATGAGGATTGAAAGGATAATAGTGATGATAGTGGACAGTAGTGGTGAGGGAAGAGGATGCGAGTGATGATGATGAGGATGCTAGTGATGATGATGCAGGGTGATATTGATGATGAGGATGATAGTGATGAGGATACAGGATGATATTGATGATGAGGATGATAGTGATGAGGATACAGGATGATATTGATGATGATAGTGATGTTGAGGATGATAGTGATGATGGTAGAGGATAATAGTGATGATGCTAAAGGAAGATAGTGATGATAGAGATTAACATAGTTGACCTCGAAAGCAAGGGGAGAGAGAGAGAGAGAGAGAGAGAGTACCTAGGCAGGATTAGAGCAAAGGCAGTACACATGCATATAAAACGATGATGGTGGGTGAGACTGGGGTAGGGAAAGGAGGCTGTAGCACTTCTTCGTGACTAGCTTGTTATGTTTTCTGGTAGGTGGATTGGTACACATATAGGTAGATAGACAGGTAATTCAGATAGATTGAGAGAGAGAGAGGATATATGAATTGAAACGATGGTGGTGGGTGAGGCTGGGGTAGGGAAAGGAGGCTGTAGCACTTCATCGTGACTAGCTTGTTATGTTTTCTGGTAGGTAGATTGATAGATAGGCAGGTAGATAGATAGATAATTCAGATATATTGATAGATTACTGCATAGAGAGAGAGAAAAAGAGAGAGAGAGAGAGATCCGTGGGAAGACGAACTCTCTCTCCTTAGAAACCCACAGGAGATGATTAAGATGGACTAATTACACACACACACACACACACACACACACACACACACACACACACACACACACACACACACACACACACATACCTATACTTACCGACATACCCATCTGTTAGTGTGCTCACAGTACTTGCCTATACACACACACACACACACACACACACACAGCGAGAGAGAGAGAGAGAGAGAGAGAGAGAGAGAGAGAGAAAGGGGGGGGATCTAATCCAGTATTTACAGTTCTCCTAACCTTTGCAAATACCATCCTATCTCCTTCTTAAATCCTCTAATCCTGTGCATAAATAAAACTTTCATGCCTCCTGTATCCGAAGCGACGGAGGTTCGATTCTAGAGGGCGTGGGAGGCTTCTGAGCACCTCTTCCTGTGCGATTTATTCTCAGTATTGTGTATTAATAACTCCCTCTGCTTTATTGAGACTTGGTTTGTTAGTATTAGGCAAGTTATATGACAAAGAAGAGGAGGCGAAGGTGTAAGTGACTTTGGGACATTCCTAACACTTCCTCCTTAGCGAATTATTCTCTACATTGTATCTACACTCCCCTCTACGTTCTATCTATCTATCTATTGCCAGACGCCTTAATCCCGTAAGGGGTGGCCACAAACAAATCGCCTCCCTGTCGCCCTGTCCCCCGCCATTTCACTGCCCTGCTCCCAGCTCACACCCCCTCTGTCATATACCTCTCCATTCCATCCCTCCATCTCATCCTCGGCCTCCTTCTCCTCCCTCTCCCTGCCTCCACCTCACCCACATACACTCTCCTCGTCAGTCTCTCACGCTCCATCCTCTTCACATGGCCCCTCTACGTTATTGATATTAAATTAGTATTGAAACAAGGTAAATAGCATGCAAAAGAAAGTTAAGGTGTAATCCATGGAATAAATCGCTTAGGAACCGGTGTCAAGGCTCTTATATCACTGATGATAAGAGGGAGGGAGAGCAATCTCAGAGGGAGGGAGCGAAATCTTGAAGGGAGGATGTAGAGGAGGGAAGACATGGAGAGAGAGAGAGAGAGAGAGAGAAATCTTGGAGGAAAGGAGGAGAGATCACGGTAATTCTCTTCCCTACAATGGCCATGATAGGTGTAATTAGAGAGAGAGAGAGAGAGAGAGAGAGAGAGAGAGTAGTGTATGGCTGTGTTAGAGAGGAAAGAATGTAGGTTCATTGACTGTATTGTATTTTTAAAAGGCGTGTGTGTGTGTGTGTGTGTGTGTGTGTGTGTGTGTGTGTGTGTGTGAGAGAGAGAGAGAGAGAGAGAGAGAGAGAGAGAGAGAGAGAGAGTACAGTAAAAAAAAAAACACCTCTTTTTACACCACCACTCAACCCTTCCATCTCGTTCGTGCTCTCCTTCTCCCTAAGGCGTCTCTCTCTCTCTCTCTCTCTCTCTCTCTCTCTCTGTGCTTAGGAGACGAACACCTAACCACCAAAGAGTTTCCGGTTTGATGATGATGATGATGATGATGATGATGATGATGATAATGACGATGATGATGATGGTGATGATGATGACGATGATGATGTAAGCACATAGGGCGATTGTTATTGATGATTTTGATGATGATGGTGATGGTTGTGATGATGATGATGATGATGGTAGTGATGGTGATGATGATGATTTTATTGATTTTAACGATGTAACTGATGATTTTGATGATGATGATGATGATGGTTGTGATGGTGATGATGATGATGATGGTGGTGATGGTGATGGTGATGATGATGGTTGTGATGGTGATGATGATGATGATGGTGGTGATGGTGATGGTGATGGTAGTGATGGTGATGATGATGATGATTTTATTGATTTTAACGATGTAACTGATGATTTTGATGATGATGATGATGATGAATAGGATAATGGCTGTTACTTTGATATACGATACAGCATTAATAATTATGATAATTTTGATAATGGTAATTTTTATAAATATACCGATAACAGTAATAATAATCATCATCATCATCATCATCATCATCATCATCATCATCATCTTCATCATCATCCATCCATCCATCCATCATCCAATCCTACGTTGCCTCATGAGGAGCGTAGAAGGCCGGGGCTAGGCAAGTTGGTCCTGACATTTAAGATGAGAGTGAATAATAATAATAATAATAATAATAATAGTGACGATGATGATGGTGATGACGATGATAATAATACCGTAAAAATAATAATAATAATAATAATAATAATAATAATAATAGCAATAATGATAATAATAATAGCAATAATAATAATAATAATAATAACAACCATTCTTTTTCCTTTCTTTACAGGTAAGTGTGTAGCATGGAATTCCTGCATTGTGGTATATACTCTCCCTCTGCAACATGTGAGTGGTCAGATTATTGCACATGGCACTAATCCACTTGCTCGTGTTTTGGTGGGCGTGGGAGGCTTCCTAACACCCTTTTCTTTGCGATTTATTTGGTGTGGGTTTATATTCTTATCTGCTGATTGTATGATGATGATGATAATAATAATAATAATAATATGTGTACATTTATTTATAATGCATAATTTCTGTCTATATCTATTGCCAGACGCCATAATCCCGTAAGGGGTGGCCACTTGGAATTATTTGTTTTACGGGGAGGGGCACTAGCCCTCCACCAACCCACCTGCTGACACATAGGTAGCATGTATGGTTTGGTTATATGGTTACCACCCAGCGTTGTAAATGGTTTCTTGGCTTACAGGAAACCATTTGTCTTGTCACTCAATGTTAAGCCACCTGTGGAGGAAACGTGGGCAATAAGAAATGACAGGAAAGATGGGAGAAATAGGAAGAGAGGAGGACAGACACAGAAAAAGAATGATAAAGGTGAAGGAAGAAGTGGGCAACACTACATCAAGTGAGTGGATGATGGACGCCGCCACCTACCACCATGCATAATTTAACACATACATTCATGCATTGTTACAGAACGTGTATGCGGTCCTCATCTTTCATAATATCGTCCTAGTTAAGTTACGGAGGAAAATATGAAGGTGTAAGAGAATAAGTCGCTAAGGAAAGGGTGTTACGGAAGCTAGGTGAACGGGAATGCGACTGATTTTGATGGTAAACTAACAGGATGGTTTTGGGAATGGTCAATATATTTTGAGAGACGGAGCACGAGTACGAGGCGAAAAATAAAGACACTGTCCTTACTGATAAGAACTTATGATTGAAAGTAAAGAAGGAAAAGGATATTTATTGCTTTGTTTATTTATTGTACTTGTAGGGATAGTCACGAAGAAGTGCAGTAATTTCAGGTTTGTGGGAGAATGGTGTATGGTGTTGGTTGATGGATTGTTCAGTGGCAGAGAGAGAGAGAGAGAGAGAGATAGAGAGAGAGCAACACTACCCCTTGTACAACAGGTGGGGAGTCACACACACACACACACACACACACACACACACACACACACACACACACACACAGCCTTTGTTTGTGACTGATTGGCTTGTGAAATGAATACACACTTTTAAAAATTCACTGCCACAACCCAGTCTCCATCAGTCTATCTATCTATCCATATGTCTATCTGTCTACTTATCTATCTATCTGTCTGTCTATAGCTGTCACCTGTTGTCGGTATTATATCTATCCATATATCTATTTGAAATTTTCTATCTATCTCTCAGTTTATGATTTTGTCTCTGCCTCTCCTCTCCTTTCCCCTTCTCTCCTCTCCCCTCCTTTCCTCTCCCCTCCCCTTCCCTTCCCATCTCTTCCCTTTCCTTCCCCTATTCCCTTCCCTTCCCCTCCCCTCCCCTCCCTTGTCTTCCCTTCCCTTCCATCCTTCCTTCCTTCCTCCCTTCCCTTCCCTTCCCTTCCCTTCCCTTCCCTTCCCTTCCTCTCTTCCCTCCCTCCCTCCCCTCCCTCATTAACAAAACACCTCCCCTACCCAAGCCTACTCCCTACCCAACACTTAAATGCATACCCAAACATACCCATATATACACATGTTAAAAACTGACTTGAAAAACAGGTGATGAGCTTATGAGGTGTGTGTGTGTGTGTGTGTGTGTGTGTGTGTGTGTGATGGATGCTGTGACCTAATGTGTGGGTATGTCTTGCGTAATGGTGTGTGTGTGTGTGTGTGTGTGTGTGTGTGTGTGTGTGTGTGTGTGTGTGTGTGTGTGTGTGTGTGTGTGTGAGAGAGAGAGAGAGAGAGAGAGAGAGAGAGAGCGAGAGAATGAAAGATTGATAGATAGGTAGACAGATACAGATAGATATAAATAGAAATGGATAGACTGATGTAGATAGATAGATAGATAGATAGTGCCAAAGTCGATCCAGTGAATATGTAATTATTTTTGGAGACTGTATACATATCCAGAGTGTATTGTGGGAACAGGGCTTTCTCTCTCTCTCTCTCTCTCTCTCTCTCTCACACACACACACACACACACACACACACACACACACACACACACCACTTCTCTTCTCTTCTCTTCTCTTCTCTCTCTCTCTCTCTCTCTCTCTCTCTCTCTCTCTCTCTCTCTCTCACACACACACACACACACACACACACACACACACACACACACACACACACCACTTCTCTTCTCTTCTCTTCTCTTCTCTCTCTCTCTCTCTCTCTCTCTCTCTCTCTCTCTCTCTCTCTCTCTCTCTCTCTCTCTCTCTCTCTCTCTCTCTCTCTCTCTCTGACAAGACTATGGATCCTGGTAGGCATGAAGGAGTGTTATTTGGAAGTCCATTAACGTCAGAACTCTTTATTTTATGGGGCTAAGTCGCTAGGTGGAAGGCGTTACGATGTTGTGCACTAGAGACGAGGGGTGGAGGAGTAGTGGGTGGAGGAGTAGGTGGAGGGTGTGTTGCAGGAGTGATTGAGGTTTGTGTGGTGGTAGTGGTGGTGGATTGTGGTGGTGGTAGTAATTTTGGTTGGATTGTCCTTAGGTGGTAGTTGTGGTTGTGAATTGTGGTGGTGGTGGTAGTAATTGTGGTTGGATTGTCCTTTTAGTGGTAGTTGTGGTTGTGAATTGTGGTTGGATTATAGTGGTGATTGTGGTTGGATTGTACCTGTAGTCTGTTAGCAGGAAGGTATGTGTGAGTGTAGTTGTGTATTGAGTGTGTGTGTGTGTGTGTAGATAGATAGACAGATAGATAGATACAGATGTAGCTTTTTAACATAAAGACAGGAACAGCCCTTGAACTTAAACCCCAATTCATAGGGTCTTTCTTCCCCCTCACCTCCATTGACCCTTGACTCTGTAGCTTTCAGTCCGGCTGTTCCTTCCAGACTTTCACCCTCTTTCACCCCCTGGAGTTTTGAAGAAGGAGGAGGAGTAGACCGAGAATGAGGGGGTGGAGAGGTGCCTGTGGGAGTGGTGTGTGGCGTGGTGGGTGGAGGGAGGATGAGTTGTGTAGTGACCACCGTGGATAGATAAAGATATAAATAGATAGATAGATAGAGACTTACAGTGGATGGATAGATGGAAATACTGGAAGCGA
>NC_137062.1:34991944-34994444 GCF_032717465.1 Coenobita brevimanus | reverse complement strand
CTTACCCTACCCTACCCTACCCTACCCTACCCTACTTACATCCATCCCCACCCCACACCACCCACCCCTACACCCACTCACCCCACCCTGCCACCCACCACACACCACAGCACAAAACCCCCCCACCTTCATCCACCCACCCACCTACCTTCACTTCATCACACCTCGCCACAATCCTCACCCCCTACCCCACACCACACCATACCACAACACACCCCCACTTCCATCCATCCTCACCCCCACTCACCGCCACCCCACACCACACCATGCCGCAACACACACCCACCTCCATCCACGTTCACCCCCACTCACCTCCACCCCATACCTTCACCCCCGCCCACCTTCACCCCACCTCACCCCCACTCACACCCCTACACACCTCTTGCACACTTGAAATGGCAAAGTTCAGGAGCTGTTGTGGAATTGTTGTGTTTTTAATGTGTACCGTAAGATTACAGTGGGTATGAAACTCTCTCTCTCTCTCTCTCTCTCTCTCTCACACACACACACACACACACACACACACACACACACACACACACACACACACACACACACACACACACAAGCAGTCCATTACGCTTGCTAAAACACTCACATACGCACAGAGCCGCTTTCTCTTCCCAAAAACATACACACAGGCATACGTACACATGTTCTTTCTCAGTTAAATACATACACAGGAAGTCTAATTCATGCATACTGACTTATACAAGGCAATAAAAGTGCAATTCAGCTTTCAACACACACACACACACACACACACACACACACACACACACACACACACACACACACACACACACACACACACACACACACACACACACACACACACACACATTTATACACTCTCTCTCTCTCTCTCTCTCTCTCTCTCTCTCTCTCTCTCTCTCTCTCTCAGGCAAGAGCTTTGATTCTGTATTAATTTTAGAATGACCATGGTGTGTGTACAAGGTGCGTGAGTGCAGGTGCGTAACGAGAGCCAGGTAAATGTCTAAGAAACTTTAAAACTGTTTCCGGGCCGCCTGCAGCTAGAGACCCGACCTCTGGCACACACACACACACACACACACACACACACACACACACACACACACACACACACACACACACACACACACACACACACACACACACACACACACACAAAACGAAAGGAGTGACTGCTGTTGCTGTTGCATGTCTGGGGAGAGAGTGGAGAGATGTGCTTGGTTAGAGAGCGAGAGAGAGAGAGAGAGAGAGAGAGAGAGAATGACAGTTGAGTGAGAAGGGTGAGAAGTGTGAACGCCGAGGGACGAGGTCATAGAATGTGACCTCAAGGATAAGGGACTGAATCGGAAGGCTGCCGGAGATCGAGCATCGTGGAGAGCCGCCATTAGGTGACCATGCCGGAGCCTTTATGAACGAAACGATACATGTTCTCTCTCTCTCTCTCTCTCTCTCTCTCTCTCTCTCTCTCTCTCTCAAAAAGTTAGCATTTTCAAGATCTGAGAAATATTTAGTCTAACTTGGCCAGTCGAGTTAATTTGTGACTGTATTGAGATGACTGCCGACGGAGGAGAAATGGAAGAGAGAAGAACAACGAGGCAGAGAAGATGTAACAGGGATGAGTAGCTTCGACAAGGAAGAGAGTGAGAGCAATACCAGGAAGAGAAGGTGAAATAGGGATTGGTACAAGGAAGGCAAGATAGAATATGGATGGGTAAGTTAAGAAAGGAAGAGAGTGAGAGCAATACCAGGAAGAGAAGGTGAAATAGGGATTGGTACAAGGAAGACAAGATAGGATAAGGATGGGTAGCTTAGAAAAGGAAGAGAGTGAGAGCAATACCAGGAAGAGAAGGTGAAACAGGGATTGGTACAAGGAAGAGAAGATAGGATAAGGATGGGTAGCTTAGAAAAGGAAGAGAGTGAGAGCAATACCAGGAAGAGAAGGTGAAATAGGGATTGGTAACTTAGGAAAGGAAGACATGGAGAACAGGGACCAGGAAGAGGAGGTGAAATACGGATGGGGGTAACTTAGCGAGAAGAAGCCTAGCCCTCTCCCCTTAGCCTAACTAGACTCACATAAAGGTTCAAGCACACAATCTGTAATTCCGTCGATGTGGCTGTATTATCCTGAAGAAGATCGCGTGAAGGTAGGAGAGAGAGGAACTACAGAATAAGTGCAAGGTGGAAATAGGTTAAGACATAGATACTTACGTTAGGGCAAGTTAGAGAGGGTTCAGTGATAGAAAGTTAGATGAGAGCAAGTTAAGGTCAACTTTATGGTTTAGAAAGTCCCTGCATACCTTCCCCCAGGCCTCATTAGTGACCACCTGTGCTCACCTGTACGACCCTGGGTAATTAGAAGGGCACCTATGTTTACCTTTGGCGTGAGTGATTATTAGGCTACTCTTTCCAGGTCGCTCCAGGGCACAATAAATCCTTTCATTACGAAGATCTCTCCCAGGCTGACTTTGGTGAGAGAGAGAGAGAGAGAGACCCACCTCCACATAAC
>NC_137062.1:34931944-34986944 GCF_032717465.1 Coenobita brevimanus | reverse complement strand
TAGCTCACGCCCTTCACCGTCGTCAGCCCGTTACTTCTTCCATGCAGATAAATCGCACAGGGAAAAGTGTTGCGAATTTTCCCTAAACGTTACTTACTCGAATTCCGTCCAGATAAATCGCACAGGGAATAGTGTTGCGAATTATTCCCCAATGCCTTATTTATTCCCTGCAAATAAGTCGCATAGGGAAAAGTGTTGCGATTTTTCCTTATGCGTTACTTTTTCCATCAAGATAATTCGCACGAGGAAAAGTGTTGCGAATTTTTCCTATACGTTACTTACTCCTATTCCGTGCAGATAAATCGCACAGGGAAAAGTGTTGCGAATTTTTCCTATACGTTACTTACTTGAATTCCGCACAGATAAATCGCACAAGGAAAAGTGTTGCGAATTTTCCGTATACGTTACTTACTCGTGTTCCCTACAAATAAATCGCACAGGGAAAAGCGTTGCGAATTTTCCCTATGCGTTACTTTTTCCGTCCAGATAAATCGCACAGGGAAAAGCGTTGCGAATTTTCCCTATGCGTTACTTTTTCCGTCCGGATAAATCGCACAGGGAAAAGCTTTGCGAATTTTTCGTAGTCACCCAACCTACGCCCTGTGAATGACAAGGCTATCACAGAATCCGTCACTGTCACTCACTCACTCACTCACTCACGCACGCACTCTCACTCACTCACTCACTCACTTTAGAGTTTGTGAGAAAAAAAAGATAGTAAGATTTGGTAAAATGGAGAGGCCCGGACTGGGTAAGAAGGCTCCTTAACACCTTTTCCTAAGCGATTTATTTTGCCATTTACGCCTTGCTTTCCTCTTCTTTGTTATTTAAGTCGTTCTAATATCACCATACTTTGCGTAAATCAAGTACAAAATTATGTTAGCCAGCCGTATCCTAAAATAAATCGCTAAGGAAGAGGTGCTTGGGGAGAGAGAGAGAGAGAGAGAGAGAGAGAGAAAGCTGCCATATTCATTTAAATAGATAGATAGATAGCCAGATGGATAGATTTCACACACACACACACACACACACACACACACACACACACACACACAGATCACCCAAATCTTCACACCTCAATGCAATCCAGTCTCCCATACACAGTCGCTGTCTCGGTCAGCTTCGTCCTTACCCTCACCTCGGCTCCCAGGCCTGGTGGAGCCGAGATTGCCGAGTTCCGTGATTGGTGGTGTGTCTGTGATTGCGAGGGGCCAGTTGTGCGTGTGCAATTTTGCGTGCAGTGCGAGTAATAGCGTGCGAATGTGCGGTAACCGTGATTTGCGAATTTGTAAGTTGTGATGTGTGGGTTCTGCGTGTTGCGGGTTGTGTTGTGGTGTGTGTGTGTGTGTGTGTGTGTGTGTGTGTGTGTGTGTACTGGAAACCCTAATTAAGCGTAAGTCAGGTATGAATCAGGTGTGTTTTGATGTAATTACGTGCTTGTGTCTACTTTCCACCCGACCTCTCACCTATACCCCACACTACAGGCGTAACAGATGGTGGGGGTGAGAGGGGTGTGGTGGTGGTGGGGATGAGGGTGTCAGGAAGGGAGAGTTGGATCGTAAATTGTGGTGGAGCGTGCTTGTGTGGTGGGAGCGTTGTTGGATCTGTGTAGTAGTGGTTTTGGGTGTGTGGTTGGATGAGTAGGGTAGGTGTGGTGTGTGTGGTTGTGTGGTGGTGTGGTTGCAAGTGAGAGTACCGTACCAGAATGTAGAGGAATGTGGTTGTGGTGGTAATAGTGGGATATTTGTGGTGGTAGTGGGAGGGGGCGATTGTGGTGGTAGTGGGAGGGGGCGATTGTGGTGGTAGTGATGGGATGTCTGTGGTGGTAGAGGGAGGGGGTGATTGTGGTGGTAGTGGTGGGATGCTTGTGGTGGTAGGGGGAGGGAGATGTTTGTGGTGGTAGTGGGGGGGAAGGGGTGTTGTAACTCATGGTTGACCTAATCTGTATGTGACCTTATAATGGAGGTCATTTGAAGCTTTTAAGTTGAAAGATAAAACAAGGGAGGCGAATGTAACCTTATCTTTGTATATATGGAAGTGCTTATGAGTCTTGAGGGGGATTAGTCTATCTTTCTCTCTCTCTATCTATCTATCTATCTGTCTATCTAAGGTGTGCATGACAATACCATACAACACCAAGAACTAATTCGCACACCTAGAGTGATTTTCCAGTGGCTAGTAATAGTATCTAACAGAGTAATATAATCTTCCTTGAGGTGGTGTTAGGCTAAGTATTTTTTTCCTACAGGTGTATTGTTACCTTAATTAACCGTGATACTTCCGGTCACGCTTGCAGGTGTCTGGGAAAAAATGGTGTGTGTGTGTGTGTGTGTGTGTGTGTGTGTGTGTGTGTGTGTGTGTGTGTGTGTGTCAATCCAGTTGGCCTCCCTCCATCCACTCTTAGGTTCTATACAATTTTCTCCTTCCCTTCCTTCCCCATCCCTTCTCCCCTACCCCTGCCCCTACCCTTCCCTTCCCCTCCTCCTTCCCTTCTCTCTCTCTCTCTCTCTCTCTCTCTCTCTCTCTCTCTCTCTCTCTCTCTCTCTCTCTAATGACTGATAAAAATAATATATGATTGAAATAATGCTAAGATGACAGTGTTTGTGATGATGATGATGATGATGATGATGATGGTGTTGAGGATGGTGCAGCAGAAAAGTGTGATGCCTGGGTAGTTGTAGTAGTAGTAGTAGTGGTGGTGATGATGATGATGATGATGATGATGATGATGATTATGATGATGGTTTTAGTGGTAATAATGGTGAAGGTGATGACTAAGTATGATGCCTGTTGATAATAGTAGTAGTAGTAGCAGTAGTAGCAGCAGCAGTAGTAGTAGTAGTAGTAGCAGTAGTAGTAGTATGCAGTGCCTGATAGTGGTGGTGGTGGCAGTAGTGGACTAACCAAATCTTCTCTCTCTCCCCCCACCCCCACAGGTCATCCCAGGCACCCCCAATCGCCCCCGCACCCACAGGCTGGTAATGATCTTTCTACCTGTCTTTATTAACAGCATGAGAAATTACCTGAGTGATTTTCCTATTTCTGCCATCATTTTCCTGTTCTTTCTGTCTATAAGTGCATGATTTATTCCACTCTTTCTGTCTTAGTGTGCATGATCTTTTCCACTCCTTCTGTCTTTAAGTGCATGATTTATTCCACTCCTTCTGTCTTTGTGTGCATGACTTTCCTCTCTTTCTGTATGAGT
The DNA here is from genome assembly GCF_032717465.1 of Coenobita brevimanus. NCBI lineage: Eukaryota > Metazoa > Arthropoda > Malacostraca > Decapoda > Coenobitidae > Coenobita > Coenobita brevimanus. The sequence continues at coordinate 34,983,739 of NC_137062.1, read as the reverse complement.
GTGCATGACTTTTTTACTTCTTCTGTCTTCGTGTGCATAATTTTGTTTAACCTTTTTCTGTCAGAGCTCATGGTTTTTCAATTTTTCTGTCTTAAAGTGCATGATTTTCTCTCTCTTTCTGTCTGAGTGTGCATGATTTTTCTCTCTCTGTCTTAGTGTGCATGATTTTCCTCTCTTTCTGTCTGAGTGTGCATGATTTCTTTTACTTCTTCTGTCAGAGTTCATGATTATTCCACACCTTTCTGTCTGTAAGTGCATGATTTCTTCCTCTCTCTCTCTCTCTGTCTTAGTGTTCATGACTTTCCTCTCTTTCTATTTGAGTGTGCATGATTTCTTTTACTTCTTCTGTCAGAGTTCATGATTATTCCACACCTTTCTGTCTGTAAGTGCATGATTTCTTCCTCTCTCTCTGTTTTAGTGTTCATGACTTTCCTCTCTTTCTATGTGAGTGTGCATGATTTTCCTCTCTTTCTGTCTGAGTGTGCATGATTTCTTTTACTTCTTCTGTCAGAGTTCATGATTATTCCACACCTTTCTGTCTGTAAGTGCATGATTCTTTTTACTCATTCTACCTTCGAGTCCATCACACATTTTTCTCTCTCTTGAAGTGCATGAATTTTTGGTATTATTATTCTATCAAGTGCATGAATATTGCGTCTAGTGATGGAGAGCGCCCGTGACTTGAATTACCTCAATATAATGTTTAATCTTGAATGTGGTATGGGAGGCAGGTACCAGTTTTCATTTCTGCACGTTTTCCATATTTGAGAAGTGCATGAATGATAGACTGATGTTTTTTCCGTTTACGTGGCTGTTCTGGGTTTTTTTTAGGCCATGTTTATTATTTATGTTTATTTGTTTATTTACCTGTTTATTAGTTATCTTATTTACCGATTTGTTTATTTCGTTAAAGGGTGGCTCCTGGTCTCGTCTTTTCTCGTGTTATTCTTTTCTGTGGCAGGATTTATGTGATGGGTCTGTGTCTGTTGCTTCTTTTCGTGAACTGGTTAATAAGGCACACACACACACACACACACACACACACACACACACACACACACACACACACACACACACACACACACTGTTGCTTCCTTTTGTGAACTGGTAAATAACACACACACACACACACACACACACACACACACACACACACACACACACACACACACACACACACACACACATTTATATATTTTCAGATATATCCATTAAATATCTCAATTCTTTTATATATATGTGTTTTATATGCGCATGACTGTTTAATTTTTGTATATATATATTTGTTGTTGTTGTTGTTGTTTGTGGTATATGATGTATTTGATATCTTGGTAAGTAATGTGTAATGCATATGATTGTATATTCTAATTTTGTATGTATGTGGGATGTGTGTGTGTGTGTGTGTGTGTGTGTGAGAGAGAGAGAGAGAGAGAGAGAGACACACACACACACACACACACACACACACACACACACACACACACACACACACATCAGAACTTCATTTGGGACATTGGCAAACGACGAGAGAGAGAGAGAGAGAGAGAGAGAGACAGAGACAGAGACAGACAGACAGACAGAGACAGAGATAGAGACAGATAATGGGAGTTTGAGACAAGCTTAGGTCACCTCAAATCCCTGTGAAGAAGCCAACGAAATCCAGTAAGAAGAAAGTAAGGCAGAGTTACAAGGAAAATGTCTTGATAGATTAAAGACACGAGAGAAAGTTAGAAAAATGTATGTCTTGCTTTAACGCAGATGAGAGAGTATGGAAGGATCTAAGACAGGCTTAGGGAGGAAGGAATGAAGGCAAAGGTGGAGGTAAGGATGAGTGATAGAAACTGGAGGGAATGAAGGTTGGGAAGGGGTGGGTGTGGTGAATGAGAGAGGACAGTGAGGAGTGGTGTGGGAAGTAGCAAAATGGCTGGGGTACAGGGGGAAGTGTGTGTGTGTGTGTGTGTGTGTGTGTGTGTGTGTGGAAGAGACATAATGATGCTCTCACCCACTACCACTAACACCACCACGCTCATTATTCATTACCCCTCCACACACACACACACACACACACACACACACACACACACACACACACACACACACACACACACACACACAAAAACTCATTCGGTCAAACTAACCTCATGAAGATCGAACACAGTCCTTCTCTCTCTCTCTCTCTCTCTCTCTCTCTCTCTCTCTCTCTCTCTCTCTCTCTCTCTCTCTCTCTCTCTCTCTCTCTCTCTCCCTCTTCTCGTCTATCCTTCCATTATTTTTTCCCCTGTCACCCATCCACGCTTCCTCTTCACATTCCTCTTTAATAGCTCTCTTCCAGTCCTCTTTACTAGCCTTCCTCTTGTGTCTCAAAACGACCCAAGCGTCTTAAGCATTCCTCACTTTCTTATCAACTTCCTTGCAAGACACAGACACATTTCAGTCTTCCTCTTCGTCATTATTACCTTTTCCTTGTCGCCCTTCCTCACTTCCTCCTTACATTCTTCTTTAATAGCCTTCCCTTCTTCCGTCAGAATTTCTCAAGCCTCACACACACACTCCTCTTCACCCTCTTCTTGTAATACACACCCCCGTCCCAGAGATTCCTTCTAGTTCCATATATTTTTACCTTTTTACACCACGTACCTTCCATCCTAACTCCTGCTCCTTCTTCCCCCACCCTCTTTCCTGTTGCCCCGGAGTTTACCTTCACGCAAAAAATATCTCTTCCTTCCTGTATCCTCTTCTGTTTTACTCTCTGATTTTTTGTCCTACCCACCTCTTCACCCTTCGCCCTCTACAATCTTTCCTTGCCCATCCTTACTCTCATTTACCCCTCCTACCGCATCCTTACCCTTCACCTGCGTCTACAAACTTTCCCTCCCTGTCCTTACTCTCATCTGCCCTTCTTGCGACACTTAATCTCCTGCCTCACACGAAATTTGCCTTGTCCCTGTTTCCGTTCCTTTCATCTCGTCCAAATTCTTTCCATTCTCACCTCCACACCTTTGTCCTCCCCTCCTCATTAACTTACCTGTCTCACCGTCATTTTCCCTTCCGACAGTGCTCACATTCTCTCCCTTCGTGCCTCACCCCTCCGTCTCATTTCCACGCCCCACAAGCAGTCATTTCCTTCACTCATTACACATACACTTGGTCTTCATCAACATACCCTGCTCCACATTCTTTCCTCACTATCATTTTCCCTTCCAGCAACCCACACACCCCCTCCTCCCCTCCCTCTCTCACCCCTCCATCTCATTTCCACACCCCAGTTCATTTCCTTCCATCCAGTCCACACACACTTGCTTTTCCATACCATACCCTGCTTCATATTCATTCCTTACAGTCATTTGCACTTCCTTCAACACCCACATCCCCCTCTCCACTCCCTCTCTCACCTCTCCATCTCATTTCCATACCCCAGTTCATTTCCTCTCATTCATTACACACACACACACACACACACACACACACACACACACACACACACACACACACACACACACACACACACACACACACACACACACACACACACACACACACACCTGCTCTTCATTACCCTACCCTCCACCGTATTCTTCCCTCACGCTCATTTTCACATCCTTCAATACTCATGCCCCCTCCACTCCCTCTCCTGCCTCTCCATTTCATTTCCACGCTCCACAAGCACTCATTTCCTTACATCCAGTCCACACTCTTGCTCCTTCCCTTTCTTCCTTGTCCCTCCCTCACTTCTTCACCTCCACTTTCCCTTCCTTTCCTGTCATTCTTTACCTCTCCACCTTCTTCATTCCTACAGCTTCCTCTTCCTTCCCTATCTTTCCCTCGTCCGCCTTCTGTCTTTCCGCCTGTTCACCTCTCCACTCTCTCTCTCTTTTCTTCACCTCTCCATCTTTCCTTACAACATGATCTTCCTCCTCCACCTCTTCACTTCCTCCTCCTCCTCCACCTCTTCACTTCCTCCTCCTCCTCCTCCATTTCCACACTCCACAAGCACAATCTCTCTCTCTCTCTCTCTCTCTCTCTCTCTCTCTTAGTGACACCTGTTTTTGCACGGTCGTGTGGGAAGTGCGTGTGTGTGACGGTGACGCGGTAACAAAGGACATCAGGCTTATTGTGAGAGAGAGAGAGAGAGAGAGTGCAGGCGTGTTGTGGGGTAAGAGGGAGAGTGCAGGGTTATTGTGGGGTGAGAGAGAGAGAGAGAGAGAGAGAGAGAGAGAGAGAGAGAGAGGGAGTCTTCATCTAATGTATGTACGAATTTTACGTATGAAAAATATTATGGAGTGACAGACAGACAGATTGAAAGAGAGAGAGAGAGAGAGGTGAGTCAGTGAGGTGAAAGAGGAAGGTTAGCCAGCGTCCCAGATATTTGGAGACAACAAGGTGAGGCAGGGGTGTGTGTGTGAGGCTGGGTGTGGGTCGGTAAGGCAGGAGTGAGGCAGAGAGCGAGGCAGGAATGTGTCTGAGGCAGGGAAGTAAGGAAAGAATATGAAATAGAGGTGGGTGGATGATGGGTAGGTAAGGCAGGGGTGAGTCAGGGTTTGGGTAAGGCAAGGTAAGGGCAGGTAAGGCAGGGGTGAGGCAGGGTGTGGGTTAGGCAGGGTATGGGTAGGTAAGGCAGGGTGAGCAGGGTGTGGGTTAGGCAGGGTATGGGTAGGTAAGGCAGGGATGAGGCAGGGTATGGGTAAGTGGGGCAGGGGTGAGGCAGGGTATGGGCAGGTAAGGCAGGGTGTGGGTTAGGCAGGCAGTACCCAAAATCCTAAGAAGCACCATTTGTCAAAGAGAATAAGTCGCTGGTGATTAATTGCTAAGAGTCGATTCATTTCTCAAAGACTAAGTATGTAGAGGTATGAAGGAGGGCAAATAAGCTCTCTCTCTCTCTCTCTCTCTCTCTCTCTCTCGGAAATAGGGCCTCAGGTCGTGACGCCATCAGTTGCGCGGAGACACGGGCCACGTTTCACCCCACGTCAAGCAGTCCCCCCCCAACACACACACACAATCTCCTTGGTTTTTATTTTTTCCCCAAACAGGAGAAGGAAGCTTAGTATGGGGTCGAGAGGTCACTTGGGGTTCCTGGGTGGGTGGGTGGGTGGATGTGGAGTGGAAGGAAAGTGGGTGGGTGGGTGGCTGTGGAGTGAAAGAAAAGTGGGTGGGTGGGTGGATGTGGAGTGGAAGGAAAGTGGGTGGGTGGGTGGATGTGGAGTGGAAGGAAAGTGGGTGGATGTGTGGAGTGGAAGGAAAGTGGGTGGGCGGGTGGGTGGATGTGGAGTGGAAGGAAAGTGGGTGGGTGGTTGGATGTGGAGTGGAAGGAAAGTGGGTGGGTGGTTGGATGTGGAGTCGAAGGAAAGTGGGTGGGTGGATGTGTTTAGAGTTGCAAGATGAGTGGGTGGATGGATGTGCATTTGCAGATGGAATAGGTGGGTGGATGTGGAGCTGCAAGGAAAGTGGATGGGTGAAGGGATGTGGAGATGTTTGCAGGTGAGAGGGTGTGGAATTGTGAGTGCGAAAAATGGATGTGGATTGGCAGGGTGGATGAGTGGGTGTGTATGTGTTGGTTGGGTGAGTGGAGCAGTGTTAGTGTGGATAATGAGTGTGGATACTTGTTGAGTCGGTGGATGAATGTGGAGGTGCTGGGTGAATGTGGAAATGAGTGTGGATGTGGAGGTGGTGGGTGGATGTGGAAATGTGTTATAGTGGAGTGTGGATGTGCAGGTGCTGGATGAATGTGGAACTGAGTGGAGTGTGAATGTGGAAGTGCTGGGTGGATGTGGAAATGTGTTAGAGTGGAGTGTGGATGTGGAGATGGTGGGTGGATGTGGAAACGTGTCAGGGTGGAGTGTGGATGTGGAGGAGGTGGGTGAACGTGGAAATAAGAGTGGAGTGTGGATGTGGATTTGGTGGATGAATGTGGAAGTGTGTTAGAGTGGAGTGTGGATGTGGAATTTCTTGGCACCCAAATGCAACTCTGTATTTCCAAAAGCTTTTGCTATTTATATATATAAAAATTGAAGGAGAAACATTACATTTACCTCTCCATAACATCACCCCTTCCTCATTAACATCACCTGTCCTACCTTTCTTCCCTTCATCACCTTTCCCTACCTCTCCCTACCTCCCCCTACCTCTCAGTCACCTCTCCCTACCTCTTCCTAACATCAAACTCTCTCCTCTCCCTCCCTCACATCATCTCCCTCCCTCTCTCTTCCCCACATCACCTATTCTCCCCACCTCCCTCCCCAGCATCTGTCTCACCCCACTACCACAAATACACAGCCATGCGGAACTCAGAAATCACAGTACAAATGCTCGCGTCTTGCTGCGTGTTCTGTGGGGAGTTCTTGGTTGCTGCGGCTGTGGTAAGGGGCTGTGGTGGTGGTGGTAGTGGTGGTGGTGGTGGTGGTGGGTTGGATATTAGGAGAGGAGAGATAGTATTGGGTTAGATATTGAAAGTGGAGAGAGAGTAAGCAAGGAGATGGGGTTTGTAAGATAGGGGTGGTGGTGGTGGTGATTGTGGTGGTGGTGTGGTAGTGGTGGTGGTAGGTGGATATTGAGAGACGGGTGGATAGTAACCAAGGAGATGAGGTTTGTTAGGTAGGGATACTGTTTGTTGTACGCCTCACACGCACGCAAGCACACACGCACTCAAACGCGTGCAGGGGTTTATCAGTATAGGGTATAAGGTGCGCTGCGTCTGAATTGAGAGAGAGAGAGAGAGAGAGAGAGAGAGAGAGAGAGAGAGAGAGAGAGAGAGAGAGAGAGAGAGAGAGGCTAGGGACTGTCCTGAACGTGATAGTAGACCACATCAAAAGATCTGTGACAGTAATCTCTCTCTCTCTCTCTCTCTCTCTCTCTCTCTCTCTCTCTCTCTCTCAGGAGGTCGTATTCTGAGGTCATTGTATCGTAACATATCCTCTGTACCGATTTATTTTTCACACTGCTCTTCACTATTTCGTTACCCCGTGTTAGTTATGGAAAGAAATTATGGAAGAATCAGGTGATGATGATGATGATGATGAAGATGATGATGATGATGATGAGGAGGATAGTAATGATGATGATGATGATGATGATGATGATGAGGAGGAGGAGGAGGAGGAGGATAGTAATGATGATGGTGATGATGATGGTGATGATGATGATGATGATGGTGTGTGTGTGTGTGTGTGTGTGTGTGTGTGTGTGTGTGTGTGTGTGTGCAAGTATATTGTGTTTGTGCTCACCATTGTTTTGTATGGTTGTGTATGAGCATTTGTGTTTGTGTAAAAGAATGTGTGTGTGTGTGTGTGTGTGTGTGTGTATACCTTGGAGACCATGAGGAGAGAGAGAATTGATGGACTGAGATTAGTGGTTGCGTGTCCTCGTTGAGAGAGAGAGAGAGAGAGAGAGAGAGAGAGAGAGAGAGAGGGAGGGAGGGAGAGAGAGTCTTAGTACACATTCCCTTACTATTTTTGCCACATTCCTCATTTATTATTATTATTATTATTATTATTATTACTACTACTACTACTACTACTACTACTACTACTATCACTACTACTATTATTATTATTAGCAGATGGAGAGAACACTTTAAGGAATTGTTGAACGTAGAGGATGGAAGTAATGCGAGTGTAAGTGGCTGGGGAATGGCTGGGAGAAGGAGGGAGGTGAGAAGACAGGAAGAAATCAGTAGGATAGAAGTTGTGGAAGCAATGAAGAAAGTTAAATCAGGGAAAGCCCCAGGAATTGATGGAGTGTGTGGTGAAATGCTAAAGCATGGGGGAGAGATAGTAGTAGAATGGATGTGGAAGATGTGCAGATTGGCCTGGGAGGAAGGTAGAGTCCCGGAGGATTGGAAGTCAGGTATAATTATTCCCTTGTACAAAGGAAAAGGGGAAAAAGAAGTGTGTGGTAATCATAGGGGCATTTGTCTTCTTAGTATAATAGGAAAAGTGTATGGTAGGATACTTATTGACAGAGTTAGAGAAAGAACAGAGAAATTAGTCGGAGAAGAACAGGGAGGCTTTAGGAAGGGAAGAGGTTGTGTAGATCAGATATTCATTCTCAGATCTTTAGTGGAAAAGTTTCTAGAGAAGGGAAAGAAGTTGTATGCGGCTTTCATGGATTTGGAGAAAGCATATGACAGGGTGGATAGACTAGGATTGTGGAAAGTGTTAAGAATATATGGAGTAGATGGGAAGTTGTTGAATGCTGTGAAGAGTATGTACGATGGTGCGAAGGCTGCAGTGCGTGTGGATGGTGAACTAAGTGAATTTTTCTCTTTGAAAGTTGGGTTGAAACAGGGATGTGTCATGTCTCCATGGTTGTTCAATCTGTACATGGATGGGGTAATAAAAGAGGTACAAGGTAGGGTAGTGGATGTTGGAGTGGCCCTGGTGAGAGAGGATAGTGTTTGGAAACTCCCTGTACTGTTGTTTGCAGATGATACTGTGTTGTTGAGTGAAGACGAAGGGGAGCTGCAAGGCTTGGTGGATGAGTTTGGGAGAGTGTGTAAGAAACGGAATCTAAAGGTGAATGTAGGGAAGAGTAAAGTGATGGTCTTTGAGAGAGGTGAAGTCAGTGAATGTACAGCGAGGTTGGATGGTGAGGAATTGGAAAATTTGAGTACTTTTAAGTACTTGGGTAGTGTGATGAGTAAGGATGGAGGTTTGGAGGGTGAAGTGCTTGAAAGGGTACAGCAGGGAAGAAAGGTTGCTGGTTCTTTGAAAGCAGTGATAAGAAACAGGGAAGTGAGCATGGAAGTGAAAAAGTTACTACATGACAGTATTGTGATACCAACTCTAACGTACGGAAGTGAAGCTTGGACGTTGTTGGAAGGACACAAGTCAAGAGCGAGAGCAGTGGAAATGAGTTATTTAAGAGGAGCCTGTGGAGTCACATGGAGAGACAGGCTGACGAATGAGGATATGAAGGAGCGTTGTGGTGTTGATGTGGATGTGATAGGAAGCGTTATGAGGAACACACTGAGGTGGTTTGGCCATGTGGAGAGGATGGAGGGTGAAAGACTGACGAAGAGAGTGTATGTGAGTGAGGTGGAGGGGGAAAGAGGGAGAGGGAGGCCGAGGATGAGATGGAGGGATGGGGTGGAGAGGTATATGAGAGAGGGGGGTGTGAGTTGGGAGCAGGGGAGTGAAATGGCGGGGGACAGGGCGACTTGGAGGCGATTTGTTTGTGGCCACCCCAAACGGGATTGAGGCGTCTGGCAATAGATAGATAGATAGATTATTATTATTATTATTATTATTATTATTATTATTATCATGATCATCATCATCATCATTATATTTTCTGGTCTTCCCATGCTGTTCCCTACTTTAACATGCTAATTAATTCCATCACTAACATGCGTTAAGGAGAGATTTCCGTGGCTCACTATCTACACCAGCATTGAAGTCTCCCGAAATTTTCCTTCAAGACACTCCCACTATTTTCCTTCCCCCCCTTTCTTTTTCTTTTTTCCTCTACCCCTCCCCCCAGACACTCCACTATTTTTTCCTACCCCCCTTCTTCCCCCCCTTTTCCCCCTCCCCCCCGCTGTATCTCCATTGGTGTTATTTTTAAGTCTTGGTTTTATAAGGGTGTGGAAAGATGGTGAGGATGGCTACCCTTCCCTTCCCTTCCCTTCCCTTCCCTTCCCTTCCGTTCTCTTCCCTTCTCTTCTCTCTTCTTCTCTTCCCTTCCCTTCCTTTCCCCTCCCTTCCCTTCCCTTCCCTTCCTTCCCCTCCCCTTCACTTCCCTTCTTTTCTCTTCTCTTCTTCCCTTCCCTTCCCTTCCCTTCCCTCCCACTCCCATCCTTTCCCTTCCCTTTCCCTCCCCTCCCCCTCCCTCCCTTCCATTCTCTCTTCTTCTCTTCCCTTCCCCTCCCCTCCCCTCCCCTCCCTCCTCCCTCCCCTCCCCTCCCCTCCCCTCCCTCCTCCCTCCCCTCCCTTCCCTTCCCTTCCCTTCTCTTCTCGTCTCGTCTCTCCTCCTCCTCTCTTCTTTTCTCTTCTCTTCTCTTCTCTTCCTGTCCCTCCCCTCCCCTCTCATATTCTCTTCTCTTCCTTTCCCTCCTCTCTCCTCCCTCCCCTCCTTCTCTCCCATCCTCCCTCTCTGCCTCCCCAACCAGGCATCATACTACAAACATATCAACGAAGTAGCGCATCAGACAGCCTAAAAAAGACAAAATTATGTTATTATTTCAGGAAAAACTCTAATTGCTTCGTAAAAGACCACAGTTGCTACGTAGGTTGGTCAATTGGCTAAGAATAAAGGTCAATAATGCACAGAAGACCACGATGAAGGAGGGTGGGTGTGGGTGTGGGTGGAGTAGGTGTGGGTGTTGAGGTTGAAGAGGGATGGGTGTGAGTGTGGATGTGGGTGTGAGGGTGGGGTAGGTGTGGCATGAATGTGAGTGTTGAGATTGAGGAGGGATGGGTGTGGGTGTGGGTGGGGTAGGTGTAACGTGGATGTGGGTGTTGAGGTTGAAGAGGGACGGATGTGGGTGTGGTTGTGAGGGTGGGGTAGGTGGTCGTGGGTGTGGGTATGGGTATGAGGGTGAGGTAGGTGTGGCATGAATGTGAGTGTTGAGGTTGAGGAGAAATGGGTGTGAATGTGGGTGTGGGTGTGGGTGTGGGTATGAAGATGGCTGTAGGTGGATGTGGGTGTGTGTTAAGTTGTGGGTGGAGTAGGTGTGGGGTGGACGTGGGTGTTGAGGTTTAGGAGGGATGGGTGTGGGTGTTGGTGGGTGCGGGTATAAGGGTGGGTAAGAATGTGGACATGTATGAATGGGTGTGGGCATGAGTTAAGGTGTGTGTGTGTGTGTGTGTGTGTGTGTGTGTGTGTGTGTGTGTGTGTGTGTGTGTGTGTGTTTAGGAGGTACAAGTTTGGAAGAGTCTGAGGCAGGGAAGAGTTTGGGTAAGGCAGAGATTTGGGCGTTGGAGCAAGGTAGCCACGAAGATAGGCAGGTGGTGGGGTGGAGGCAGCAAAACAGGTAGGCAGGTGGAGAGGCGTGTGGGTGTAGGCAGTTAAACGGGTAGGCATGTGTGTGTGGAGAGGGAGGTAGAGGTGTGTATGGAGGTAGGTGTGGAGAGGTGTAGGGGGCGTGTGGGTGGAGACAAGTGGATAGGCATGCGTAGTGGATAGGCTTTCAGGTGGAGGGTTGTGGGTGGAGGGAGAAGGCAGGTAGGTATGTGGTGTAATGGAAGGTGTCAAGTGGAGAGGCGTTTGTGTGGAAGCAGGTGGATTGGCGTGTGGGTGGAGAGGGTTAAACAGGAAGGCATGTGGAGAAGTGGAGAGGATGGCAGGCAGAGCAGGAATAGTGAGAGGAGGTAATATAGGAATGCAGGAAAGAACGCGTGTGTGTGTGTGTGTGTGTGTGTGTGTGTGTGTGTGTGTGTGTGTGTGTGTGTGTGTGAAATTATGTGAACCAATCCAGTCCATCACCCATGTCTTTCCATAACAATCGTAGCAACATTTCACACACACACACACACACACACACACACACACACACACACACATCGGTCGTGGGGACAGCGCTCCGTTATGCCTGTTAGCTTGCGGTTTTGTCAACATGTCTTTCTGTCTCCCCCCCCATCCGCACTCCTCACTTCGTCACTCACTCACCCACGCATACGCCCACACACTCTCCCACTCTACACACACACACACACACACACACTCTCTCTCTCTCTCTCTCTCTCTCTCTCTCTCTCTCTCTCTTTCCTCTTCCTCTTCCTCCCGGCTAACACCTACACACCCACACACCCACCCAGTCATCCTCCTGCTTAACTGTCCACACACACACACACACACACACACACACACACACACACACACACACACACACACGGTTGGTAATGAGGAAGTTTACTAATAACTCTATCCACACACACATTTTCATTTCTATTCCATTCTGTTTTAATAACAATGCCTCTCCCTGCATAAAATGTCAAGCTTCATTTTACTGTATCTATCTGTCTGTCTATCTGTTTGTCTGTCTGTCTGTCTGTCTATCTATCTATCTATTCGTCTGTCTGTTAGTGTCTACCTATATATATATACACCTGTCTCTCTCTCTGTCTGTCTCGTTCTTGCTGTGTGCCTATTTGTAATCTCTGCTATCTATCTATCTATCTGTATGTCTATCTATCTATATCTATCTTTCTGTCTAGGCCTTGATATGCCAGTGGTTTGAGGGTGTGAGAGGCCCGTTTCACCTATCATCACTAGGATGTGAAGGGACAAGGTAAACACATCCCCAGCCACTCACCTTTGCCATCACCCTCTCATCCCTCTCACACCTGTAGCTTTGTAAGAGGTGAAGAATCGTATAAATGAATGGAAGTATCGAAATAGTGAATGGAGAGATCGTATAGTGAATGGAGAGATTGTGTAGTGAATGGAGAGATTGTGTAGTGACTGGAGAGATTGTATAGTGAATGGAGAGATTGTATAGTGAATGGAGAGATCGTATAGTGAATGGAGAGATCGTATAGTGAATGGAGAGATCGGATAGTGAATGGAGAGATCGGATAGTGAATGGAGAGATTGTATAGTGAATGGAAGTATTGTAATAGTGAATGGAAAGAATGTTTAGTGAATTGCTCTCTCTCTCTCTCTCTCTCTCTCTCTCTCTCTCTCATATCGTTCTGCCCTCCCCCCTCCTCCTCACTTCGTCACACACACACACACACACACACACACACACACACACACACACACACACACACACACACACACACACACACACACACACACATTTCCATCCTTTTACAGCTTACTTCACCTACCTAAGATAAAAAAAAACAACAACACTACATCCTTTCCATTCTATGGCACTTCTTCGTGACTAGCATCATATTCTAGTACTAACTCATCGCTACAACTCAGCATATAGAGAGCAATTTTAGGCCAAGTTAGAGTAAAAAGAGTATGAAGAGAGAGAATGAGGTAGCATTTTTGGGCCAAGTTAGAGTAAAAAGAGTATAGAAGTTGAGGCGGGTGGAAGAATGCGAGATAATGTCCCCGGTGGCATTGTTTACAGTAAGATTTTGATTGTGCAGGTGACCGTGAGACAAGACGGTCATAACTCACCTTCTTACCTGTCAGGGTTTGTGCAGGTGAGTTCGCCAAGGTAAACAGAGCAGGCTGAGGTGTGCATAATACTGTCATTCATTCATTCATTCAGACATACACATATATACTTACATAATTCATTCCTTTATACATACACACATACATACATATTCATTCATTCATGCATTCATTCATTCATACGTACATACATATACGTACATGCATACATATTCATTCATTCATTCATTCATTCATTCACACACACACACACACACACACACACACACACACACACACACACACACACACACACACACACACACACACACACACACACACATTTATCTACACTCTTTTCACTCTAACTTGGTTAAAAATTGCTCTCTTTTTCCTTTGATTAGTCTCCCCCCTTCCCCCCCCAATTTAATCAGCCTTTGATGATGTTTGCAAAATAATAACTACACTCCTTTCACACTAACTTGGCCAAGAATTACCATCCCTCCTTTGTTACTCTATCTTGCCTTGAGACAGTGGTGATCATACCTTAAGACGCTTGGATTTCTTCAGGTGTCTTTGCTGAGGGCGTGTGTGTGTGTGTGTGTGTGTGTGTGTGTGTGTGTGTGTGTGTGTGTGTGTGTGTGTGTGTGTGTGTGTGTGTGTGTGTGTGTGTGTGTGTGTGTGTGTGTGTGAGAGTGTGTGTGTGTGAGAGTGTGTGTGTGAGGAGGTGATTGCACTTTTAATCTTGTAATTGATGGTGTTGTAGTTGTTGTTGTTGTTGTTGTGGTGGTGGTGGTGGTGGTGGTCGTGGTGGTGGTGGTAGTGGTGGTGGTGGTGAATCAAGGGTGAAGTGAATGTAAAGCCTTCAGATTATTGATTGAAGTTACCCCCCTCCTCCAGTCCACCACCATCCCCCCTTCGATGGATAGGGAGGGAGTTGAGGGCCGTGTGTATAACCGGGCAGTGGAGCCGCCTGGGTTTTGATCGGTGCCACCACGTGAAGGCGCTCCACTAACACCTGAGAGACTGATTACAGGTGTGAGGCTTGGAGGTGTGAGGTGTTTACAATCAGGGATCATGACCTTATCGTGTTACCTTAATTGAATATTCCCACCGCTTCCCCCTCCACCCCTACCCTGACCCCACCTGACCCCCCTGCACCCCTACTGTGACCCCCCTGACCCCCCCTGACCCCACCTGACCCCCTCCACGTCGGAAGCTATCTACCAGCGGATTGCACAGCGAGGTTTGCCAATTATGGGGTTATGATATGCCGGCGCCTTGTGAGAGTAATTTTATTGTGTTGCTACCGTGAGCCTTTCCCCCCGCCCTTCTTTTTTCCCCTACCCTACTGACCCCTCACTTCCCCCACCCTTCCCTGTCACCTGTCACTTCCCCCACCCTTTCCCTGTCACCTGTCACTTCCCCCACCTTTTCCCTGTCACCTGTCACTTCCCCTGCCCTCTCTTGTCGACCTGTCACTTCCCCTACCCTCTCCCTGCCCACCTGTCACTTTCCCCACCCTTTCCCTCCCTACCTGTCACTTCCCCCACCCTCCCTGTCCACCTGTCACTTCCCCCTCCCTTCCCTGCCCACCTGTCACTTCCCCCACCCTCTCCCTGCCTCCCTTTCACTTCCCCCACCCTCTCCCTGCCTCCCTTTCACTTCCCCCACCCTCTCCCTGCTTCCCTTTCACTTCCCCCACCCTCTCCCTGCCTCCCTTTCACTTCCCCACCCCTTCCCCTACCTTCCTCCTCCTCCCCAACCTCTCCCTAATCACCCCCTTACCGCCTCTCTCTCTCTCTCTCTCTCTCTCTCTCTCTCTCTCTCTCTCTCTCTCTCTCAAAAGGGTAGTGTTTAGATCGTGTAGTATATGTTTTTTTTCCCCTTTCCTAGTGAGAAGTAGTTGTGTGTGTGTGTGTGTGTGTGCGTCGTGTTCCTGTCGAGTGAGGTGACAAGACTGGAGTGGAAGCGTGTTTTATGTGTGTGTGTGTGTGTGTGTGTGTGTGTGTGAGAGAGAGAGAGAGAGAGAGAGAGATGGGGGAGAATTATTCCAGGGGGGGGCACATCTCCCTCCACAGCCCCTCATCCCTACGTTATGGTGTTTGGGATCACACACACACACACACACACACACACACACACACACACACACACACACACACACACACACACACACACACACACACAATCTCCTACCGCACTCTTTCTAGCACGTCTCCACGGTCAGTTGCCTCCCCTTATACTCTTACTAGATAGACACGTAGCATGACATAGCCAGGAGGTAAACAGCCCCTAGATAGATAGATAGATAGATAGATGGATACACTTACTAGATAGACACAGCACGACATACCTAGCAGTTAGACAGCCCTGATAGATAGATAGACAGACAGACAGATAATGAGATTTAGCTTATACGCTTATGACTGCAATGTTAGTTTTATCTTCCTCAAACGATTTTATTAAGCTTAGAGGCTTTGTGTGTGTGTGTGTGTGTGTGTGTGTAGGTGTATAGATAGATAGATAGATAGATAGATAGTGGTGTGAAGCTGGTCCTCACGTACTACTCATAATTTGGGTCATATTGTCATACTTACCTTCACATTCCACGCGTCTCCTCAAACCACAGGTGAAAAATTGGCCAGGTGTGTAGTGGCGAGCCTTAGTAGAACGTGATTAAGCCACCTAAAGCCACCTAATGCCATCTGAAGCCACGTAAAGGGACCTAAAGGTACCTAAATCCACCTGAGGCCACGTTAAGCCATCTAAAGCCACCTAAAGCCACGTAAAGGGACCTAAAGCTACCTAAAACCCATATAAAGCCACGTAAAGGGACCTAAAGCTACCTAAAACCCATATAAAGCCACGTAAAGGGACCTAAGCCACCTAAATCCATCTGAAGCCACGTAAAGCCATCTAAAGCCACCTAAACTCACCTAAAGCCACGTAAAGGGACCTAAAGGGACCTAAAGCCACACGCCTCCTCGATACATCACCGCACCGTAATTTAATGTCCGTAGCGTCGACCTCTTACACTGGGTCACCACCACAAACGATGTGTAGATGAATTACCCTCGACTTCGCTTTTCCGGCTGTGTGTGTGTGTGTGTGTGTGTGTGTGTGTGTGTGTGTGTGTGTGTGTGTTTTGAGGGGGGGGTCCGGATATATGGGCTCTCCGGCGCGTATTCTCGTATGGACGCCCCCTAACCCCTCTTCCTGAGCGATTGGAGATTCCCTAACGCCTCTTCTTAAGCGATTTATTTTGCTTGTTACACCTCCATGCCCCTGAGTTGCAGAAATAGCGTACAAAAGGATGTTAACTAGTCCTGTACGTGTCTGGTGCAGTCTTTCTCTCCTTACTGTCCTCTTCTGCTCCTCTTTCCTACCTCTCTTCTTGATAGTTTCGTTCTCTCTCTCTCTCTCTCTCTCTCTCTCTCTCTCTCTCTCTCTCTCTCTCTCTCTCTCTCTCCCTCCCTCCAGTCATTCTCCCTTTACTGTCCTCTTCTACTCTTCTTTCCTACCTCTCTTGATATTTCCTTTCTCTCTCTCTCTCTCTCTCTCTCTCTCTCTCTCTCTCTCTCTCTCTCTCTCTCTCTCTCTCTCTCTCTCTCTCTCTCTTACTGTCCTCTTCTGTTCTTCTTTCCTACCTCTCTTCTTGTCAGTTCCCTGTTCCTCACTCTTCTGTCTTTCTCTCTTTACTGCTCACTTCTGCTCCTCTCTCCCACCTCTCTTTTTCTTTTATTTCCTTGTTATTCTCTCTCCAGTCTTTCTCTCTTTACTCTCCTCTTCTGCTCCTCTCTCCTACCTCTCTTCTTTCTTCCTGCCTCTATTTCCTCTCCTACAGTACCATAGACCCTTATATCATGGTCCTTCCTTCCTTCCTTCCTTCTTTGCTTCTTTCCTTCCTTCCATCCTTCCTTCCGTCCTTCGTGTGTGTGTGTGTGTGTGTGTGTGTGTGTGTGTGTGTGTGTGTGTGTGTGTAAGTATATGCATGTATATATGTATGTATGTGTCATTATCAAGATTCTACACTACATTACAGAGAAAGGCGGAGAAATATACCAATATACTCATTCAGGCAACCTTGGTACAATTTAGCGTAGTATGCCAGGAAATGTACCGTTTTCTCCCATCCCAAGTACGGGGAAGAAAATGGGTTTGTTTACGTTTTGCGGGGAGCTAGTGTAAATGTGAATCTCATGGTGGTGGGTGTCAGGATTGGTGACTTTGGTGAGCAAGGCCTGGGTATTCGTGTGGCTGAGGACCTGGAGCAAGGGCAGGAGGTGATGGCTGTTCCACTTGAGGCCAGGCTTACTGAGGATTCTGCCAGGAAGTCTCGAAGTTCACTGATGAAGCGAGATCTCATTCTGTAGCATGTGGGCGATGTGTCTGTCAGTGCATGTTGTGGGGGAGCGTGTCAACCCACAGTCTCGTATAATCCTCCTTCCCCACACCTACCTCTTTACCTGTACCGAAATTCCTGTCATGTGATGTTAGCGGCTACGGAGCGCCATCTTTCTCTTTCCTCAGCTATCCTGATTAACTCCACTTTGCTGATTCTTTCTTGTACATCGCTTCTTATACAATCCATATACCTTAATCGTCGTCTTCCTTTTCCTCTTCTTCCCTCTATTCTTCCAGGTAAACATTCATTTTCAAGTTCTTTTACTCACACACACACACACACACACACACACACACACACACACACACACACACACACACACACACACACACACACACACACACACAGCCCCAGGTGATTGGATCAAACACTTCCGCGAGCACCGTAGTGATTGTTGTCGATTACCACCATCACATTGCGGTCCAAGGTCCCTAAACTGCTCACACACACACACACACACACACACACACACACACACACACACACACACACACACACACACACACACACACACACTCAAGGACACCCCACCCCGATCACGCAACAACGCACACACACACGCACACCAAATGACAAGCAACCCCCCACAGCCTCAGCAGGTGTGTGTGTGTGTGTGTGTGTGTGTGTGTTGATTTAATAAAAAAATATATTTCTATAGATTCTTCACCTTTATTTGGCTCAGGTGTTTGGAGGGAGGGGAAGACCGAGGATGAGGTGGAGGGATGGAGTTGAGAGGTATATGAGGGAGGGGGGAGTGAGTTGGAGGGAGGGTAGTCAAATGGTGGGTGACAGAGCGACTTGGAGGCGTTTTGTCTGCGGCCACCCTTTGCGGGATTAGGGCGTCGGGCTATAGATAGATAGATGGATAGATAGACATAGATAGATAGATAGATAGTTTGCCCTTTTGCAACTTAATTCACCAAATGTAAGGCAGTGCTACGGCTCTACATCCTTTCCATGGCACTTCTTCGTGACTAGCATGATATTACTAGTGTTAATCTACAACTCAGCATTCAAGATGGAGAGATGGCAACTTTAGGCCAAGTTAGAGTGAAATGAGTATAGTCGTAACTCATTCTAGGTAGTAACTCATTCCAGGTCGTAATTTAGGCTAGATCGTAACTCATGCTAGATCGTAACTCATTCTAGATCATAACTCATTCTAGGTCGTAACTCCTTGATCGTAACTCATGCCAGGTTGTAACTTATCCGAGGTCGTAATTTAGGTACTGTGTCTTAAAGCGAAAATATATATAAAAGACTTTGTACTAAGATGAAGTAAATCAAGACTACGTTTCGTGTGTTTTGTGGGGTCGTTATGAGTGTCTTTTTGGGTCGTGTGGAGGGCGAGGGTCGTTAACTGGTGCAGGAGCGTGTCGTTGTGGGGGGGGAGGGGGGCAGAGGAGGGAGGGAAGGATGTAGTTTGCGTTGCGACATAAGGGGGTTTGGTAGAGGGGTAGGGTGTGGTGTGGTGTGTGTGTGTGTGTGTGTGTGTGTGTGTGTGTGTGTGTGTGTGTGTGTGTGTGTGTGTGTGTGTGTGTGTGGTGTGGTGTGGTGTGTGTGGTGGTGTGTGGTGGTGGTGGAGAGTTAGGTGGTGTGTGTGGTGGTGTGTGGTGGTGGGTGAGAGTTAGGTGGTGTGTGTGTGTGTGTGTGTGTGTGTGTGTGTGTGATGGTGGGGGTGGTGTGCGGTGGTTGTGGGGGTGGATGGGGAAGCGTTAGGTGGTGTGTGTGTGTGTGTGTGTGTGTGTGTGTGTGTCTGTGTCTGTCTGTCTGAGGTAGAACGAGTAGGGTAATGGATTTGTGGTAGTGTGGTGCGTTGATGTGGTAATTGACGTTGATTGAGGTGTGTGGCAGGATGGGAGGGGCGTCATGGAGTAGGGTCTTGGTGTATTTTTTGGTGTTTGGAAGCTGCTGGTGTGTGGTGTGGTGTGGTGTGGTGTGGTGATGCAGTATGGGTGTGTGGTGTGGTGTGGTGATGTAGTAGGGGTGTGTGGTGTGCTGTGGTGATGTGATAGGGGTGTGTGGTGTGGTATATGACGTATGTGTTGATAGGGTAAAAGAGATGAGTGGTGGTGTGAGGTGGTGTAGTGGTGTGATGTAGAAATGGGTGATGTGGGGTAGTGTAGTGATGTGGTGTGGTGTGATGTAGAAATGGGTGGTGTGGGGTAGTGTAGTGATGTGGTGTGGTGTGTTTATATTGTGGGGGGGTTAGGTATGGTGCGATGTGTGGTGTGGCATGAGGTGAGGTGTGGAATGGTGCAGTATGAGGTATGATATAGTGATGCAGCTTATGGTTTGGTGGTGTATGGTAGTGTGTGGTGTGGTGATTTAATAGATATTTATGGTGTGGTGTGGTATGGTGTGGCGATGTAAGGAGGAGGGAGGGGAGGTCACGGGGTTGATCCTGTTGCATTGTTGGTGTGTTTGGGTCTGCTGCTGATGTGAAGGTAATTCGTAACTTGAGCAAACACATTATCGACCTCCATCTCTGTTGACGAAAAAAAAAAAAAAAGATGGATGTTTAGAAAATAGGTGTATTGAACGTATTGGCCTTTGAGTAAGAGTATATATATATATATTTTTTTTATGCAGAAATTCTTGAGAGGTTTAATGTATAGTTGTTAATATAGCTGTTTTTTTCTGTTTGATAATTGCTAAGTTGTGTATTATTATTATTATTATTATTATTATTATTATTATTATTATTGTAGTACCGGTAATAGTAATAATTGTAGTTGTGGTGGTGGTAGTAGTAGTAGTAGCATTGTTATTATCATTAACAGCATCATCATAAATCTCTCTCTCTCTCTCTCTCTCAGTAAAGGAATGAGATATATATGGATGGAATAATTTTGGTATAGGCTAGACCAGAACACACACACACACACACACACACACACACACACACACACACACACACACACACACACACACACACGCCTACGTTACCTGTCCCTTAATGAGGCCGGATGTAGAGCTCTTCCTGGATCGGATCTTAAAGGAGAAGGAGACTCGAGCTGCGCCGGAAGTGCGTGGGCGGAAGTTGATTATCTCCAGGTATCTCTGTTTCACCCGAGTCTTTGGTTCTTCTTCCCTTCTGGTGTATTTATGAAGACTGCATTGATCTGTCTGTCTGTCTGTCTGTTTGTCTTTGGCTGTCTGTGTCTGTGTGTATGTCCACCAATCTCCATGTCTGTCTATATGGGTAACTGCTTGTGTGTGTGTGTGTGTGTGTGTGTGTGTGTGTGTGTGTGTGTGTGTGTGTGTGCGCGTATGAATCAGTGTCTGTATGTGCTTACGTGTGTATGCGTGTGCGTGTGTCAAGAAGCATTAATCATACCACACCACACCTAACCTAATCACCACATCACCATATAACAACACTAACACGAAGCCTAGTCATCACTGTTATATTTTAGCCAGAGGGGAGATGGGGGGGGATGCACCACGACCGCCCACATAATGATTGACTTCCTGGTTAATAAGAACTGTCTCAGGTGTAATTGTGAGCATCTTATAGCCTTCTTAAGTTCAGGGGAAGGTAAGCACACAGGCCTTGAAGGTGTTTGCAGGTGAGGTGGGGTGAGGCGAGGTGAGAGTGTTTGTGTGTGTTTGCCCTCCCTCACTCAGCTGGAAAGGTTGATAACAGTGCCTATGGGTTTTCTATTGTATTTATCGTTCTTATACATCAAGCGGTGTTTATTACCTTCCTTCCTGTTTGGCGTAGATAGATAGAGGGGTAGGAAGATAGATAGATACCAAGGTTCCTGTTTCACACACACACACACACACACACACACACACACACGCACCATCCATCCACTCCAAGCGTAACTCCACTCCCTCTCTCTTGTGAATCAACCAGGTCATCTCAACCTTTTCTTAGACTGTTTTCTTTACTGATGAGAGGGAAACTTAGGTGGAAATTTAGGTGCCAGAGGGGAAAACTAGGGAAGGCTTAGATAGGCGAGGTCCTGTGGTCTTTTCCCCCCTCTCCTTGCCAACACCCTCTACCAGGTGTTGTCTGTCTACTCTGTTTATGCAGCTTGAGACAGGTGTAGACTTTGTGCCCACACCAGCAGGAGGGCCAGGGGGAACGAGAAGTTGGAGTGGTGAGAGGGGTGAGGAGGAGAAAGGTTGAAGTGTTAAGAGGGTGGAGGAGGAGAGGTTGAAGTGGTGAGAGGGTGAAGGAGAACGTTAAAAGGGTGAAGGAGAAGGGAGGTTGAATTGGTGAGAGGGTGAAGGAGAAGGGAGGTTGAAGTGGTGAGAGGGTGAAGGAGGAGGGAGGCTGAAGTGGAGAGAGGGTGAAGGAAGAAAGAACGCTGATTTAAGAAGGGTGGGTTGGGAGGAGGATTTGTCTTTTGTGCTTGAAGAGTCGTCAGGATGTATTATTCACAGAAGAAAGGAAGGAAGGAAGAAAGGAAGGTTGATGGAAAGAAACGAACGAGCGAACAAAGGAAAGGAGGAAGGGAAAAGAAGAAGGAAAGACAGGAAGAAGGAAAGAAGTAAAAGAAAGAAAAAGAAAGATTAGAAGAAGGCAGGAAGGTAGGATAGAAAGAAGGTAGGAGGGAAGGGCAAGGAAGGTGAGATAGCCAAGGAGAAGAGAGAACTAACTTTGGTCGCTAGGATGGTAAGGCAATTAACCTTTTTAGCAGGTGGGGGTCTTGCTCACCTGAAGAAGTGTGTGTACTTAAAGACTCCAGACATAAAGGGACGATGGTGGAGAGTGCTGAGGGTTTGAGAGGCTGGGGAAAGGGGTGGTATAGTGTGTGTGTGTGTGTGTGTGTGTGTGTGTGTGTGTGTGTGTGTGTGTGTGTGTGTGTGTGCGCGTGTGTGTGTGTGTGTGTGTGTAAGAGTTAATGGGTTCTGATGGAGGAGAGATGTGGGGTGGGGCTGCGTGTAGGGTGGAGCGTGGGAGAGGACAGGTGTGTGTGTGTGTGTGTGTGTGTGTGTGTGTGTGTGTGTGTGTGTGTGTGTGTGTGTGTGAGAGAGAGAGAGAGAGAGAGGGGAGGGGAGGGGAGTGGGGGGGGTACTCCTAACAAAACACAAGGGGTGGCGCCGGCACCCTCGCCCCCTCCAGTGCTGGATAGGGACTGGCGCCAAACACTTCTCTGGAGCGAGACTAGATCCACTGCCTTCGATCCGCGTGTCTCTCAATCGATCCCTTAACGCGCGTTGTGTAGGAACCAGCTGTGGAAGTGGTGTAAGGGGACGTGGTATTGATTTAGACAGGAAGGTATTGAGATCGGAGGGGTCTTTCTTCTCGGCGTGTCGTAGTGTGAAAATAAATGGGGTGGGTATGTGAAAGAGAGAGAGAGAGAGAGCAGCGGTGAAAAGTGTATGTGTCGTACATTTTTGTGTGTGTGTGTGTATGTGTGCAAGGAAGAAGGAACCAAAGACTGATGTGTCCGGAATGATTTAAAGGGACTTAGGATTGATTTTGGGAGAGAGAGAGAGAGAGAGAACAACTGTGCAAAGTCCCCGAGTGTCCTGTGCATTTTTCTTTCTCTGTTTTGCTTTGTGTGTACAAGGAAGAAGGAACCAAAGGCTGTCCAGATTGGTTTAAAGAGAACTGGGATTGATTTTGGGGGGAGAGAGAGAGAGAGAGAGAGAGAGAGAGAGAGAGACAGACAGACAGACAGACAGACAGACAGACAGAGAACAACTGTGCAAAGTCCCTGAGTGTCATGTGTAGTGTGCAGTGTACGTGGAACTCCTGTGTATAGTCCTGTGCACGGAACTTGAAACTGATGTGTAAATTACCTTAAATCCCTTAAAACTGTGCAAAGTCCTTAAAACTGGAAAGTCCTTAAAACTCTGGAAAGTACTTAAAACTGTGCAATGTACTTAAAACTGTGCAAAGTACTTAAAACTCTGCAATGTACTTAAAACTGTGCAATGTACTTAAAATGTGCAATGTACTTAAAACTCTGCAAAGTACTTAAAACTCTGCAAAGTACTCTTCATGATTACGCTAACCGGTCGTATCCAAAAATAAATCGCTAAGGAAGAAGTGCTAGGGAGCGTCCTTAAGTGACATGAGTACAGGGTTGAGAGGACAGACTTAGTAGTAGTGGTATTAGATGCAGAGCGAGGACGAGGAGAGCTGGGCCGAGAACGAAGTCAGTAGGATTCCCCCCTGACTCACGTACACACAAAGCCAGTCGATCCTCCCAACACACACACACACACACACACACACACACACACACAGTCTCTCTCTCTTTCTCTCTACTTAGTCTGCAGTGATGATTGGAAGGTGTATTGTGGGTAGTCTGTCTTTGTAGCCTACGTGTGTTTGTGTCCTGTTTTGTCCTATTGTTGTCTTACTGTCTATCCGTTTTGTCCTATTGCCCTGCCACTGTATTGTCCTCTTATTTGATGGGGTGTTTTGACCAGTGGATTTCTTTGACGGGGAGAGAGGGAGGGGGAGGCCAAGGATGAGATGGAGGGATGGAGAGGAGAGGTATATGAGGGAATGGGGTGTGTGTGAGCTGGGAGCAGGGCAGTGAAATGGCGGGGGACAGGGCGACGTGGGTGCGATTTGTTTGTGGCCACCCCGTACGGGATTAAGGCGTCTGGCAGTAGGTAGATAGATAGATAGTTTGGATCACTTTCACTCCTGGCTCATTCTTTACTCTTTCCCTTTTCACCAGACATGCTTGTTGGTTCTCAGTATTTGCGTGTGTGTGTGTGTGTGTGTGTGTGTGTGTGTGTGTGTGTTATTAATATTGTTGTTATTCTGCTTCTCACTGTCTCAAACGTGGGAAGTAAGGTTGTAATGGTAGTAGTAGTAGTAGTAGTGGTGGTGGTGGTGGTAGTGGTGGTGGTGGTGGTGGTAGTGGTAGTGGTGGTGGTGGTAGTGGTGGTGGTGGTAATATTCCTTTTCATTGTTTAATTTGACTAGACACACTAAAACATAAGAACATAAGAAGAGGATAACTGCAGTAGGCCGGTTGGCCCATGCTAGGCAGCTCCTAGAAGAGTAACTGAACTACTAGAATGAGATAAGGATAGCAAAGAAGAAGGCTCTCCCCCGCCCTCCAAACCCTCCAGCCGAAGCCGGCAGGAAAAAGTCAGAAAGAACACCACGCCGTATAGAAAAACTGGCGTGGACATTTTACAGGAAAGTGTGAAAGGAGAATAGAGACTATCATAGTGTAACCTGAAAAGAAAATTTTTTGAATTAGTATTGGTTATAAGATTTTCTTTATTCTATATCCAATATCCTATATCCACCCCTTATTTGTCATATGCTTATCTAGCCTATGCTTGAAACTCTCAATGGAAGAGGCAGCAACTACTTTACTAGGTAGCTTATTCCATTCGTCTACTACTCTATTACCAAACCAATTTCTACCGATTTCCTTACTGAAACGGAATTTTTCTAGTTTGAAACCATATTTCTAGTTCTATCCTGTATGCTCACTTTAAGTAGCTTGCTAATATCTCCCTTATTTATACCATTCATCCACTTAAACACCTCAATTAAGTCTCCCCTTACTCTACGCCTCTCTAGCGAATGCAGACTTAGTCTTTTCAGTCTGTCTTCATATGAGATAAAAGATTATCTACTGTTGTGCCTTCTCATTCTATGTCTCTGATGCTGCCTCACTCACCCTATCACATAAAGGACTTTGGGGTTGGAACGATGATGATGATGATGATGATGATGGTGATGATTTGTAACCTTTCCATCGACATTTCAACATCTCTTCCCCTCCACCAGCTCCACATCCTCTCCTTCCGCTTCCCCTGTCTCTCCACCCCTCTCCTCCTCCTCTTCCACTGTCTCTTCACTCCTCTCCTCCCCTTCCACTGTCCTCTCCACCCCTCTCCTCCTCCTCCACCCCTCTCCTCCCCTTCCAGTCTCTTCCCTTCTCCCCTCTTCCCACTGTCTCTCCACCCTTCTCCTTTCCTCCCACTGTCTCTCCACCCCTCTCCTCCTCCCCATCCACTCTCCCTCCACCCCTCTCCTTTCCTCCTACTCTCCCTCCACCCCTCTCCTCCCCATCCACTCTCCCTCCACCCCTCTCCTGGCAGTTTCTCCCCCTCTCCTCTCCTCCCAGTGTCTCCCCACCTCTCTCCTCCCCATCCACAGTCTCCCCACCCCTCTCCTCGTCTCCCTCATCAATTACTCAGCCTCCCCGGGGCCCAGTAATACTCCCATTCTTAATTCCTAATCTTCATTCTTTTCCTCAGTCCTTTCTTTCTCCTTGTGCTATTCATCCAATCATATCTTCTCCTGACTTCCATCCTTTCTTTCTTTCTTTCTTTCTTTGTTATTTTTTTTTATTTAGTGTTTTTTCATTAGATTTGTTTCAGTGTTTTATTATTTGGTCTGTTTTTTGTTTTTTTTGTTTTTTTTTTCGTGGGTCGGTGTGGTTGTTATTTTAGGCTTTTTCAGTGCAGTTTTTCGTGTGTGTGTGTGTGTGTGTGTGTGTGTGTGTGTGTTCTCATAATTAACGTTTCTGTGTGTGTGTGTGTTTGTATTGTGTGTGTGTGTGTGTGTGTGTGTGTGTGTGTTTGTATTGTGTGTGTGTGTGTGTGTGTGTGTGTGTGTGTGTGTGTGTGTGTGTGTGAGTATATACGTGTGTATGTGTGTTCTTATAATTAATGTGTGTGTGTGTGTGTGTGTGTGTGTGTGTGTGTGTGTGTGTGTGTGTGTATACTCTCATAGTTTACGTTTTTACCAAGCACGGGAATTGGGTTGCAAGGTGTTCAGATGTGGGAAGTGTATTGCAAGGTCGTATTGTGTGTGTGTGTGTGTGTGTGTCTGTGTGTGTGTGTGTGTGTGTGTGTGTCTGTGTGTGTCTGTGTGTGTGTGTGTGTGTGTGTGTGTGTGTGTGTGTGTGTGTGTCTGTGTGTGTGTGTGTGTCTGTGTGTGTTGAGATTACGTAACACCGCTTCCTTTGCGACTTATTCCTTACGTTACACCTTAGTATTGTCTTGCGCTGATGATGAGAATCTCTCTCTCTCTCTCTCTCTCTCTCTCTCTCTCTCTCTCCAATTGTAGCCATCCTAGGCATTTTTTTTACTAGTAACCAAGGAGACTCATACCACACACCTATCTTCACACTACCAACAGCGTCACGTTAAAGTCGTGAGAGTGACATTCTAACCAGGACTTGAGATCCATGGGGTGACGAGACGAGAAATATATATGTTCGTGGCGTGGAGGTGGTGGTGGCGGTGAGGCAGGGGGCGTGAAGGCCATGTGGAGAGGATGGAGAGCGAGAGACTAACAAGGAGAGTGTATGTGAGGTGGATGGGGGGAGAAAGAGGGGGAGGCCAAGGATGAGATGGAGGGATGGAGTGGAGAGATATATGAGAGAGGGGGATGTGAGCTGGGAGCAAGGCAGTGGAGAGGATGGATAGCGAGAGACTAACAAGGAGAGTGTATGTGAGTGAGGTGGATGGGGGGAGAAGGAAGGGGAGGCCAAGGATGAGATGGAGGGATGGAGTGGAGAGGTATATGAGAGAGGGGGATGTGAGCTGGGAGCAAGGCAGTGGAGAGGATGAAGAGCGAGAGACTAACAAGGAGAGTGTATGTGAGGTGGATGGGGGGAGAAAGAGGGGGAGGCCAAGGATGAGATGGAGGGATGGAAGAGTGTATGTGAGGTGGATGGGGGGAGAAAGAGGGGGAGGCCAAGGATGAGATGGAGGGATGGAGTGGAGGGGGATGTGAGCTGGGAGCAAGGCAGTGAAATGACAGGGGACAGGGCGACATGGAGGCGATTTGTTTGTGGCCACCCCTTACGGGATTAAGGCGTCTGGCAATAGATAGATATGTAAATAGTGGAGATGGCCGTAGCGGGAGGCAGGGAGCATGAAGGTCATTTTCTCACGCTGCGCTGGTCACACTCACGGTAGCTGGCCAAGGTGACCCCCCTCCCTCAACCCTCTGCAGTCTAATTTTAGTATAACATTCGTGTGTTGTAATCACTCTTACCTGACATATCCCCAGCCCCCCTATCAGCTCAGTCAATGGCCAGGTGTAGTCAGATTGGAAGGGTAATTTGACTAGTAACCAAGGAGACTCAAGTTTTGGTAGCTTGACATAGATCCCTAGTCCCTCCCTCAGCTCAATTGATGGCCAGGTGTAGTCAGTTGGAAGGATAATTTGACTAGTAACCAAGGAGACCCATTCTTACCTAAGTTTTTTTGTAATCTGAATATCCCTAACCCCTTTCAGCTCAGTTGATGGCCGGGTGTAGTCGAATTGGAAGAATAATTTGACTAGTAACCAAGGAGACTCATTCTTACCTATATTTGTTTTGTAGCCTGAAGATCCCTAACCCCTTTCAGCTCAATAGATGGCCAGGTGTAGTTAGATTGGTGGGACAGTTTGACTAGTAACCAAGGAGACTCTTTTCTGTCTCAAAACTAATGCTTTCTTCGTTTTATGCCCCAGCGACTTATTATTCAGTGTGTGGAAGTGACACATGTCCATCAGGTGAAAAACAAATTGACTGATAACCAAGGAGATTAGTATTGAAGTTCTTGAAGTGACACATCTCCATAAAGTGAAAAGACAATCTATCTATCTATCTATCTATTGCCAGACGCCTTAATCCCGTAAGGGGTGGCCACAAACAAATCGCCTCCATGTCGCCCTGTCCCCCGCCATTTCACTGCCCTTCTCCCAGCTCACACCCTCCTCTCTCATATACGGTACCGGTACCTCTCCATTCCATCCCTCCATCTCATCCTTGGCCTCCTCCTTCCTCTCCCCGCCTCCACCTCACTCACATACACTCTCCTCATCAGTCTCTCGCTCTTCAACCTCTCCACATGGCCAAATCACCTCAATGTGTTCCTCCTAACGCTTCCTGTCACATCCACATCCACACCACAACGCTCCTTCACATACTCATTTGTCAGTCTCTCTCTCTCATAATCAAGACTTCTCATATTTCATACAACAGTGACGTAACATCAAAATTGACCGATTTATCCAACACAGGTGAAAATGAACCAGGTAGAGCGTAGCCTTGGAACGAGACAGAAATATACAGTATATATAAGTGACCCCCTTTTTTTTCACAGTAGGTGGGTGTGTACGTAAAAATGGCCCTATTATTATTCACAGTATATGCGTGGATGGATCACTCACGGTCACTACCTCAGCATGTAGGTCAGTATGTGTAGGTGGAGTTGCGTTTGTGATTGGTAATAGGTCACTACCGGGGACAAATGACCTCCAAACTACCTGTAAATGGACACAGAATTGGGTTGTTGAGTTGTCGTCTGCTGTAGTTAAGGAAGTGAAATTGTGATACCAACTCTAACGTATGGAAGTGAAGCGTGGACCTTGTTGGAGGGACACAAGTCAAGAGGGCAGTGGAAATGAGTTATTTGAGAGGAGCATGTGGAGTTACGTGGACAGACAGACTGACGAATGAGGAAGTGAAGGAGCGTTGTGGTGTGGTCTGTGTAACATTAATTCACGGCTTTTAACCCTATAATTCACTGCGTCTATTTCTCACCATCATCCACTCACTTGATGTAGTGATGCCTACTTCTTCCTTCACCTTTATCATTCTT
This sequence comes from Coenobita brevimanus, assembly GCF_032717465.1. Lineage (NCBI taxonomy): Eukaryota > Metazoa > Arthropoda > Malacostraca > Decapoda > Coenobitidae > Coenobita > Coenobita brevimanus. Next base: position 34,954,734 of record NC_137062.1, on the reverse strand, counting down.
TTTCTGTGCCTGCCCTCCTCTTTTCCTATTTCTCCCATCTTTCCTGTCACTTCTTATTTCTTTTCTTTCCTTTACAGGTGGCTTTACATTGAGTGACAAGCCAAATGGTTTCCTGTAAGCCAAGAAACCATTTACAACGCTGGGTGGTAACCATATAACCAAACCATACGTGCTCCCTACGTGTCAACAAGTGGGCTGGTGGAGGGTTAGTGCCCCTTCCCGTAAAACAAATAACTCACAGTCCCCGTACGGGATTATGGCGAATGGCAATAGATAGATAGATAGAATTCACTGCGTCTATTTAGTGCAATAATTCACTACGTCTGTTAAACACTATAATTCACCGTGTCTCTTTAACACATACGATATATCTCTCACTTTCCTCGTAAGTGTATCAGAGAGAGTGTTGTGGAGAGGTGACACACACACACAGCAAGCCTCTCATCTTTCTAACTCTTCACAACGTCTGCATCACACGTAAGGAATGCTCTGCCACTTCCTTCCTAGATCTGTTTGTCACTCCCTAGATCAGAGAGTGTGTTATGGATGAAAGAACAAGCGTCTCATCTTCCCAATATTCTTCCTCCTAGATATTTTAAAAGTCTTGTAAAAGTAGAGAAACATACCAAGCCTTTCATCATTACTAATATTTCACTGCATGTTTGTCACTTTCTTCCTAGATGTGTGTGTGTGTGTGTGTGTGTGTGTGTGTGTGTGTGTGTTTGTGTGTGTGTGTGTGTGTGTGTGTGTGTGTGTGAGAGAGAGAGAGAGAGAGAGAGAGAGAGAGAGAGTTTTATGGATTTAGAAACATACCAAGCCTCTTTCTGCCTAGAAATATTAACCACGAGGAAAGTGACTAGAGAGGGTGAAATATTAAACCATCTATCTATCTATCTATTGCCAAACACCTTAATCCCGTAAAGGGTGGCCACGAACAAATCGTCTCCATGTCGCCCTGTCCCCCGGCATTTCACTGCCCTGCTCCCAGCTCACACGCCCCTCTCTCATATACCTCTCCACTCCATCCTTTCAGCTCATCCTTGGCCTCCCCCTCCCTCTCCCTCCTCCATCTCACTCACATGCACTCTCCTCGTCAGTCTCTCACTCTCCATCCTCTCCACATGGCCAAACCACCTCAGTGTGTTTCTCCTAACGCTTCCTGTCACATCCACATCCACACCACAACGCTCCTTCACTTCCTTATTTGTCAGTCTGTCTCTCCATGTGTCCTCAGAGTGCTGTAATATCAGGAAGTATTGCCAGAGTTGTCCTAAGATTGCAGAAGTTATTTTAGGAGGTTACAAAGACTGGATGGAGTTGAGAGGTATATGAGGGAGGGGGGAGTGAGTTGGGAGGTGGGCAGTCAAATGGTGGGTGACAGAACGACGTGGAGGCGTTTTGTCTGCGGCCACCCTTTGCGGGATTAGGGCGTCGGGCTATAGATAGATAGATAGATAGATAGACAAAGACTGTAGTGGTTTTGTATTCTGTGCTAGAGCGAACAGACACAGGGCTTCCGAGAAAGTTGTAATATCGCCAGAGTAGTATTGAGGGTGTATGTAGGTGACGTGGAGGGAGGGAGAGGGAGGGGGAGACCGAGGATGAGGTGAAGGGATGGAGTTGAGAGGTATATGAGGGAGGGGGGAGTGAGCTGGGGGCAGGGCAATCAAATAGTGGGTGGCAGAGCGACGTGGAGGCGTTTTGTCTGCGGCCACCCTATGCGGGATTAGGGCGTTGAGCTGTAGATAGATAGATAGACAGAATGAGTGGGTTAGCTTGTATTCTATCTACTGTAACCATTTGTAATATTCCTAGATGTGTTCCTGTAATATCACCAGAGTTATGCTTAGGTTACAGAAAGGACAGGTGTATCACTGCTTGAATCTATCTATCTATCTATCTGTCTATCTATCTATAACTCGACGCCTTAATCCCGCAAAGGGTGGCCGCAGACAAAACGCCTTCAAGTCTCCCTGTCTCCTCCCAATTGTATCGCCAGAGTTATGCCTAGGTTACAGAAGGGGCAGCTTAACGTGTTCCCCTGCTGAAATGATTTGTATTTTAACTAGACTATACTCCATTTCACCAAGTCTGACACCATCAGTCATGTCGTTAACACCTGTAGCATTTAGGTCCTCAGTACTGGATATACATTTTAGTATTACCTGTATATTGGTTCTCAAGGTAATATATACATAGAGGTTTACCTGGTGCAGAGGATTACATCAACACTACAGGCGTTGAGGAAATGGGGTACAGTAGTAGGTTTATTGTTAGTAGGTAATCTCTCTGCATTTGTATTATTCCTAGAGTTGCCCCTGTAATATCGCCAGAGTTTAGCAAGGTAGGTTACAAAGATGATGGGTCTATATTACAGTGGTTCCATGTTACAAAGACAATGGTTCGGTATTCCAATCATGGCTCTGTAATCCCCACACTGGAACGATCAATTTTGGTGTTCCCAGGAAAGTTGTAAGAGTGGCGAGGCGACCCAGCCACAGCGCGCGTAGCTCCGTGACTCAGGCGTGACTCATAGTGACGGGAGGAGGGCGATGGGGGCGGGGATGGGGGTGGGATGGGTTGTAGGACGGTGACTAAGGGCGGGGATGGGTGTGGGGTGGGCTGGTGAGTAGGGATGGATGGTGGGGTGACTATATAGGAGCGGGGATGCGTGAGGTGGTGGGTAGGGATGGGTGTGGGGTGGTGACTAGGGGCTGGGATGGGTGTGGGGTGGTGAGTAGGGATGGGATGGGTGTGGGGGTGCTGACTAGGGGCTGGGATGGGTGTGGGGTGGTGACTAGGTGCTGGGATGGGTGTGGGGTGGTGACTAGGGGCTGGGATGGGTGTGGGACAGTGATTAGGAGGGGGGATGGGGGTGGGACAGTGATTAGGAGGGGGGATGGGGGTGGACAGTGACTAGGAGGGGGGATGGGGGTGGACAGTGACTAGGAGGGGGGGCGTTGGGGCGGTGACTAGACGAGGGGGGGGGCGCTTCCTTCCCCTCTGTCTCAATAATCAGTCCTGCTGCAACTTCCCCGTGCGTCGCTCCTTCCAACTCTCTCTCATACTCGTGTCTTTGATGCCCTAGTACAGTATATAGAATTGGCCTAATGATTGAATTCGTGTATTAGAGCCATTCACACTTAGAAAATAGTAGTGAAAAGTGCTTAAAGTGCTTCTGTCTTTCTATTCTGTCTACCTGTCTGTTAAAAGCCAAACTCCATAATCCTGGAAGGGGTGGCCAGAAACAGATCGCCTCCATGTCACCCTGTCCTTTGCCATCAAACTGCCTTCTCCCCAGGTGGAAAATGAGCTTATAACCAGGTGTTCTTGTGACCTCTTGTGGACAGAAATATTTACAGGTTCACATACAGACAAGTGCACGTCCTGTATAGAAGTGATTTAGTGATGAAGAGGTGACTGGGAAGTGAGTACTGCTGGTGAAGGAGTGAGTAGGAGTGTGTAGACTGGTGAAGGATTGTATAGACAGGTGTTGGCGTTACTGTGACCACACCTGGACGTGATCATAGACAGGTGTACATAAGCAGGTGATTATGTGTTGATGCAGTGGATGGAAAATGGACATTGTTGGTGAGGGAGTGTGTAGGTGTGTGTAGACAGGTGTTGGTGCTGTTGTGGCCACACCTGAATGTGAACAGACAGGTGTACATGGGTAGGTGATTTCGTGATGGTGCAGTGGCTGGAAAGTGGACACAGTTGGTGAAGGAGTGTGTAGACAGGTGTTGGTTTGTTATTGTCGCCACATCTGGAAATGATTATAGACAGGTGTACATAAGCAGGTGATTTCGTGATGATGCAGTCCAGGAAAGTGAATATTATTGGTGAAGGAGTGTGTAGGAGTGTGTAGACAGGTGTTGGTGTTGTTACTGTGGCCACACCTGAACGTGATCATAGACAGGTGTACATGGGCAGGTAATTCCGTCATGATGCAGTGGCTGGAAACCTGTCTATCTGTGGACTGCTGCGTGCGCGCCAAACACCAATTCCTGTGTGAGCGTAAACGATGGCAACTATTCGGAGAGCCCCCTGGGACCCCTCTACTCAGGCGCCTGCAGAGAATGACAAGCTGTGGAGACCCTCAAGGAACACCAGTAGAGGAGGGTCCGTTCGAAAAGGAAAAAGGCAAGAAGAAGTGGAAAAAGGGAAAGGAGGGGAAATGCTATGAGAAGAGGACGTGTTATCAGGTGTGGTGGGGTGAGCAAGGGGGGGACGAGCCCCTGGTTAAATATCATCGTATCCCGCGTGCCAGGCTCCGTTGCCCCCCCTGCCCCTCACCCCGGCCCCTCCCCGCACCCCGCTCAAAGGTGCATTTTTGTTTACTTGTCTGTACACTGATTGAGAAACGAGATAGGATGTTGATGATGATGATGGTGATGGTGATAGTGGCGATGATGGTGATTTATTAATATTAGTAGTAGTAGCAGTAGTAGGAGTAGTAGTAGTAATAGTAGTAGTAGTAGTGGTAGTAGCAGACACAGTAACTTCAATCTCCTAACCCTCTCCTTTCTTCCTTCCCCAGATCGGTGACTCTTTATTCTATGACCTGCCTCGGATGCGCCTGGACGGGGGGGCGCGGGCTTTCCGGCGGCGGTGGGGGTACGAACTGACCCCCCCGCCCACCCTGGTCGAGGAGGAGAACGAGGACGACCCCTACGCCTCCCCGCACCACCCTGACGACGATCACGAGGACAGTCTGAGTTACACCGAGACCCGCTCACTCAGGGACGACTACCTCCTGCACTCCTCTCAAGGTGGGTAGTACTCTAGGTAAACTACTCTCTGCTTCTGCTTGTGTTGCATCACCCTAGGGCCCATAGTCTGGTCGGGTAAGGACGCTCCGTAACACCTCTTCCATAGCGATTTATTCTCCAGACAGCATTAATATCCCCTTCACTACATACATCTTTTTTAATGTGGACCTAGATTACACGATTAATTACAAGAACACAATAAGGGAGCACAATCAAGAATAAATCGCTAACGAAAAGGTGTTAATATGCTCCCCAACCACACGAGATTACCGCCCTTGTTGTTGTATTTTGCTGGGTATTGTATCATGTTGTATTATCACGGTAGGGTTGAAAAAGTAAACGTTTCACCGTCACCATAGCAACCACAGACGCTGGCCACCACGCACAATGTAAACAAGAAACGTTCCCCCGTCACCATAGCAACCACAGACGCTGGCCACCACGCACAATGTAAACAAAGAAACGTTCCCCCGTCACCATAGCAACCACAGACGCTGGCCACCACGCACTATGTAAACAAGAAACGTTCCCCCGTCACCATAGCAACCACAGACGCTGGCCACCACGCACAATGTAAACAAGAAACGTTCCCCCGTCACCATAGCAACCATAGACGCTGGCCACCACGCGCTGTGTAAACAAGAAACGTTCCCCCGTCACCATGGCAACCACAGACGCTGGCCACCTGTCACTTTGTAAACAAAGGTGAAATGTTTGTCTCAGTAATTTCCTTCTGACACTGAACTCTTTAATATTGTTGTTATTTTATTTTATTTTTCCTGCTTTTAGACGATTTTATTCAGCTCCGCGAAAGGCTTGTCATTCGGAAAGGGGTTAATGAAGGCTATGTTCACCTCTGATAATAATAATAATAATGACAATATTTTGTATATGATGTGTGTGTGTGTGTGTGTGTGTGTGTGTGTGTGTGTGAGAGAGAGAGAGAGAGAGAGAGAGAGAATCAAATAATAATAATAATATTAATAATAATAATAATAATAATAATGATGATGATGATGATAATAATTTGTGTATGGTGTGTGTGTGTGTGTGTGTGTGTGTGTGTGTGTGTGTGTGAGAGAGAGAGAGAGAGAGAGAAAGGATCAAATAATAATAATAATAATAATAATTTGTGTGTGTGCGTGCGTGCTTGTTTGCGTGCGTGTGCGTGTGATCAATATATATACCACAGTCTCCAATCCAAATCATAACAACAAAAGAAAACGAGCTTCTAGGCGGCCATCAGGGAAAATGGCAGGTGTAGAGGGTAACTTCTCTAGACTCCCCACATTACACACAACCTCAAGACTCGCATCGTTGTCTCACTTCCTGGGAAAAAAAAGGGAACAGGAAATTATTTGAAGACGTTTCCTGTCCTTGGCGTAAAGTCTAAGGAATATTTATAAAGTTCTTTGATATTTTACGTCTATATAAAGGAATTTAGGAAGTGAAAAAATGAAAGAAAGAGTGAGAGTATTGATAGTTTTGGGGGGATGTTGGGGTGATGTGCATCGTCCCCCCTTTAGGTGTCATGTGGGATGGAGAAGAATGTAGGAATGAATCACACACACACACACACACACACACACACACACACACACACACACACACACACAGGGGGAGAGAGAGAGAGAGAGAGAGAGAGAGAGAGAGAGAGAGAGAGAGAGGAGGGTGAGGAGAGAAACAGGAAGGAATGGATGAAGGAAGGGGGAGGTGAGGGAGGGAAGAAGGGGGTTAGGGGTTGAGGAGGAAGGTGGGGAGAGGGGGAAGAGGAGGTAGGGGGAAGGGAAGTAGGGGGAGGGAGGAAATAAAGGGGTAGGGAGAGAAAAGAGGGGGAGGGGAGAGGAGGGAATGAAGGGTAGGGGGTTAGTGAAGAGAGGAAATAGAAGAGGAAGGAGGGGAATGGGGATGGGAGGGAGGGAGAAAAGGGAGAGAGGAAAGAGGAAGGGGAGAAGGGAGAGAGAGGAGTGTGGAAGGGGAGAAGGGAGAGAGAGGAGAGAGGAAGGGGAGAAGGGAGAGTGGAGAAAGGAAGGGGAGAAGGGAGAGAGAGGAGAGAGGAAGGGGAGAAGGGAGAGAGAGAGAGAGGAAAGAGGAAGGGAAGAAGGGAGAGAGGAGAAAGGAAGAAGGGAGAGAGAGGAGAAAGGAAGGGGAGAAGGGAGAGAGGAGATAGGAAGGAGAGAAGGGAGAGAGGAGAGAGGAAGGAGAGAAGGGAGAGAGGAAGAGGAGGAGAGAAGGGAAGGAGAGAAGAAAGAGTGGAGAGAGGAAGGGGAGTACAAAGGAGTACAAAGGAAGGCCAACAGCAACAGACCTTATGGTCCTTTCGAGGCTGTTTGTTACAGAATAGACTATGACTACAAGATCTAACTCTACATGCTGAAGGATAAGGATAGTAAAGCAAGAAGGCTACCCCCACCACCAAACCCTCCAGCCAAAACTGGCAAGAAAAAGTGAGAAAAACCACCACGCAGCATGGAAAAACTGACATGGAAATTTATTAGGAAAGACTGAAAAGGAAAACTACATTCTATAATACATTATCTATCAGCTACCAGTATGAATAACCTGAAAGAGAAAATAGTAAAGTACAATGAGTAATCGAATATTTAAATAACTAATGCATGTCGCTATGTACGGGTACGTTGAGTTGACGGGGCGTCTGCGAATGGAGAGAGGAAGGGGAGAAGGGAGAGAGAGGAGAAAGGAAGGGGAGAAGGGAGAGAGGAAGGGGAGAAGGGAGAGAGGAAGGGGAGGAGGGAGAGAGAGAGGGAAGGGAGGAGGAATATAATGCACTATCACTCTTCGTGGAGCTGGGGAGAGCGGGGAGAAGAGGAGGCACATGAATGGAGAGAGAGAGAGAGAGAGAGAGAGAGAGAAGACGTAATGAAGAGTAAAGAAGAGAAGTGGAGAGAGAACATGGTGAAGTGTGAAGAGGAGAAAGATGTGGAGATAAAAGAGAATGAGAAGAAAGAGGAAGAGGAGGAGCAGGAGCAGGAGTGGGCAGGGGATGATGATGCTGATGCTGATGATGATGATGATGGGTGAGGAGGAGAGGTGAAAGTGGAAATGAAAGTAAAATGAGTGAGTGAATGAAGTTGAGAGGATGAGAAGAACAGATGATGATGATGATGGTGATGATGATGATGATGATGGAGGAGAAATGAGAATAGATGAAGAAATGAAGACGAAGTGATGTAAAGGAGAAAGGGACACACGATGATGATGATGATGATGATGATGATGATGATGATGATGAGGAGGAGGAGGAGGAGGAGGAGGAGCAGGAGCAGGAGGAGGAGGAGGAGGAGAGACAGAGAAGAGGATTGAGAGAAGCAACTTTAACGAGAGGCTAGATGATGATGATGATGATGATGATGATGGCACGTATCGAGTGAGTGAGGGGAGATGAGGAGGGAGAGGAGAGGAGAGGAGAGAGGGAAGGAGAAAATTGAGAGGAGCAATGTAAGGAGGAGGGGAGAGAGAGAGAGAGAGAGAGAGAGAGAGAGAGAGAGAGAGAGAAAGCAAACAAGAGATAATAAGAATGAAAGAGAGTGAGATAGTACACAAGAGGGAGACAGAGAGAGGCGTCATTCTGGCCACCAAGAACAAGGATCCCGTTTACGAGACACACCACCACCCTCATCCCCCCCCCCTCCTGTTAAACCCAGTCCCCCAACAACTACCAATTGATAATTTAGCCTACTTGCTTTCATGGTTTTGTTTTTCCACTACTCTGGGGTTTAATCTGCTGTGTGTTTTATCCCTTAACGATTTTCCTGTTGCTGTTTATCCATGTGTGCCTGCCTGTACCGGTATCTGTCAGTTTGTTTATCTATCTGTATGTCTGTCAGTCTGCCTACCTATATCTATCACACGAATTATATATCTACTTGTCTATGTGAGTGAGAGAGTATGTAGTGAGTGGGTGTGAGAGAGAGTGCATGTGTACTGAGTGAGTGTGAGTGAGTGAGTGAGAGAAAGTAAGTAAATGTATAGGGGTGAGTGAGCGCGTAGAGTGAGCAGAGTGAGTAAGGAAGTGATTAGAGAGAGTGAGTGAGTTAGTATGAAGTGTGAATCTTAATACAAATGAGAGGTAGGAATATGGGGGGTTGGGTTGAAGTGGGTGTGTGAAGAGGGTGCGAGTGTGAAGTGTGGTGGTTGTGGTGGTGGTGGTGGAATATGAGTCAGTGAAGGAGCAAAGAGTATAGATGACGAGAGAGAGAGAGAGAGAGAGAGAGTGAGTCGGTATCTTACTAGCTTCGAAGAGATATACGATTTTTAGCCTCTAGAGTCATCAACTATCCATCCATCTATGTATCCTTCTATCTATTTATGTATCTATCCAGTATATCCAGATGACTTAATTCCAGAAGGTGGTGGCCACAAACAAATCGCCTCCATGTCACCCCGTCCTTCGTCGTTGGCTACCCTCTCACAAACTCAGCCCCTTCACTCTTCCACCTCTCCACCCCGTCCCTCCATTCCATCCTCGGTCTCCTCGTCCCTCCACCTCACCCACATATACTCTCCTAGGCAGTCTCTCATTCTCCACTCGTTCCACATCGCCAGTCCATCTCAAGGCACGTTACATCTCTCCACCTCGTCCCTCCACCTCACCAACATACACTCTCCTAGGCAGTCTCTCATTTTCCACTCGTTGCACATCGCCAAACCACCTCAAGCACGTTACATCTCTCCACCTCGTCCCTCCACCTCATCCCGTCTCCCTCCACACCACCTCACCCACATCCACTCTCCTAGACAATCTCTCATTCTCCACCTCTCCACTTGGCCAGACTATCTCAAAGCCCTTCTAATGCTCTCTGTCGCATCATTTAATTATCTGAATCATTTTTGGCTGAAGTGTATGATCTGAGGGAAGACATAAGCATCGGTGTTGTTCTCGACGGGAAGAAAGCGGTACCTGGCAACTCTGGCTTCCCCCTCCTCACCTGCCGTGCGTGGAGGTGACGTGGACATGCGCAGAACAACCTACCTACTCTTGTCACTCTTTCTGATAGTCTAAATATCACCGAACATCATGTAATTACGAAATATGATCACGGACATTAAATTCAGAGCACAGGAGTGAGTTTTAAGCAGTGAGAGTGATTATGGAAGGGAGATCAAACGGGGCAACAAGCGGTTTGACAAGGGCGGCCGCTAATCACGTGACCGCGGCGTTGTCAAATTTATATAAACAATACCTCGTGAATTATGCTTGTAGGAGTTTAAACACCAGTGAATATCTTGAATTGCACACTGTTAACCAGCGTAGAGTATGCCAGTTAGCTGAGTGAGTAATTAGTGGGTCATATTGTAGTTAGAGATGGTTGGATTACGCGACGTAGGACAAGATGTGACAACCTGCCTGGCCAACCTCCCGCATCCTCTCACTTATGCCTCGCTAGTGACTGTGACAAATGTGGTGGTGAAGCCCCGTCATTGCATCGTTGTTTCCGCCGTCATTGCTAACTGCCCAACTACCCGCCGGTGTGATTGGCGTCCCTAACGACCTTGGAGCGTGTGGAGGGTGGCGAATTGACAGGAAGAAAGGTGAGAAGGGAAATATTGGAGGTTAATTAAGTCCACGTGGTCCTCTGTTCGCCAGGTAAATGACTCGCGTGCTTAACCCAGTGTCCTCTCTCTCTCTCTCTCTCCCTTTGCTTCACATTTTCCTTACCTTCTCCCATATCCTGTATCGTTTTTTTTTAAGTTTCCCTTCTTATTTCCCCATTTTTTTCCTTATCACCTTTATTTATGCGATTTATCTTATTTTTAACCAGTATATCTCCTTTAAGAATTGTTTTATTTTTTTTATATTCTTCAAGACGCATTTTCTTTATTTTTTCTTTGTCTTATCCTTTTCTTATTCCTCCTCCTCCTCCTCCTCCTCCTCCAATCTTTCTTCCTTCCTTCCTCCCGTCTTGGAGTCACAGGCCTCTTTTCTTCATTTAAAGTTAAGAGTATTGCTCTCTCTCTCTCTCTCTCTCTCTCTCTCTCTCTCTCTCTCTCTCTCACACACACACACACACACACACACACACACACCAGCAGATTCTAGTGTGTTGTCCCATCTCTCTCGCTGTCTCTTTCAATCTTGCCAGTTTCTCTCTCTCTCTCTCTCTCTCTCTCTCTCTCTCTGACGTTCACCTGCCTCACCCTTATCTTCATCTATTTTCCTCCTTCCCTCCTCTCCCCTCCCCTTTCTCTCCCCCCCTCTCTCTCTGTCTCTCTCTCTCCCCTCTCTCTCCCCTCTCTCAGCATTCCCCTTTAGGTGACCCAGACCCTTCTCCCCTCACCATCTCTCTCTCTCTCTCTCTCTCTCTCTCTCTCTCTCTCTCATTTCTGTTCCATCTCCCCTTTTTCCCCACCCAAACCCACAACCCGATATCCCATCTCCTTTTCCCTCCCAAACCCACACTATTCTCTCCATTTCTCTCCCCTTTCTCTCCATTTTCTCCCCCTGTCCCCTCTCCCTTTCTCTCCCCTTTCTCTCCATTTTCTCCCCACTCTCTCCCCCCTCTTTCATCCCTCCCCTTCACATAACACGGCCCACTGGTGTCACCTTGAGGGGTCAGAGGTGTAGGGGATTAACGCACAAAAATCCCCCTCTTCATTCCACTCCATATTTAGACTTTCCCCGGCTCCCTAACACCTCCAGATCGCCCGTGTGTTAAGTGTTGTGGTGTTAGGTGTGTTGTGGTGTTATGTGGATAGAAGAGATCAAGGTAGATTGAAAAGGTGATGCTACTCTTTCATACAGTACCAGATTCTGACCTACCTCGACCCCCTAACACCCCCAGATCGCCTGTGTGTTAAGTGTTTTGGTGTTAGGTGTGTTGTGGTGTTAGGTGGATAGCGGAGATGAAGGTAGATAGAGAAGGTGAAGATGGTTTTGTGTGTACTATTGCTACTTACCAGATGTGACCTACCTTCACCCCCCAACACTTCCAGACTGCCAGTGTGTTAAGTGTTGGTGCTTGTGTTGTGGCTGGTGTTACGTGGATGGTGAGACTGGATGGATTCTGTACATGAGCTAATACCAGTACACCAGGCCTGTATGAGACAGCCCTAGCGTGTATTCAATATGGACGGTGGGTGTTAGTGCCGAAGTGGTGACATGTGGAGATGCAGGAGGACTACTGGGACTTGGGAATGGGCCCTGAAAGCTTTGCCCAGAGTCGAATACGTATAAAAAAAAAAAATGAGCTATGAATAGGGCTTTGAGAGGGCTTGAGTGCTTCCTTCCTCGTTTTGCTGTTATCATATGGGAAGTTTTTTAGCTTTTGTCAATATTCTTGTTACTCTTTCTCCATAAAAAGTTAATGGCCATAACTGCGAGGCTGTCCTGTCTTTTTAATCGTCCAGCTGGCGGCGTCTTCTGGCCAAATATGATGACAGTCCTTCAACCGGATCACCGTACATTATTTAGAATGTAATAAAGATCGGATTCAGGGACGCTATCACAGAAACACCTTAAGCTAGCCAGCTGAATATTTACTGCGGTGTAGCCTTGACTCGGACGCAGAGCAGGAAGGAGTATGGTTCCCGTCGGTGGGTTATGCTCGTGAGGTCGCATGGGGTCAAGAATTGGGACTGTCCTGACTAGAATTGGGCCTTTCCTGACTATTCCAGGTGTCACCAAATTTTCCATGACTTAAAGCTGGAGCCGCCATACTTGGAGGACTTATAGACTGTGATGACCTAAGCTGACATGCACAAGATCAGTGACCTTGACCTCAACGTCCCTTTACTGCTCGGCTTCTAGTTCTAGCTATTTATTATCTTTATTTTTTAGTCCCACTGATCACAACGGAACTTCCCTTTCGTCTGTCCATCCGTCTATAGCCCGACGTCCTAATCCCGCAAAGGGTGGCCGCAGACAGAACGCCTCCAAGTCGCTCTGTCACCCACCATTGCCCTCCCCCCATCTCGCTCCCCCCCTCTCTCGTATACCTCTTAACTCCATCCCTCCACCTTATCCCCGGTCTGCCCCTCCTTCCACATCGCCTACACACACCCTCTTAGTCAATCTTTACTCCACATGTCCCAACCACCCCAGTGGATTTCTCCTAATCTTCTCAGTCACATCCACATCCACCCCACAACATTCTTTCACTTCGTCATTCCTCCACCTCAACATCCGTCTCCCTCACTTCGTCCCAGGTGAGACGAGGTGAGGTGAATTTTAAAGATATATACATTTTTTTAACAGTCTTAATTACAACCTGCCACTTTAATTTAGATACAGAACTTCATTGCCCACCACTTAATTACCAGGAAACGGACTGGCGAGGAAATAAACGTTGGAATAAACGTTTTTAATGACGTAAAAGTGAAGCGGAATTGCAAACGTTTAAAAGATCACAAGGGATGGTATTCTCTCAAGGAAGCCCCCTAACACCTCTTCCTAAGCGATTTATTTGGCTTATATATTGCACCTTACTGCCGTTTCCTTCTTCAGCCCTAAGCTCCCTAACACCTTTTCCTAAGCGATTTATTTGGCATTTTACACCTTACTGTCCTTTTCTGTCTTACATCAGTCCTAAGCTCCCTAACATCTTTTCATGAGCGATTTATTTTGCTTAATTACACGTTACTGCCCTTTTCTGTCTCACATCAGTCCTAAGCTCCCTAACACCTTTTCCTGAGCGATTTATTTTGCTTAATAACACGTTACTGCCCATTTCTGTCTCACATCAGTCCTAAGTTCCCTAACAGCTTTTCCTAAGCGATTTATTTGGCTTGTTACACCTTACTTTCCTCTTCTGTCTCACATCAGTCCTAAGCTCCCTAACACCATTTCCTAAGCGATTTATTTGGCTTAATTACACCTTACTGCCGTTTCCTTCTTCAGCCCTAAGCTCCCTAACACCTTTTCCTAAGCGATTTATTTGGCTTATTACACCCTACTGCCCTTTTCCATCCTGCATGAGTCCTTCCCATATCGTCATACGCTGGATAAATAACGTACAAAAGGATATTAACCAGCCTTATCCGACAAAAATAAATCGCCAAGGAAAAGGAGTTACGGGCCAGCGATTTCAGAGGAACGGGAAAGCATTCTTTCCTACGTGTTATTCTGTGTTTGGCTTGAGTGTGTGTGTGTGTGTGTGTGTGTGTGTGTGTGTGTGTGTGTGTGTGTGTGTGTGAAGGTAGCTTTGAGTGAGGAGGAAATGTGTGTGTGTGTGTGTGTGTGTGTGTGTGTGTGTGTGAAGGTAGCTTTGAGTGAGGAGGAAGTGTGTGTGTGTGTGTGTGTGTGTGTGTGTGTGTGTGTGAGAGAGAGAGAGAGAGAGGAATTGTGGGAAGCCAACTCTAGTTATTGGTTAAAATGTCCTTGGTCTCCTCCTCCTCTCCCCTTCTACTCTCCTAGTTAGTCTCTCACCACGTTATCAGGTAAAATCATAAATAAAAGTTTTAACAGGTGATAAGAACGTTGCCAAAATCCCAGAATAATTAAGCAGCAAGTGATAAGGAGATAAGGCAGGCTGTCCCTTATCTACGACTATCCATACACCTGTGGACACTGAGATAGATAAGTAGATAGATAGATAGATGGATAGATAGATAGACAGGTGCATAGATAGATAGATAGATAGGTAGGTAGGTAGATAGATAGGTGGATAGATAGATAGATAGGTAGGTAGATAGATAGGTGGATAGATAGATAGACAGGTAGGTAGGTAGGTAGGTAGATAGATAGATAGATAGATAAATGGATAGATAAACAGATGGATAGATAGATAAGTAGATAGATGGATGGATAGATAGATAGATAGATAGTGTGGGTAGAACTGTGAGGACTGTTGGTAGGTATGTAGGGCACTGTGATAGATATGTAGATAGATAAATAGATGGATGGATAGATAGATAGGTAGATAGATAGACAGATAGATAGATGGATAGAGTGTGGGTAGAGGTGTTGAGGTCTCATGGTAGGTATGTGGGTAGGAAGGTGAGATAGATAGATTGATAGATAAATTGATGGATAGATAGATAGATAGACAGATAGGTAGATAGACAGATAGACAGAGTGTGGGTAGGAAGGTGCGATAGTGTTTGGCTGGGAAGGGAAGGGTGTGGTGTGCAGATCTCTTTAATGGAAAGAGAGAGAGAGAGAGAGAGAGAGAGAATGTATGTGTGTGTGTGTGTGTGTGTGTGTGTGTGTGTGTGTGTGTGTGTCCTTGCTTGCTGATGTAAAGTGTGGCTATAGGAAGAGTTTGCACATACTGTGGACATGGGGAAAGGGGTGGGAGTGTGGACGTGGTGAGGGGTGTGTGGGTGTGGTTGGAAGGATGCAGGGTGGATGGTGAGGATTGGGATGTGGGTGTGGTAAGATGGTGGTGATGTGATGTGGGTGGTGAGGGTTTGGATGTGGGTGTGATAAGGTGGTGATGTGGTGTGGTGAGAAGATGAGGTGTGGGTGTGGTGAGATGGTGAGGTGTGTGTGTGTGGTGAAGGGGTGTGACGTGGTGTGGTGTGAGTATCGTATGTGGTGTAGCTGTGGATGTTGTGTGAATTTGGAGGTGGTATTAGGGTGGGTATTGCGTGGCTTTGAAACTGGTATTAATATAAGCAAAGCATTACCTTGGTTGTGGTGTGGCAGGGGGTGTGGTGTAGGTGTGGCCATGGAGAGAGACTGAAAGTGGTATGACTGTCGGTGTGGTGTGGTAGGAATATTATAAATGAAGATTCGTTTGGCCATGTGGAGAGGATGGAGGGTGAGAGACTGAAGAAGAGAGTGTATGTGAGTGAGGTGGAGGGGGAGAGAGGTAGGGGGAGGCCAAGGATGAGATGGAGGGATGGAGTTGAGAGGTATATGAGAGAGGGGTGTGTGAGATGGGAGCAGGACAGTGAAATGGCGGGGGACAGGGCGACGTGGAGGCTATTTGTTTGTGGCCACCCCTTACGGGATTAAGGCGTCTGGCAATAGATAGATAGATGGATCGGAACAACTCTCCAATTCAACTCACATTCAACGCCAATCCTACTCAGCAAAGAGGACATGTCAGAACCCCAAGAGACTGAAAGAGCGGGCTGTGTGAAATCGATCTGTTGATTTGTGCGCACGTGTGGTAAATAAGTGGGTCCCAGAATGGCTGAAGAGGTAGGTCAGGTAAGAAGCACATATCCGGCTTAAAGGGGTGTGTTTGTCCGTGTGCAGGGTGTGTGGTGGGGACAGGAGCTGGGGGAGAAGAAGGTTGTAGGGAGGGGAGAGTGGGGAGGAGAGTGGGATGGGGTAGGGGTGCACTGTAATGGGGTGCGAGCGTGTTGTGCATGGAGAGGTGTGTCATGGTGGGGAGGGGAACTTGGGGTGTGAAAGGGTGTTGGGATGGAGTGAGGGTGAGAAACTGGTGTGTATGTGCGGTACAGCTACGTAGGGAGGGGAGGATGGGGTGCAGGTGGGGTGGTAAGGTGTGTTAGGGTGGAAAGAAGAGGGAGATTGGGGTGTAGGTGGGGTGGCGAGGTGTGATGGGGTGGGGTGGAAAGGAAAGATGGGGTGCAGATGGGGTGGTAAGGTGTGTTGGGGTGGAATGAAGTGGGAAGATGAAGTGCAGGTAGGGTGGTAAGGTGTGCTGGGGTGGGGTGAAAGGGAAGATGTAGTGCAGGTGGGATGGTAACGTGTGTTGGGGTGGAATGAAGTGGGAAGATGGAGTGCAGGTGGGGTGGTGAGGTGTGTTTGAGGTGGAATGAAGTGGGAAGATGGAGTGCATGTGGGGTGGTATGGTGTGAAGGAGTGGGGTGAAGGAGGAAGATGGAGTGCAGGTGGGGTGGAGATGTGGTGGGGTGGTGTGACGGGTGAAGACGGGATGCAGGTAGGGTGGTAAGGTGTGAAGGAGTGGGGGGTGGTGAGGTGTGTTTGAGGTGGAATGAAGGGGGAAGATGGGTTGCAGGTGGGATGGTAAAGTGTGTTGGGGTGGAATGAAGTGGGAAGATGGAGTGGAGGGATGGTGAGGTGTGATGGGGTGGGGTGAAGGGTGAAGACGGGATACAGGTGGGGTGGTAAGGTGTGAAGGGGTGGGATGGAAAGGTAAGATGAGGTACAACTGTATAATTAAGTCCCACATCTCACCTGTATATTGATTAAAACTTCTATCTAAACCCTCAAAAGACGACCATAAAGACGATCCAGAATTGCTCACATATATTTTTTTTACAAAGCCATTTTTTTTCCCCCATTCGTGTGACAAGCATAGGATTTAGAGTAGCCATAGTATTGAGTCTGATAGTCAAAATACCTCTTCAAGTTCCTTCTCAGAGCTTTTAGCCATCTTAGTACCAGCTTAGTAGACAGCAAATTTCTTAATCTCATTTCATTTCTGTGTCTTCATCTCTTCTTTCATATATGCCTTCCTTTTTTATCTCTTGAAGACAGAATGTTACAGTATCTTGCACTGTAATGTGAACTAGAGAAGGACATTACCCCATCCATCGAACCATCCATGAACCATCCTTCTCATGCACCTCACACCATCCAACCAACCATCCACGAACCATCCCTCGTCCACCTGACTGCCGTCCATCCAACCATCCACAAACCATCCCCAATCCACCTCAGTCCCATCCAAGCAGCCATCCACCTTCTTCTCATCCACCTTACTCCCATCCATCCAACCATCCATGAACCATCCCTCATCCACCTCACTCCCAGCCATCCACAAACCATCCCTCCCCTCATCCATCACAGTGCTAAGACTTCAATGATTTTCCCAACTCTCTAATTCAGGGGAAACCTAACTAAGTCTGTCCCTAGGGAAGTGTGAGCCTCCATAACAGTATTTCTTGTGTGTACGTGCTTTGGTCTCAAGATGGGAGGCCTGTGCATTGGGGGACCTCCTCTGTCTTGGCCCAGCTCTGTGGCTTGGTTAGTTTAGCACTGGACCCTCGTGTTGTGGACTCCTTGGCTGTGGGGTCGATTCCTTTACGTGGTACTGAGTTCCTTGGGACTGTACCGAGACTGAGATTTCGTTGGGAGGGAGACTAAAACTTGAAGTCTAATTTCCTAAACGTTTCGAGGCACACAGTCCATCTTGAGAGAGTTTGAAGAAGTGATAAAGTTGAGACATTTATCTATCTATCTATTGCCAGACGCCTCAATCCCGTAAGGGGTGGCCACAAACAAATAGCCTCCATGTCGCCCTGTCCCCCGCCATTTCACTGCCCTGCTCCCAGCTCACACTCTCCTCTCTCATGTACCTCTCCACTCCATCTCTCCATCTCATCCTTGGCCTCCCCCTTCCTCTTCCCACCCTCCCTCCACCTCACTCATATACCTCTCCACTCCATCCCTCCATCTCATCCTTGGCCTCCCCCTCCCTCTTCCCCCCCCTCCACCTCACTCACATACACCCTCCTCGTCAGTCTATCACTCTCCATCCTCTCCACATGGCCATTCAAAAACCATACAAGAATAAACAAACACGCCAGATACTGATACCAACTTCTATACTTCCCCCCAAGATGGTACAGTTCCTTAGTGTGTTCTTGCAAGTTGGAGAAGATGGAAGATGTGTGTAGATAGAGAGATAGATAAGATAGATAGATGGAAGGAAGGTGTGGTGTGAGGCAGGGAAGAAGGGGTGCAGTTTGTTTGGGTTAGGGAGAGAAGAATTTATTTTTGTGAATGTGTCAAGAAAAGGAAGAGGGAGTATGGTGTCTTACAATACATGTAGAGAGATAGATAGATAGACAGATATGATAGATAGATGGAAGGAAGGTGTGGTGGGAGGCAGGGAAGAAGGGGTGCAGTTTGTGTTGGATAGGCAGAAAGCGAATTTATTTTTGTGAATGTCTCAAGAAAAGGAAGAGAGAGTATGGTGTCTTGCAATACGTGTAGATAGATAGATAAATAGATAGATAGATAAATAGATAAGATAGACAGATGGAAGAAAGGTGTGGTGGGAGGCAGGGAAGAAGGGGTGCAGTTTGTGTTGGATAGGGAGAAGGCTGGATTAATATTGTGAAGAGTGTCTAACGAAGGTAAGAGAGAGTATGGTGTCATGCAATAGATAGATAGATAGATAGATAGATAGGTGGCTAGATAGAGGTGCATGCAAGGGCTGAGGTGAAGTGAAAGGAAGGTGAGTGTAAAGGGAAGAGGTATGGAAAGGATGAGGTGAAGGGAAAGGAAGGTGAGTGTAAAGGGAAGAGGTATGGAAAGGATGAGGTGAAGGGAAAGGAAGGTGAGTGTATAGGGAAGAGGTATGGAAGGTTTGAGGTGAAGGGAGAGGAAGGTGAGTGTAAAGGGAAGAGGTAGGGAAAGACTGAGGTGAAGGGAAAGGAAGGTGAGTGTAAAGGGAAGAGGTGTTCTGAGTCTGTGGGCAGGGAATATTGCATAGGGAGAGAAGTTTGAGAGAGAGAGAGAGAGAGAGAGTATACAGGAAGGTGGTGAGGGAATGGAGGTGACTCAGGGTAGGTAGGAGTTGCTGTGTGTGTGTGTGTGTGTGTGTGTGTGTGTGTGTGTGTGTGTGTGAGAGAGAGAGAGAGAGAGAGAGAGAGAGAGGTTATTTCTGTCGCTGCCTCCCTATTAGATCAGATACCTGTGTGTGACGTCATGCAGTAGATAGATTGATGGCTAGATAGATGGATGGATAGATGGAAAGGTAGTTGTAGATGGACAGATAGATATTGGTGAACAGATAGATAGGTAGATAGATAGATGAACAGATGGAAATAGTGAGAATGAATGGATAGGCAGCATATTAGATGGATGGATAGTATTAGACAGACAGACAGAAATACGTGAAGGAGCTGATTTAGATATACAGTACGTGTTTTGCTGATGTCTGAAGGGGATAAAACGAAGAGGGTTTGCTGATACAGTAATGAGAGAGAGAGAGAGAGAGAGAGAGAGAGAGAGAGAGAGAGAGAGAGAGAGAGAGAGGGTATATGTGTTAATCGCTTCAGTTTTATTACATACGATTTTATTCACCTATTTTATCCAGCTCGTGTGTGTGTGTGTGTGTGTGTGTGTGTGTGTGTGTGTGTGTGTGTTTCAATGCAAGAAAGAAGGAACCAAAGGCCAGGAACCCGCAAGAGAAGTGTTCCCTCCAAGAAAAAACAAAGACTAGATTATGTAACCTTCCTCCCCAAAAAAAAAAAAAAAATTATTCAGATTAAGGTCTTTAGGAGATTGCAAGGATGAATTGGAGAGGTATATGAGAGAGGGGGGTGTGAGCTGGGAGCAGGGCAGTGAAATGGCGGGGGACAGGGCGACATGGAGGCGATTTGTTTGTGACCACCCCTTTACGGGATTAAGGCGTCTGGCAATAGGTAGATAGATGGAGCTGGAAATGGATCAGGGTAGTTGTAGGTGTCTGTCGTAGAGCAAGGCCATATACACAAACATCCATGACCCCAGTGCTGTGATAGACATGGGATTCAGTGCAGCCTCCTCCGCCCCTGAGTAGCATTCCTTCCCTGACCTAGTGATAACAACGAGGTCAGGGTCTGTGATGGTTCAATACACAGACAGGTGCTTGGGTAGGGTATGTTGCGACCCGTACTAACTCGCCTGATGGAATGTGTTGCGGGTCAGGCTGCTGGTGTGGGCGTGGGTGTGTAGCAGTGGCAGTAGGAAGTGAGGAAATGATGTTTGGTGTTGTTGTTTTTCTCTGCAGTCCAATACACCCTGCAAATTGACGTCCCTTCTGTTTTAATCGTTGATGTAGTAGTAGTAGTAGCAGCCCCAGGTTCATCTAAAAATGTGAACCCAGTGAACTGCAGGCTAAAATTTCCCCCTCTTCAGTAGTTGAGGGACGTGTGTATAACCAGGCTGTGGAGCCGCCCAGTTATACCAGTGCCACCACGTGAAGGCGCCCCTCTCCAGCAAGGTGTAGCGGGTGTATTTTGCGTGGCAGACATTTGGCGTCATGTGTATCTTAGTGTAGGTGTCCCAGGAAGTGGCAAGGAACAGGGTGTGAGTGGCAACGGTTACACTAACAGGATCTGCGTTGGTGTGGGTGGCGTTGAGAGGTCGAGACACACACACACACACACACACACACACACACACACACACACACACACACACACACACACACACACACACACACACACACACACAGGGAGCACTGACCTTCCTTCACATACTCACCCACATGCCCACTCACTCACTTATTCACACACACACACACACACACACACACACACACACACACACACACACACACACACACACACACACACAGGGAGCACTGACCTTCCTTCACATACTCACCCACATGCCCACTCACTCACTCATTCACACACACACACACACACACACACACACACACACACACACACACACACACACACACACACACACACACACACACACACACACACACACACACACAGGGAGCACTGACCTTCCTTCACTCAGTCACCCACTCACTCACTTCCTCATTCATCCATTTCTCTCTTACTCACTCACCCATTTACTTAATCCTCTCTCACATACTGATTCATCCACCCCCTTTCTTTCACTCACTCACTCCCTCAACTATCTCACCCATACCCACACCATTTCATAACTCATACTATACCACAACCAGAATACCACTATACCCACGACACCATACCACGCCTACGACACTACACTACACCATACCTACAGCTCTACACCTCACTATATACCTACACCACACTCACCACATCTCATCACATCCCTACCACATTTGCCACATCTATACACACCCACAGCTGCCCACGTCATCACTCTTTCCTCATCACTACGCCCACGGTGCTACCCTACCTTCATCACACCAACGCCCACAGCATCACTACACGCCCACAATACATCATTTCCCGCCCATTTCATCATTGGAAGATCATCACACCACACCTCACCTCACCTCACCTCACCACACCACACCACACCACACCACACCACACCACACCACACCACACCACACCTCACCTCACCACACCACACCACGCCACACTACGTCTTTGAAAACACTGCACGCCCACAGACACACCACTACACGCCCACAACACACGTGCACGACCCCTACACTACCCCTACACACCTGCACTCCCCTACACACATGCACACCCACAAACACACCTGTACGCCCCCCACACACCTGCACGCCCTCTACACACCTTCACGCCCACCACACACTTGCACGCCTAGTACACACTTGCACGCCCACTACACACCTGCATTCCCATTACACACCTGCACGCCCTCTACACATTCACGCCCCCTACTCACCTGCACGACCCATACACACCTGCACGCCCACAAACACACCTGCACGCCCACTACTCACCTGCACGCCCATTACACACCTGCACGCCCCCTACACACCTGCACGCCCCCTACACACATGCACGCCCACATTGGTTGCTCGCCCTGCTTTCTGTACGTAGTGTTAGGGAGTTTGAAGTAATATGTAGCAACCCGTTTGATCACATGTGTAGGTGGGATGGATAGAAGGTGACTCACTTGCTTGTTTCTATACCCCTCTCACTCTAACCTGGCCTAAAATTGCTTCCTCAACATCTTGAAAGCCGAGGCGTGGCAGTAGATTAGTAGAATATGATGTTAGTCACGAGAAAGTGCTGTGGAGAGGTTGTAGAGCTATAGCATTGTCTTTTTCTACCACTGAGCTACGTGAAACGGCAGGGGACAGGGCGGCATGGAGGCGATTTGTTTGTGGCCACCCCTTACGGGATTAAGGCGTCTGGCAATAGATAGATAGATAGATACGTGAAATAAGCTGCTAAAGGACGAAAATCTGGGCTAAGTTAGGGTGAAAGGAGTATTGTTATTTTCCTATGGTTTTGTTATTGATGTCATTGATGTTCGTGGTGTTATTGATGTAGGTATTAATGTTATTGATGTTCGTGGCGTTGTTGATGCAGTAATTGATGTAGGTGAAAGGAGTATGGTTATTTTCCTATGGTTTTGTTATTGATGCGATTGATGTTGGTGGTGTTATTGATGTAGGTATTGATGTTATTGATGTTCGTGGCATTGTTGATGCAGTAATTGATGTAGGTGAAAGGAGTATGGTTATTTTCCTA
>NC_137062.1:34921944-34924444 GCF_032717465.1 Coenobita brevimanus | reverse complement strand
TTATGGCGTCTAGCTATAGATAGGTAGATAGATAGATAGACAGATAGATAGATAGATAAACTTCACTAATACGCACGGGAGAGAGGAGGAGGAGAGTGTGAACGAGATAGGGAAGTATGGATGTCACTTATAACAGCTTTGAGTCATGGCCAGGCGTAGGTTGGCTCCCTTACACATACCGATCAGTTTATACGCGGCCTCTTTGTGTGGGGTTGGAGGTTATTGGTGTGTGTGTGTGTGTGTGTGTGTGTGTGTGTGTGTGTGTGTGTGTGTGGAGAGAGAGAGAGAGAGAGTAATGGTGTTGCAATATTCCTTCTTCAACATTGATATCACGTTGCACACACACTCCCCCCTCCACACCTCTCCCACACCTGTTACTTTATTCAACATGGAGATATTGTTTAGACGTTTGCTCTCTCTCTCTCTCTCTCTCTCTCTCTCTCTCTCTCTCTCTCTCTCTCTCGTTCTCTCACTCACTCACTCACTCTTTCATTCATTCATTCATTCATTCATTCACTCACTCCCTCACTCACTCACTCACTCACTCGTTCACACACTCACTCATTCATTCAGTCAGTCAGTAAGGAAGATTTAAGATTAAGGGAGATTGATTGAGAAAGGGAGATTAGGTGTGGAGTTTGATAAGGTCCTGAGGGAGATTAGGTGAAGGGAGAGAGGAGCAAGACTGGGTAAGATCGAAGGGAGTCAGTAAGGGAGATTTTGGATTAAGGAAGGGAGATTGAGAAAGGAGACAGGGTGAGGAGTTTGATAAGGTCCTGAGGGAGATTAGATGAAGGGAGAAAGAAGCAAGAATGGGTAAGATGGAAGGGAGACAGTAAGGGAGATTTAAGGTGAAGGAAGGGAGATTGAGAAGGGAGACAGGGTGAGGAGTTTGATAAGGTCCTGAGGGAGATTAGGTGAAGGGAGAAAGGAGTATGGTTGGGTATGATGGAAGGGAGTCAGTAAGAAAGATTTTAGATTAAGGAAGGGAGATTGAGAAGGGAGACAGGGTGAAAGGTTTAATAAAGTTCTGAGGGAGATTAGATGAAGGGAGAAAGAAGCAAGATTGGGTAAGATGGAAGGGAGACAGTAAGAAAGATTTAAGGTGAAGGAGGGGAGATTGAGAAGGGAGACAGGGTGAAGAGTTTGATGAGGTCCTGAGGGAGATTAGGTGAAGGGAGAGAGGAGTAAGATTGGGTAAGATGGAAGGGAGACAGTAAGGGAGATTTAAGGTGAAGGAAGCTGGTGTGAAGAAAGAATACGACAAGGATACACAGCTTGAACAGTGAGTCCTAAGAAATTCACTTCACTCCTTGTATCACCTTGACGCGTGTTTGGAAGCTCCCTAACACCTCTTCCTTTGCGATTTATTTTGCTTATTGCACCCTACTACCCTTTTCTGTGTCATCTAAGTCATTCCAATACCACCATACTCTGCATAAATCACGTACAAAATGATATTAACCAGCCGTATCCTAAACTAAATCGCTGAGGAGGAGGTGTTAGGGAGCGTCCTTCACCGACCCTACGGCTCGTATTCTCGTCCGTTAAGGAAGCTCCCTAACACCTCTTCCTTAGCGATTTATTTTTCGATATGGCTGGGTAATATCCCTTTGTACGTTAAGCAGAGTATGGTGATATTGGAAGGATTTATGCAACACAGAAGAGGAGAGTAAGGTATAATAAACAGAATAAATCGCTAAGGAAATGGTGTTAGGGGCCCTTCTAATTCTTCCCCCCCCCCACCTGCACCTGTTACCTCACTTGCATCTTAAAGGATCATTCTTGCGTAACTAAGATAGGATTAAGAATGAGTTAGTATGTGTGTTGGCAGAGTGAACGGATGTGTTGGTTAGAGTGAATGGATGTGTTGGCAGAGTGAGTGGATGTGTTGGCATAAGAGTGAACGGATGTGTTGGTAAGAGTGAATGGATGTGTTGGTAAGAGTGAATGGATGTGTTGGTAAGAGTGAATGGATGTGTTGGCAAGAGTGAATGGATGTGTTGGTATGAGTGAATGGATGTGTTGATAAGAGTGAATGGATGTGTTTGAATAGAGTGAGTGGATGTGTTGGCATAAGAGTGAATGGATGTGTTGGTAAGAGTGAATGGATGTGTTGATAAGAGTGAATGGATGTGTTTGAATAGAGTGAGTGGATGTGTGTTGGGGAGAGTGAGTGAATTGGTTGGTAAGAGTGAATGGATGTGTCTGAATAAGAGTGAGTGATGATGATGATGATGGTAATAATAATAATAATAATAATAATAATAAATACCCTTACATTACTGATGATGATGATGATGATAAAGGTGATGATGATGATGATGATGGTGATGATGATGATGATGATGATGATGATAGTGTCTGATTTTGAGAAGGCGAGTTGGAAGTGATGGTGGGGAAGGGGTTGAGTAGGCAGCACTACGTAATAGGTCAAAGTAAAGAGAGAGAGAGAGGGAGAGAGAGAGAGAGAGTCTGCTTGTGACGTCATGTGTTGATG
>NC_137062.1:34904444-34919444 GCF_032717465.1 Coenobita brevimanus | reverse complement strand
GGGGGGGGGTGTTGAGAAAGGGGTGTGCGGGTGTGTGAGTGTGGGTGTGGGTGTGTGAGTGTGGATGTGTAAAAGAGAAAGGTGTTTTTGTTCCTTCTCTGAAAGAATGATTCACTTTGGGTGTGTCGAAGCCTCACTCATTCATTTCTTGGCTGTGTGTGTTGGGGAGGTGTGTGTGTGTGTGGGGTGGTTGTGTGTGTTGGGGAGTGGTTGTGTGTGTATGTGTGTGTGTGCGTTTGTAAAGGAGAGAGTTATTTTTGTCCCTTCTCTGAAAAAATGATTCACTTTTCGTGTTTCGAAGCTTGAGTTATACAGTTGTTGGCCATGTTTGTGTGGGAGAGGTGTGTGTGTGTGAAGGGAGGTGTGTGTGTGTGTGTGTGTGTGTGTGTGTGTGTGTGTGTGTGTGAAGGGAGGGAGGTGTGTGTGTGTGTGTGTGTGTGTGTGTGTGTGTGTGTTCAGCAGTGTGGGATGGATGTGGACAGCTGTAACATGGATTAAGTTGCAAAAAGAAAAAAAAAAGAAAAAGAAAAACTACCGACTTGGAGAACAGTGCATGGGTGTTGTGTGTGTGTGTGTGTGTGTGTGTGTGTGTGTGTGTGTGAGGGATGAGGATGATGTTGGATACTGTTACTAAATATAAGGATGAAGGAAGAGGGAGTGTGGGGATGCTGTGTGTGTGTCTGTGTCTGTGTGTGTGTGCGAGTGTGTGTGTGTGTGTGTGTGTGTGTGTGTGTGTGTGTGTGTGTAAGAGAGAGAAAGAGAGCGTATATGGTCCTTAATATACGCGTGAACATATTGGTGTTTGTGTGCGTTTTTCGGTACGTATTAGTGTGTGTGTGTGTGTGTGTGTGTGTGTGTGTGTGTGTGTGTGAGTGTGTGTGTGTGTGTGTGTGTGTGAGGGAGCTAACAAGTGCGAGATGAGGGTAGGGGGACGGAGAGGGAGGGAGGGAAGGGGGGAGATGGAAGAGGAAGATGAGGCAGGAAGGAAAGACAAATGGGAGCAAAATGATGCTAACATCCTGAAAGCCACGTCAACGCAGCGTCAAGACTCGCGTTACTTTGCATTATGGTGGCAGGAAAGGCAGTCGCCACACACACACACACACACACACACACACACACACACACACACACACACACACACACACACACACACACACACATCTGCCTTCCTTTCTACCTCCCAGCATACATAAATACATACATCACACACACACACACACACACACACACACACACAGACGGTTAAGAAGAGACGCAAGAAGGAAAAATTAACAGTAGAAGAGGGAGAAATAACGAAAGAAAAAAACAAAAGGAATGAGAGGAGGAGGAGGAATGCCAGAGAGAGAGAGAGGGAGAGGGGTGGGGTGAAGTGTGTGTAGTGTATGAATGAAAAATAGACGTATGTTTTGGTGTATAGTCTTCTACTGTGTCTGAGATGAGAGAGAGAGAGAGAGAGAGAGAGAGGGGGGAGGGAGAGGAGAGGGGAGGAGTGTATAAATGGGAGGGGGTAGTGATGGGGGAGGGGGGGTCAGGACATTACCCCACCATCACTTAATATGAGAGAATTAGAGAGGCGACGTGGCGGTTGGGAGATGGTGGGGGTGCTGAGGGGGAGGAGGGGGGTAGGGGAAGGAAGCGGGGTGAGGGAGAGAGGGGGAAGGAGGAGGGGTGAGGGAGAGAGTGGGGAAGAAAAGAGGAGGGAGATGAAGTGGAATTTGGAAGAAAGTTGATATGGGGAAGGAGGGAGGGGGAAGAAGGAAGATGGGGAAGGAGGAGGGTGGAGAGAGGGGGAGAGGGATAGGAGGGGGAGAGGGGGAAGGAGGAGGGGGGAGAGAGAGAAGGAGAAGGAGCACGAGGATGGGGGAGAGGGTTGTGACATCATTCCACGAGACCAGATGCTTTCCTCACTGACCTCAAAATCATATCTGTATTTTTATTTTGCTTTTTAGATAGACAGACAGATAGATAGATAGATAGATAAATAGACAGACAGATAGATAGATAGATAGATGGATGGGTAAAGGAAGGGTTAGAATATTGAGTGGGATTTCACTGTTGATGATGGTGATGATGATGGTGGTGATGATGATGATGCACCTCCCATGTTACACCCCAGCGAGTATAATTATTATATATGAAGTGACTGTCAAGGAGAGGTCACGGTCGTCATCTCTCTCTCTCTCTCTCTCTCTCTCTCTCTCTCACACACACACACACACACACACACACACACACACACACACACACACACACACACACACACACACACACATAACCCCCACCCTCCCACCCCTTCTCCCCACTCCCTACCACACACACACACACACACACACACACACACACACACACACACACACCGCAGTCCTCGCTATTTCTGAAGGCATGCATAGAATTTACCTGTCAGCTCCTCCATCCTCACCTGCACCTCACTGTGGGCCCCGGAGGTGTTGGAGGCCTTGAGAGACACCTGCCCTCTGACACACCTGCCCTCTGACACACCTGCCCTCTGACACACCTGACACACCTGCCCTCTGACACACCTGACACACCCGCCCTCTGACACACCTGCCCTCTGACACACCTGCCCTCTGACACATTTGCCCTCTGACACACCTGCCCTCTGACACACCTGCCCTCTGACACACCTGCCCTCTGACACACCTGCCCTCTGACACACGAGCCCTCTGACACACCTGCCCTCTGACACACCCGCCTTCTGACACACCTGCCCTTCGACACACCCGCCCTTTGACACACCCGCCCTTTGACACACCCGCCTTCTGACACACCTGCCCTCTGACACACCCGCCTTCTGACACACCCGCCCTTTGACACACCCGCCCTCTGACACACCTGCCCTCTGACACACCCGCCCTCTGACACACCCGCCCTTTGACACGCCAGCGCTGAGTTAATATCGAAGTAATTTCACGGGGGGAGAGGCTGGTGTGGGTGTGAAATGTGGTGGAGATGGTGTGATGGTGAGATGTGGTGGGGATGGTGAAGTGATGGTGAGGTGTGGTGAGTTGAGGTGGTGTGAAATGTGGTGGAGGTAGTATGGTGGTGGTGAGATGTGGTGGAGATGGTGTGGTGTGAGTGTGGAGTGTGGTAGAGGTGAGGTGGTGATGTGGGTGTGTAAAGTGGTGAAGATGGTGGTGTAATGGTGAGGTGGTATGACTGTGGTGATGATGAGGCGGTGGTGTGAGACTTGGTGGTGGTGAGGTGATGTGTAATGTAGTGTGGTAGGTGGTGGTGTGGTGTGGTGGTGTGTGTTTAGTGTGTAGTGTGATAGGTTATTTGTAGTGTGACATGTAGTGTGGCAGTTGGTGGTGTGACTGTTGTGTGATGAGATGTGCAGTGTGTAGTGTGATATTTGTAGTGTGGCTGTTGGTGGTGTGACTGTAGTATGGTGGGATGTGTTATGTGTAGTGTGATGGGTTTGTTGTGTGGTAGTTGGTGGTGTGACTGTAGTGTGGTGGGATGTGTAATGTGATGGGTTGTTTGTTGTGTGGCGGATGGTGGTGTGTCTGTAGTGTGGTGGGATGTGTAGTGTGTAGTGTGATGGTTTTTTTGTAGTGTGGTAGGTAGTGTGTAGTTTCGAGGTTATCAGTTCACCCATGTTTGTCTGTGTACATGAAATCTCAAAATGTTGTTACCAGATTTCAGAGAGATTTGGTGGATAGGAGGGCAGTGGATCGGTGAAGAGTTGATATATATCTGAGGTGGATTGGGGTCTGGATACGGGAATAAATCAAAAATGTTCTTAGCGCTGGTGGAGATATGTGCCCTCTGAAATTGTGAACCAGGGCAAACCAAGACCGTAGAATTATTTGGCCCTGTGAGACCGTAAAAGTATTCGTCTGTTAGGAAGGGGAAATTACAGCCGTCAGTCATGAGTTATATTTACGTTGGTGGTGGTTTGCCTTCTCTGAGTGTTTTTTTTTAGTTTGTTATTGTGGTTGATGGTGTGTGTGTGTGTGTGTGTGTGTGTGTGTGTGGATGTGGGTGTGGGTGGGAGGGTGGGTGGATGAGTGCTTGTGTGTGTGTGTGTGTGTGTGTGTGTGTGTGTGTGTGTTTGGGTGGGTGGGTCGATGAGTGCTTGTGTGTGTGTGTGTGGGTGGGTGAATGGGTGGATGGGTGCTTGTGTGTGTGTGTGTGTGTGTGTGTGTGTGTTGTCGTGGGTACGGTGAAATATAATGTGTGATTAAGTGAGGTAGCGTGTGGTAGTGTAAATGTTGTATGGTTGAGTATGGTAGGTTGGATTAAAAATGGTAGCGACAGACAAGATGAAAGAAGTGTAGTTAGAGGTGATAAAGGTAGGTTGAAATGTGGTAGGAAATGGTAAGTAGTGTGAAGTGTGGTATAGGCAGTGTGGTGGGTGGTGTAAAGTGTGGTAGTGGTAGACAGGGTGAAGGAATTGTGGCACAAGTGTGTTTCGAGTGAGGCAGGAGTGTGAAGTGTGGTATAGGCAGTGTGGTGGGTGCTGTGGTGGTGTGGTAGTGTGTGGTAGCGAAGACAAGGGGACCCAGAGAATGTGACGCTACTCTGAACGTGAAGGGAGGTGTGTGTGTGTGTGTGTGTGTGTGTGTGTGTGTGTGTGTGTGTGTGTGTGTGTGTGTGTGTGAGAGAGAGAGAGAGAGAGTTGAGGTAGGGAGGGGGATGATACGAACAAGCTGGTAGGAAAGAAAAAGGGATGTGGAAAGACGGGGATGATGTGGATGTGGGGAAGGAAGGATGGATGTCGATAGGTGGGAGGGAGGGAGGGAGGCTGTTGGATGGATGGAGAGGTGGGGGGGAGGATATGGATAGGTGAGAGAGTGGGGGAGGATTGTGGGTGGGGGGATAGGTAGGGAGGGAGGGAGGATGTGGGTAGGTGGGAGGGAAGGAATGGGACGTGGTGTGTGGATGGGTAGGTGAATGAGAAGGCCCGGGAGACGCAATATAACGTATCATAGAGTCTTTGAATAGCTAGATGGAAGGGAAGATGGAGCAATACAGAGATGGAGAGAGAGAGGGAGGCCATAGGGAAGGAATGGGGAGGTGGGGAGGGAGGGGAGATGGGGAGGGGTATTCATAGGGACGAGTATATGGGTAGGAGTGACGCTGTTGATAGGTAGGTAAGAGCGAAGGAAGGGCGCTATATGTGGGGGGAGAGAGAGGGAGGGAGACATTAGGGAGGTGGACAGGGAGGGAGGGAGACACGAGAGAGGGAGGTGGACAGGGAGGGAGGGGGAGACGAGAGAGAGGGAGGTGGAGAGGAAGGGAGACACGAGAGAGAAAGAGGGAGGAGGAGAAGGAGGGAGGGAGACACGAGAGAGAATAGGGAGGTGGAGAGGGAGGGAGGGAGACACGAGAGAGAAACAGTGAGTTGGAGAGGGAGGGAGGGAGACAAGAGAGAGAATAGGGAGGTGGGTAGGGAGGGGAGGGAAAGCTCATGTGTATATATATGTGTGGGTAGCAATGGGTAGTCACGTGGGTTTTGGCAAGGGAGGCTGGGTTGGGTTTGGCTTCCGGGGTACAGACATGTGGCTTGTTGCGTGGCATTCTCAGGAAGCTCCCTAACACCTTTTCCTAAGCGATTTATTCTACTCATTACACCTTACTGTCCTCTTCTGTGTTAAGTCATTTTAAGATGACTATGCTTAAACAACGTACGAGAGGGTTATAACCAGCCATATCCAAAAATAAATCGCTATGGAAGAGGTGTTAGGGAACTTTCTTAACTTGTCTTGATTCTTGTCAAGGTGCGATTTATTTTTCTTAGGGTATTTGGTTCTAAGTACTTCTCAGAACTAGAACACACACACACACACACACACACACACACACACACACACACACACACACACACACACACACACACAGTTAGGGGTCAGGGATGCTATAACAACGTGAACTGTATCTAACAACCCTAGATGAGGCTGTTAGGACGTGAGTAATTAAGGTCCTAACGATGCCTGAAGGACAATTAGAGGGGAATGAGGCAGTTAAGATGATGATAGATGGTTAATTCTTGTAGTGTTGCTTCTCACTGGTTTCCTGTACGCCTTACAAAGAGAGAGTGGCATAATTTGGAGTTGTTTGTCATGGAGAGTGATTGAGGTGGTAAGGTGGGTTTGGGAGATGTGTGTGTGTGTGTGTGTGTGTGTGTGTGTGTGTGTGTGTGTGTGACAGACAGACAGACAGATGGGGAGGAAGAGATTGTGTGTGTGTGTGTGTGTGTGTGTGTGTGAGAGAGAGAGAGAGAGAGAGAGAGAGATGGGGAGGAAGAGATTGTGTGTGTGTATGTGTGTGTGTGTGTGTGTGTGTGTGTGTGAGAGAGAGAGAGAGAGAGAGAGATGGGGAGGAGGAGATTGTGTGTGTGTGTGTGTGTGTGTGTGTGTGTGTGTGTGTGTGTGTGTGTGTAGGGAGATGTATTATCAGTCAACGGATCAGGTGTGTGTGTGTGTGTGGCAGAGGCAGACATAGAGACAAAATTTGCGTGCGTGCGTGCGTTTGAGTGCGTGTGTCGTATCATCAATCAACGTGCCTGGAGAGGTCATTAGGTTAGTGAGTGAGATAGACTGTTTCACCCACACCAAATTACAGTCATTACGGTCAATTAGAGAGAGAAAGAGAGAGAGACCTGGATGTATTGTAATGCTCATCATCATCATCATCATCACCTGTCAAACCCCACCTGACATTCTGTTTACTGATTAACTCATAGCATACACCTTGCAATCATTACCTCATTCAACATTCCTACCCTTCCCTTATCTATCTGTCTATCTACCTATCTGTCTGTCTATCTGTGTATGTCTGTCTAGCTATCTGTGTCTGTCTGTCTATCTGTCTGTCTACCTACCTACCTACCTACCTACCCACCCTTCTGTTCATCTGTTTGTCTCCGTCTCTGTCTATCTGTCTGTCTATTTTTTCTCTACTTGTTTTTCATGCTCTCTCTCTCTCTCTCTCTCTCTCTCTCTCTCTCTCTCTCTCTCTCTCCATATATTCATCTTTCCTCAATCATTCTCTGTCTCTCTCTCTCTGTCTCTCTCATACCTCCCCCCCCTATTCTAAGCTCCTATCCCCCCCCCTTCTTCAGCCTCATTCTCGGTCTACCTCTCCTTCTGGGGCGGATCCAGGAGGGGAAAGGAGGGGGGGGGATGCGGATGTTGGTGTGATTTGGTGTTGGTGCGGATGTAGTTGTTGTTGGGGGGGGGGTTCCGGCTCTCTCTCTCTCTCTCTCTGTCAGTTTTAAAGAAGGGTGACTACCGTAAGATCAGTGTCGTATGTGTATATATATTTCTCTCTCTCTCTCTCTCTCTCTCTCTCTCTCTCTCTCTCTCTCTCTCTCTCTCTCGCTCGCTCGCCATCCCAGCCTACCTCTCTCTATCCTAAGTGTCTGCGTATATCCATGAACACCATCTGTATCCATCAATATCACCCATTCTCTTTACCCATCCATCCATCTATCCTTCCATTCTCCCATCGTGCATACCTCCACTATCCCCCAATGTATTTTTCAGCCTCAGGTAAACACAAGGCTTCCCACATTTGCCTCACTGAGTTTGAGAGGTGACAGGAAGCGAAATGTATTTTTATGTGCCTCTTGGTTGGGTGGATGTTATGTTAATATTTGGTAACTTATTTTGTGTTTGATTTGGGTGAGATGTGTCCTTAATTGAGATGCATGAGTGGAGGATGTCAGGTAGATAGATAGGTAGGTAGATAGATAGGTAGATAGATAGATAGATAGGAAGATTTATAGGTAAATAAACATAAAGAAATAGAGAGTTAGATAGACAGATAGGTAGATAGATAGAGATAGATAGATAAACACAGGTAGATAGATATACAGATAAAGATAGATAGATACATAGATAGCTAGACAGGTAGATAGACAGATAGATAAATGAACAGACAGACAGATAGGTAGGTAGATGATAGATAGACAGGCAGATAGGTAGGTAGGTACATAGCTATATAGATAGACAGACAGACAGATAGATAGATAGACACATAGATACATAGATAAACAGATAGATAGACGGATAGGTAGATAGACGGACAAATAGGTAGATGGATGATAGACAGACAGATAGATAAGTAGGTCGATAGACAGACAGACAGACAGATAGATAGATAGGAATCCATAACTTCCCTTTTGTCTCTCAGTCCGGACCCCCACCCCCTCGCAAAGACCCTCACAGTCTGAATCATCTATATATCCAAGTATCTTATATATAAATCTAATGTTGTTGTTGTTGTTTTTCCCAGGTAAGGCGAGGTGATGATGGCGTGGGGCGGAAAGGTGAGGTGTTCTTGTGCCTTTATCTCGTCGGAAAATTGCGTGTGTGTGTGGTGTGTGTGTTTGTGTGTGTGTGTGTGTGTGTGTGTGTGTGTGTGTGTGTGTGTGTGTGTGTGTGTGTGTGTGTGTGTGTGAAAATTTAAAGATAAATATAAAACGATATTGAATTGTGTGTGTGTGTGTGTGTGTGTGTGTGTGTGTGTGTAAATATTTAAAGGTAAAAGGATGTCGAATTGTCTTTAAGGTTATTTTAGGGAGACTGGGTGCTGATTTTAGGGTGTTGATTATTTAAGGTACAGAGAAAGGGGGAGGGTTAGAGAGGGGGTGAAGGAGAGGGGAGTGGGAGGGGAAGAAGGGGTGAATGAGAGGGGAAAAGGAGGGGAAGAGGGGTGAAGGATAGGAAGAGGGAGGGGAAGAGGGGTGAAGGAGAGGGGAGAGGGACGGGAAGAGGGGTGAAGGAGAGGGGAGAGGGAGGGGAAGAGGGAGGATGAGGAGTAGGAGGAGGGAGGGATGGTTAAGCTGAAGAGGAAGAGAGATAAAGAAATAGGAAGAGATGAAGAGAAATAACGAGGAGGGGGATGGAATGAAAAGGGGGGAAGGAGAGAGAAGGGAGGGGAAAAGGAGGAGGGAGAGATGGTGGAGAGAAGTGAGGAAGACGAGGAAGACTAAGGGAGAAGAGGGAAGGAGGAGGAGGAGGAAGAGGAAAGAGGAGAGGAGGAGATGGAAAGAAGGGAGAGGGGGGAGGAGAGAGGGAGAGAAGTTAGAGACAGGAGGTAATGAGAAAAAGGAAGAGGGAAGAAAGATGAGGAGGAAATGAGACAAGAGAGAGAGAGAGAGAGAAACTGGAGGAGGAGGAAGGGAAGAGGGGGAGAAGAAGAGGAGGAGGAAAGGTGAGGAAAGAGAGGGAGAGGGGGAGAAGGAAGGGAGAGATAAGAAGGTGGGGGAGGAAAGGAGAGAAAAAGGGGAGAAAGAGAGAGAGAGAGAGAGAGAGAAGGAGGAATGAGGAAGGGATTACAAACGTACCTAAGTCTGCGCTGGACTGAAGAACTTTGGAAATGATTTAATTCTCGTAATTAATTGGCAGTGCTGAGCCAGAGAGAGAGAGAGAGAGAATCAGTAATTGGTTTTTACATATAGGTATCTTGTTACTCTCTTCTGCTAATTCTTACTACCTAAATGTTGCATCTTGCCTCCCTCTCCCCTCTTCCTTTTCCTCTCTCCCTCTCCTTTCATCCCATCCCTTCCTCTATCCATCCATCCATCCATCCTTCCTTCAGTTTGTTTATCCATCCATCCATCCGTTCATTCATCAGTCATTCAATCCTTCCACTGTCTCCTTCCCTCCCTCCCTCCATCCATCCCTCCCTCCCTCCATCCATCCATCCATCCATCCATCCATCCATCCACTGCCCCCTCCCTACCTCTCTTACCCCATCCACTCCTCCACTCTCCCCCTCCCACCTTCCATCCATCCATCCACTGTCTCCTCCCTCCCTCCCTACCCCCATCCACTCCACTTTCCCCCCTACCTTCCATCCATCCATCCCACCTTCCATCCATCCATCCCACCTTCCATCCATTAATCCTACTACTGCTCCCTCCTTCCCTCTCTACCCCCATCCACTCTTCCATTCATCCCCTCCACCCCCTCCCTCTCCAATATAAATTCATTCTCACTAACACACTATACCTTTGGGGGGGGGTGTTTTGATGCCAACGTTCTTTCACAAACGTTTCATTTATATGCAAACGTTTCTGCCTGTCATCCCCAAACATACACTGACACACCTACACATACGTACACACACACACACACACACACACACACACACACACACACACACACACACACACACACACACACACACACACATCAAGCCGCCCTCCCTCGTGTACTGTAGTCCCACCGCAAATCACTACCTGAACTGCTGACAACGAGAAAGACTTAATTTCTCTCTCTCTCTCTCTCTCTCTCTCTCTCTCTCTCTCTCTCTCTCTCTCTCTCACACACACACACACACACACACACACACACACACACACACACACACACCATTTAGGTCGAGTTAATTATCGTTATCATCATCATCATCATCATCACCATCACCATCATCATCATCATCATCATCATCATCATCATCATCATCATCCTCTTCCTCATCCTCTTCCTCCTTATCCCTTGTCACCTGGTCATTCATTCACCTCCTCACGTAGTCATTCACCTGCTCACCTGGTTATTCATTCACCTCCTCACCTAGTCATTCACCTCCTCACCTAGTCATTCACTCACCTCCTCACTTGGTTATTCATTCACTTCACCTGGTCATTCATTCACCTCCTCACCTGGTCATTCATACTTCATTCACAGATTCTTCATCCATTCATCGTTATAGCAGTGCATTACCCCCAGCCTTCACTTCACTCTCACTGCCCTGCCTCTCCCCTATTCCCCTCCCCTCCCCCACCCCTACCCCCACCTCCAGACCCCCCTCTCCCCTATTCCCCCTCCCCTCCACCCACCCCCACCTCCAGACTCCCCATTCTCATTAACCTACTTGCTAATGACCTGAGATGTGCACCTGAGTTCAAGGTGTGGTGTGTATGTTGAGTGTTGCGTCACGTGCACATAGTAGTAGTAGTAGTAGTAGAAGTAGTAGTAGTTGTTGTTGTTGTTGTTGTATTTCTCGTAGTAGTAATAGCAGTAATGGAGGTAGCAGTAGCATTTATTATTATTATTATTATTATTATTATTGTTACTACTACTACTACTACTGCTGCTGCTGCTGCTGCTGCTACTATTACTGTTGTCATTATTATTATCATCATCATCATCATTATCATCATCATTATTATTATTATTATTATTATTATTATTAAAATCATCATTATTATTATTATTATTATTATTATTATTATTAACATCATCATCATCATTATTATTATTATTATTATTAAAATCATTATTATTATTATTATTATTATTAAAATCATTATTATTATTATTATTATTATTATTATTAACATCATCATCATCATCATCATTATTATTATTATTATTAAAATCATCATCATTATTATTATTATTATCATCATCATCATCATCATCATTATTATCATTAAAGACTAGACATTTACCTTTCCCATCTCAATTTTCAATCTTATAGTCTCCTTCAACCTCTATAAGAAACTACACCTCTTCACCCCATCTTCCAGAACTCCTTTTTTTCCATTTTCATGCAGTATTCAGACGATAGTAAATTTGGGGGATTTTTTTTTATAATTAGGGGGATTTATAGCCCTAATTAATCCCCTAAAAATCACCCTTAGTTAAATAAAATCATATATTGGTAGTAGGAATAAGCTTTACAAAAAATCCACATGTTTTTAGCCTTCAGAAAATGGGTGTTACTTCTTGCGTTACTGATTGACGTAGCAGCTGCGTTACTTTCCCTTCTCTGCGATACCGTTATCCCCTCGTGTGTGTGGTAACCCTGACCCACCCACCAACCCACCTTCCCAACCCACCAACCCACTTTCCCAACCCACCTTACCAACCCACCTTCCCAACCCACCTTCCCAACCCACCTTCCCAACCCACCTTACCAACCCACCAACCCACTTTCCCAACCCACCTTCCCAACCCACCAACCCACCTTCCCAACCCACCAACCCACCTCCCCAACCCACCTCACCCCCCAAGCTTCCACTCCTAATGTCATCCACTCCATCCCACCCAGACTCACCCCCCCTCCTCATCTCCCCACCCCTCTCGTTTCCTCCCCCACCCTCCACAACCCCAACACGCCCCACTCCACCCCACCCCACCCTACGGTACCCCACCCTCATCAAACCCACCACACCCCATTCCCACCCAACCTTACTCTGCTACACCCAGCCCAATGCCATCCCTAGTCTCACCTCCCTCCCCTCCCCTCCCCTACCCTACCCTACCCTACCCTACCCTACCCTACCCAACACAACCCTACCCTACCCTACCCTACCCTACCCAACCATACCCTACCCTACCCAACCATACCCTACCCTACCCTACCCTACCCTACCCTACCCTACCCTACCCTACCGTACCCAACTCAACCATCCCCTACCCTACTCTACCTTACCCTACCCTACCCTACCTGTCCATGTCCCTAATTAGACTAGCACAGGTAAGGCTGCAATGGACTTACCTGCATGATGCTGACGAGTAGCACCGGAAGCCGTAGGTAGGTGTCGGAAGTGAGAGAGAGAGAGAGAGAGAGAGAGAAAAAAAAAAAAGAGAGAGAGAGAGAGAGAGAGAGAGAGAGAGGGGGGGGAGAATGTTGTGGGTGTATTTGTATTTGAGTCAGTGTGTTTGTGTGTGTGTGTGTGTGTGTGTGTGTGTGTGAGAGAGAGAGAGAGAGAGAGAGAGTATAAATCAGCGTTTGTGTGGGATTGAAACTAAAGGCACGTGTGTGTGTGTGTGTGTGCTGCGTAGCTAATCCACTGAGCTGGGCAGGTACGTTCAAAGAGGCACGAACATGAGGAGAAGCAGACACGTGACAGAAATAGTTTGAGAGAGAGAGAGAGAGAGAGAGAGAGAGAGAGAGTTACGTGGATAAACAAACCTCGCTCTGTTGACGTTCCTTCCAAGGTGGTCCTCTCTTCTTAATAATAGACTCGATTTTCAGGTGTTTTAAGAATGTGTGTGTGGGTGTGTGTGTGTGTGGGTGGGTGGGTGTGTGTGTGTGTGGGTGGGTGGGTGTGTGTGTGTGTGTGGGTGGGTGTGAGAGAGAGAGAGAGAGAGAGAGGGAGAGAGATTCATTATGGTTTACTTGATAGGGTGGGTAATTTGGAGGTTTCACTTGGGCTTGTGTTTCCCACGATAGATAGATAGATAGATAGATAGACTGACAGATAGGGAGAGAGGAGAGGAGAGAAAAGGAGTGAGAAGGGAAGGAAAGTGGAGAGAAAAGAAAGACAAGTAAAGGAGAGGAGAGGAGTGAGAAAGGAAGAGAAGAGAGACAAGAAGAAGGAAGAGAAGAGAGCAGGAGAGAGAGAAAGAGAGAAGAGGAGAAAGCAGAAGATAGAAAGAGAGAAGAAGGAAGCAGAAGAGAGAGGAGAAGAGAAGAGAAAGCAGAGGAGAGAAAAGAGAGAAGAGAAAGCAGAGGAGAGAAAAAGAGAGAAGAAGTGCAATATGCTTTACTGGAGAAGATCAGTAATATATAAGTTTCCTTGAGTGAACTCGGTAGTGTGTGTGTGTGTGTGTGTGTGTGTGTGTGTGTGTGTGTGTGTGTGTGTGTGTGTGTGTGTGTGTGTGTGAAGAAGGCCATGGTTACCTTAATGATGGGGAGGGCTCGACCAAAGGGAGGGAGGGGAAGGGGAGGGGAGGAGAGGTAAGGGAGGGGAGGAGAAGTAGGGGAGGTGTGGGAGGAGGGAAAGGTAGGGAAGGGGTGAGGGGACAGAGGGAGGGTACTGGAGGAAGGGGGACAGTCCAAGGTGAAGGTGGGGAAGGGGAGGGGAGGGAGGAGGGGAAAGAGGGAGGGGAAGTTGGAAGGGGTAGGTAGATTGATAGGTAAATAGACACACACACACACACACACACACACACACACACACACACACACACACACACACACACCACTCTTCCCCCAACCATTCCCCTCCAACTCCCTACCACACACACACACACACACCCCTCCCAGCCTTCCCCCACCCTCCCTCTCTCTCTCCCCTCATCACTAATCCGTCTCACCACACTCATCACAACCTCCACATTACCTGTCATCATCACCTGCTCATTGTTACCTGCATTGCCACACCTGACCTCAAAGCCACCTGCTAATTAGGGATGGAAAGCAGCTCATTACTAGTGATACCTGTTTACCTTGGGTCTTACTCATGGACGTTAAAATGATGATGATGATGATGATGATGATATGATGATGATAATAATAATAATAATAATAATAATAATAATAATAATAATAAAAATAATAATAATAATAATAATAATAGGAACCATCCTCCTCCTCATCATCATCATCATCATCATCATCATCATCATCATCAGGACCTCCTTTCCCACCCTAGGGCAGGGTGAGGAGTAGCAACGTCCAGACAGCCCAAGTTTGCCCAGTCCAGTGGGCCACTCTTCCATTCACTCACCATTCAAGCCCCAGGAATCCTGGCTCTATCGGATACGCCAAAAACATTCACCACGTTCTGCAGCTTCACATAAACGTATCCGATAGAGTCAGTCCGGACGCTGTCACGTTAAAAAGGGGTGCCAAATCCCTGATCATGCACTTCTCACAACATTCATCCAGCCAGCTTGATCTCTTGTCAGTTCCCTAGCCTCACCGACTTCCAGACCTCTCTTCCTCACACATTCACACACACTCATCCACCATATCCCTCCACCTTCTCTTTGGCCTACCTCGCCTCCTCCCTCCTTCAGATTCGCTCAGATATACCTTTTTCACCACTCTATTGTTATCCTTTCTGTCCACATGACCATACCATCTCAGTACACTCTTTTCGATTCTGGTGTCCACAGACTTCCTCACTTCGCATCTTTCACGAATCACATTATTTCGTATCCTGTCCACCCTCTGTACTCCACATACATTCCTCATCAGTCCCATCTCCACTGCTGTCACTCCTGACTTTTCATTTTCATACCACACCATAGTCTCACATCCATATGTTAAAGTTGGCACTGACAC
>NC_137062.1:34886944-34894444 GCF_032717465.1 Coenobita brevimanus | reverse complement strand
CCCCCCCAGCACTAGAAACACGAGGTCACATCCCGCGTGAATATTACAGGTGAGGTGAAGGTCGCGGGGCCCTGGGTGACACGGGGTCATGTCAGGTCACCCTCTTTCATTAGGAGATACGAGATTCTGATAACGGGAGACGTACACACACACACACACACACACACACACACACACACACACACACACAGTCTCTCTCTCTCTCTCTCTCTCTCTCTCACGTTCATCAATAGATATGAATACTTGATCATTTCACTCAACCATTTCCACATCTATCGTTCACCTCACCTTCTTTCTCATATTATTTCGTGTCATTTCACCTCGATTGCTTTCGCTCACCGTGCATGTAACGATCGCCCTTATGCATACTTAAAACTAGCCCTAATTTGGCACTAGAATTTAATAATCAGATTCCTTCCTATTTTTTTTTTTTTTTTACTGATTTCTCGTTTGGGTGTTTATAAAATGGATCGCGTCTTCTCCACTTACTATCGATCGTGTTTGTCGGGATGAGGGAGTGTGTTTTTCCTGCCCTTTCTGCATTCTCCCCGTGTGTGTGTGTGTGTGTGTGTGTGTGTGTGTGTGTGTGTGTGTTTGTAGGAAAACGTGTTCTGGAAGGAGAGGTGTATGTCGCTTTCAAGTGTGTGTGTGTGTGTGTGTGTGTGTGTGTGTGTGTGTGTGTGTGTGTGTGGAAGTAGGAAAACGTGTTCTGGAAGGAGAGGTGTATGTACCTTTCAAGTGTGTGTGTGTGTGTGTGTGTGTGTGTGTGTAGCGATAGTAAAGGGGAGCATCACGCCTACCCCACCTCCTCACAATCCATCTCTCTGCAACCTTTTCTCATTGCTATTGAATCCCTAACACCCGTTCTTTTCCGACTTATTCTTTCATACTTCCCTTTCAGATTGTTTTCTCTGTCTTTCTCACTTTCATTGCCCCCCCCCCTTCTCACTCTCACTGAGCTGTACTCTTCTTGGCGTAGAATCCGTAATGCCTGATGTTTTGCGATTTATTTTGTGTACTAAGCTGTTCTATGTCTCTATATGTCGTTTGGTGATTGTACGAATATTTGTGTGTGTGTGTGTGTGTGTGTAGTGAAGTGTGTTGTGGTGAGAGCTTTGTGTGTGTGTGTGTGTGTGTGTGTGTGTGTGTGAGAGTAAATATCAACACAGCACTACGATCCGAGAGAACTGAAATACGTAGAACAATTCGCCTAAGAACAAGCGTTGCGACACCACGTAAGGCGCCTTAGATTACGACCCCCCTACTCTGTCACGTGATAAAGGTCGTGAATCATGTCGTACTTTCACGTCCTCTGTCATTATGTTAGGGTCGTTATTCATTATCTGTTTGTCTACATTTTATCTATCTATCTACCTGCTTTATCTATCTGTCTGCCTGTTGTCTGTTTCCTGACGCTTCTCCCTGTAAGAGCTCAGCCCAACGCTCCCTAACGCCCGTAACTTAGCGATTTATTTTTTGGATGTGGCTGGTTAATATCCTTTTGTACTTTCTTCCATTCTTTCACTGATCACTCATCTTTCCCTAACACCTCTTCCTTAGCGATTTATTCTTGGATATGGCTGGTTAATATCCTTTTGTACGTTATTTATGCAGAGTATGGCGATATTGGAAGGATTTATATAACACAGAAGAGGACAGTAAGGTGTGATGAACAAAATAAATCGCTTAAGAAAAGGTGTTAGGGGAGCTCCCATTGACCCTAAACAACTCTAGGTCACAGAGTGTGGGATTCACTAAAGCAGCACTGACCTTACCTCTCTCTCTCTCTCTCTCTCTCTCTCTCTCTCTCTCTCTCTCTCTCTCTCTCTCTCTCTTACACACACACACACACACACACACACACACACACACACACACACCGAGACCTTCTCAATATATAATTCTCTCTCTCTCTCTCTCTCTCTCTCTCTCTCTCTCTAATTAATTCATTCAGGTGCTAAGGAAATCAAGCACTTCCGGTAGGCTTCACAGGTGTCAGGAAAGGTGATAGATAGATAGATAGAAAGATAGATAGATAGATAGATAGACAGATGGATAGATAGATATAAATGGATGGATGGGTAGATAGATAGATAGATAGATAGATGTTGTGTTTTAGTGATTGTAATCTTTATGTGAGAGAGAGAGAGAGAGAGAGAGAGAGAGAGAGAGAGAGAGAGAGAGGGGGGGAGAGAGAATGATCATATTTTTTCTTTCATAACTAAACGGCTCTACATCCTTTCCAAAGCACTTCTTCGTGACTAGCATCATATATCAATGCCGTAACCCTCTCTCCTAAGCGATTTGGTCTAGCTTCCCTGCCACCCACATACTCTGCATCTTTCCACCCTATTCAGCATTCAGTTCTATCGGTGTCGTAGCGCTCTCTCTTAAGTGATTTATTCTGTGTTGGATTTTGAGGATTCCAGGGGCTTGAACGATTGGAGTGCTGCCCATTTCCTCTTTCGTTTTTTTTTTTCTTCTTGATACTTCCTCACTCCATCTTTATCATCATCATCATCATCATAATCTTCATCATCACCACCACCACCACCACTACCATCATCATCATCATCATCATCATACCTACCACCACCACCACCATCATCATCATCATCATCATCATCATCATCATCATCATCATCATACCTACCACCACCATCATCACCATCATCATTAATCATCATCATCATCATCACCATTATCATCATCATAATCATCATCACCACTCCCACCACCATCATTATCATCATCATCATCATCATCATCTTCATCATCATCATCATATTCTTGCATTTGTTTCTTTGCCTAGTTTCATTCACTCCTGTCACGTTACTCCTACTTCCTGTTGTTGTGTGTGTTTGATGAGTCTCCCCTACACACACACACACACACACACACACACACACACACACACACACACACACACACACACACACACACACACACACACACACCTATACCACTGCAATCCTCTCTCTCTCTCTCTCTCACATAATCACAAAATTGCAGTAAGTTTTTTTTTACAGTATATAAGACAAAGATAAACACAATACACCCAAGTCAATAAGGAAAAGATCTTTGTGTGTGTGTGTGTGTGTGTGTGTGTGTGTGTGTGTGTGTGTGTGTGATGAAGTGATGAAGTGATGATAAAGGGAAGGAGGGATGCCAGCAGAGGAGGGAGGGAGAGGTGAGTGAGTTATGATGAGGATGATGATGATGATGGTGAGGGTGGTAGGGATGCACAAGACACCCCAGATGAAAGTTGCCATACCCCGCCTCCTGTGAGGGATCAATAGAGGCGGTCTCAGGGCCATTTCCTTCCTGTCTTAGTGAATGTATACGCGTCATGTCACTCTCTCTCCCTCCTCCCCCCTCGTCCTCTTCCTCCTCCTCCTCCTCCTCCTCATTTCTTCTCTCGTCTCTCCTCCTCCTACTCCTCCTCTCTTCTGTCTTTCTCTAACTCGTCATTTCTTCTCTATTCTCTCCTTCTCTTCCTCCCTTCATGTGCTCCTCGTCTCTCCTCTCCTCCTCCTCTCTTTTCTCCTCCTCTCTTATCTCCTCCTCTCTTATCTCCTCTTCCCTTCTCCTCCTCTCTTCTCTCTCCCTCTCCGTTTGTCACTCCTCTCCTATGTTTCTTTCCTCCTCCTCCTCCTTCTCCTCTTCCTCCTCCTCCTCCTCCTCCTCCTCCTCATCATCATCATCATCATCATCATCATCATCATCATCATCATCATCATCATCATTCGTAACTTCTCCGGGAAAGACTAGAGGATCAAACGTTTGGCATCATCGCAACTTAGAGAGAGAGAGAGAGAGAGAGAGAGAGAGAGAGAGAGAGAGAGAGTGTGTGTGTGGTTGTATCATTGAGTGCAAGAATGTAAATGGAGACACAAGTAGAGGTATGTGTTGTTAGAGAGAGAGAGAGAGAGAGAGAGAGAGAGAGAGAGAGAGAGAGAGTGTGTGGTTGTATCATTGAGTGCAAGAATGTAAATGGAGACACAAGTAGAGGTATGTGTTGTTAGAGAGAGAGAGAGAGAGAGAGAGTACACAGATCACCCAGGCTCTACGCTCCCTGTGAGGTGATCAGTCTTACTACTACAACTACTACTACTACTACTACAACAACTACTACTACTACTACTACTACAACTACTACTACACACACACACACAAGAAAAATGAATATAAAATGGAGAAAGAGGAGAAAAACCATCTATGTGCCTATCTATCCGTCTGTCTATCTTTCTATCTATCTATCTACCTGTCTCTATATCTATCTGTCCATCTATCTGTCTGTCTATCTATCTATCTTTTAATTAGCAAAGGAAGATGTGGTGATTGAGAAACTGACTAGGAGAGAGAGAGAGAGAGAGAGAGAGAGAGTACATGTATGGATCTTGAATTTGACTTTATCTTTTGTTTTTTCTTGGAGGGAATAAGCATACGCCTTAGGTTCCTTCTTCCATGCTTAAAAAGGTAGATAGATAGATAGATAGATATAGACTGACGGACAGATAGGTAGATAGATAATGTTGATGTTGTGGGATGGACAGATAGACAGACAGACAGATAGATTAGATAGA
Source organism: Coenobita brevimanus (assembly GCF_032717465.1). Taxonomy (NCBI): domain Eukaryota; kingdom Metazoa; phylum Arthropoda; class Malacostraca; order Decapoda; family Coenobitidae; genus Coenobita; species Coenobita brevimanus. Next base: position 34,889,858 of record NC_137062.1, on the reverse strand, counting down.
TAGATAGATAGTCTTTGTGTGGTGCGATAATCAAAGGGTGAACACACGTGACGTCACTTCCTGTCCCCCCAGTGTTGCCATTTGGGTGTGTCTAGGTGAGTGGGGGTGTCGCCTAACCTACTTCCCGTCACACACACACACACACACACACACACACACACACACACACACACACCTCTTCTACTTGTCACTTTCCTCTGCTGGCTAATATTCCTAAGCTGAGAGAGGCTTGGTATGTTTCTCTGGCCTAATATTTCACCTCTTCTACTTGTCACTTTCCTCTGCTGGCTAATATTCCTAAGCTGAGAGAGGCTTGGTATGTTTCTCTGGCCTAATATTTCACCTCTTCTACTTGTCACTTTCCTCTGCTGGCTAATATTGCTAAGCTGAGAGAGGCTTGGTATGTTTCTCTGCCCATAGATGATTCTCTTTGACATGAATCGTTAGGGAGGAAAGTGACGGACATGCCATAAGTGTGACGCAGACGCAATGAAACAGTAAACTAACTTTTTTCCCATACTCTTCATCCCTGTACCTGTGTTTCACTCACGCGGAAGTTGCATCAAGGTGAGTCACTAGTTTGGTCAAGGAAGTGGAAGGCGACGGTGTGACATGAACGTTTCTTTGCCGTGAGTCACACCTGGATGAACGTTTGCACCTGTGAACGTTCCTATAAATAGTTTGATGATGTTGATGGTGATGATGATGATGATGATGATGATGGTGGTGATGGTAATAATAAAGATGTTGATGGTGGTGGTGGTGGTGATGATGATGATGATTGATGATGATGGTGGTGGTGGTGGTGATGGTGGTGATGATGATGGTGGTGGTGATGATGATGATTGATGATGATGGTGGTGGTGGTGATGATGATGATGATGATTGATGATGGTGGTGGTGGTGGTGATGATGATGGTGATAATGAAGACGATGATGCTGGCGGTGATAATAATAATGATGATGATGATAATGATGATGATGCTGGTGAACAAAGACGTACACTTACACTTATACAAGCCATACAAATATACACACAAAGACCCTGATCCTTGATAAGAATTAACACTGATAAGGTTTCTTCGTCACATCAGCCATCATAGGAAACGTGAGGGGCTTCTGAGATTACGTAACGCCTTTTCTTTAGCGATTTATTCTGCTTATTACACTTCATTCATCATACTCATACGAAACGTGAGAGGTGAGGAGCTTCGGGGGAGGGTAGTTTGATGACGCGGTGTATTATGATCACTGAGGGGATTCTGAGATTACGTAACACCTTTTCCTCAGCGATTTATTCTGCTTATTACAGTTCATCCATCGTACACATAGGAAACGTGAAAGTTGAGGGGCTTCGGGGGAGGGCAGTTTGATGACGCGGTGTATATCGATTGCTGGGGGCTTTTTGAGATTACCAAACACCTTTTCCGTGGCGATTTATTCTGCTTATTACACGTCATGCATCATACTCATACGAAACGTGAGAGGTGACGGACTTCGGGGGAGGGCAGCTTGATGACGCGGTGTATTTCGATCACTGAGGGCGTTCTGAGATTACCCAACCCCTTTTCCTTAGCGATTTATTTTGCCTCCTACACTTCAACCTTAACCTCTGCGATATCAAAGTTCAGTATCGACATGGTGCTCGGAATGAATAAATAAATCGCTAAGGAAAAGGTGTTACGGATCCCAAAGCCTGCGTAACCCCCTGATTCCCGGAAGTACGCGATCCAAACCGGAAGTACCGTTAGCGAGAAAGACGCGGCTCCTCTTGTTGTAGTAGTAGTAGTTGTAGTAGTAGTAGTAGTTGTAGTAGTAGTAGTAGTAGTAGTAGTGGTGGTGGTGGTGGCGGTGATGTTTGTGGTAGTTGTGGTGGTCCCAGGTTCATGTGAAACGTGAACCCAGTGGACTGCAGGCTGAAGTTCCCCCTCTCCTGCAGTCCACCATCGTCCTTTCGGGGGATAGGGAGGGAGTTGAGGGACGTGTGTATAACCAGGCAGTGGGGCCGCCCAGTTATATCAGTGCCACCACGTGAAGGCCTCCTTCTAATTGGCTTTAGTGCCTCTCTCTCTCTCTCTCTCTCTCTCTCTCTCTCTCTCTCTCTCTCTCTCTCTCTCTCATTACCTGCTTGTCTAGCTATGTTTCATCTATCAAACTATCTATCTATATCTCCATCCATCCATCCTTCCATCCATCCATCCTTCCTTCCTTCCATCCATCCATCCATCCATCCTTCCTTCCTTCCATCCATTCATCCATCCATCCATCCATCCATCCATCCATCCATCCTTCCTTCCTTCCATCCATCCATCCATCCATCCATCCATCCATCCTTCCTTCCTTCCTTTCTTCCATCCATCCATCCATCCATCCATCCATCCATTCTTCCATCCATCCATCCATCCATCCATCCTTCCTTCCTTTCTTCCATCCATCCATCCATCCATCCATCCTTCCTTCCTTCCGTCCATCCTCTCTCTCTCTCTCTCTCTCTCTCTCTCTCTCTCTCTCTCTCTCTCACAAACTCAGCCAGCGTATCAGTATTTTAAGCAAACCAGTAACATTCTTTTTACGCACCTTTTAGTCAGATTAAGTTTTAGGACGCTGTACTAGAGTTTCCTTAAATTTTAGGTCACTGTATACTCTATCTATCTGTCTGTCTATTTATCTATCTGTCTATCTATTGCCAGACGTCTCAATCTCGTAAGAGGTGGCCACAAACAAATCGCCCCTATGTCGCCCTGTCCGCAGCCATTTCACTGCCCTGCTCCCAGCTCACACCCCCCTCTCTCATATACCTCTCCACTCCATTCCTCCATCTCATCCTTGGCCTCCCCCTCCCTCTTCCCCCCTCCACCTCACTCACATACACTCTCCTCGTCAGTCTCTATGCTCGTTTCATACGTTTTTAACC
>NC_137062.1:34864444-34881944 GCF_032717465.1 Coenobita brevimanus | reverse complement strand
ATGGGGAGGAAGGTGAGGAGAGAAGAGCTGGAATTAGAGTATTGGGGGAGAGGAGAAGAGGGGTGGGCTGTTAGGAAGAGAATGAGAGGAGAGGAAAGGAGAGGTGTGAGGAAGAAAAGAGGAGAGGTGTGAGGAAGAGAGTGTGGGGTGGAGAAGAGGGAGAGAGGAGAGGAAAGGAGGGGTGAGAGGAAGATAGTGGAGTGGAAGAGAGGAGGAGAGAAGAGGTGAAAGGAAGAGAGCGAACGCAGAAATAGAAGAGAGGAACACAAGAAGAGGAGGAGACACAGAAAGAGGAGAGAAAAGGGGGGTAGGGAGACATTGAGAGAGAGGAGGAAGAGGCAGAGAAACAGAAGAGAGGAGGCTGTGTGTGTGTGTGTGTGTGTGTGTGTGTGTGTGTGTGTGTGAGATTTGCTGTCTTTGTGCAAGGTAGTGACACTTTTACCTTGCAAGATTGGCAGGTCAGGTCATCAGAGTTGGCGAGAGAGGGAGAGAGAGAGAGAGAGAGAGAGAGAGAGAGAGAGTAATGGGAAGGTACGTAATAGACGGGAACTCCTTGCCCATAACAGAGGCAGGGTAAGGCAGGGTGAGGGTGGGTGGAGGCAGGGTAAGCAGGGGGAGGGTGGGTGGAGGCAGGGTAAGGCAGGGGGAGGGTGGGTGGAGGGTGGGTAGAGGCAGGGGGAGGGTGGGTAGAGGCAGGGGGAGGGTGGGAGGAGGCAGGGGGAAGGTAGGTGGATAGCAGGGTGTCGAAGAAGAGGGGTATGGCAGGGTATAAACTGAAATTGAGCCAGGATAGAGATTGACAGGGGAAACAGGTGGCAGGGTACGTCGAGGCGAGAACTCCCTGTCCATAAAAGAAGCAGAGTCCGGCAGGGGAAGGGTGCGTGGAAACAGGGTGGATGGCAGGGTAGAGTAGGGAAGGGAGTGAATTGAACTGGAGGGGGAGAGATAGCAGGGTGAGACATGGGATGATAGGAGGGGCAGGGTTTTGCAGGGTACGTGGATACGAGAACTCCCTGCCAATAATAGAGGTTGGGGTAGGGCAGGGAGGGTGATTAGGGTAGTGTGGATGGCAGGGTAGGGTAGGGTGTGAGCTGAATAGGAGTGTATGAGAGTGAGGTATTAGGGGAAAGGTGTAAAGAGAGGCAGGATAGATTGCAGGGGGTGGCAGGGGGTGAAATGGAATGGAGGTAGAATAGGGAGTGACAGGGTATGGAAGTGGTAGGGTAGGTAGGGTCAGAAGAGATGGACCAAGATAAGAAGGGACGAGCATGTAGGGTAAGGTGACAGGGAGAGGCAGGGAGTGAAGAGAAGGAAGGATAGGTAGAAGGAACAGCAGGGTGCAGGGGTGGCAGGGTTTTGTGTGTGTGTGTGTGTGTGTGTGTGTGTGTGTGTGTGTGTGTGTGTGTGTGTGTTTGAGTGGCAAGTGAGTGGAGAATGCACTGAGGCGAAGACAAGAAGGGAAAGTGGTTTGGAAAAGAGGCTGAGAGAGAGAGAGGTATTACGAGGAAGTGGAGGAGGGAAACAGCTGGAGAGAATGATAAGAATGAGAGAGTTATTTTTTTACAAGTTGTTAGGGAGAGAGAGAGAGAGAGAGAGAAAGTAGTTCTGGCTTTACGCGTCCCACCAGACTTAAGAGTGGTAAATGTTGTTGTGTGTGTGTGTGTGTGTGTGTGTGTGTGTGTGTGTGTGTGTGTGTGTGTGTGTGTGTGTGTGATAGGAAGTGGGAGGTTTGTTTGTGTTTATGTGTATATATGAGAGAGAGCTAGAGGTATGTGTGTGTGTGTGTGTAGATAGATAGATAGACATTTAAGACAGACAAACAAACAGACAGATAGATAGACATAAAGAAAATTAATGGATGGACAAATGCATAGAGATACACAGATAGATAGATAGACAGATAGATAGACATAGATAGATAGATAGATAGATAGATAAATGAGTGAGAAATTGGTCCTGCTTTGGCCCAGAGTTACATAAATCACTCCATTCTTGCTCTTGTGTGTCGAGGTTGGGTTTACGTAAGTGTTGATTCGATAGATAGATAGATAGATAGACAGATGGATAGATAGATGGATGGATGGATGGATGGATAGAGAGTGAGAGAGAAAGAGTTGGAATAATAATAATAATAATAATAATAATAATAATAATGATAATAATAATAAATGCGTTACACAAGCATAATCTTATCAGCTAATATGATATGTGTTGAGAGGCAGAGGTGGTGGGAAGGAATGCGCCCAGACCAGCAGGATGGGGACGCGCGTGTGAGTGTGTGACGCAGCCCTGGATCGGATTCTATGTTGGTTCCGTAACACCTCTTCCTTAGCGATTTATTTTGCTTATTACACCTTAGTAGCCTCGTGTGTATAGAAGACTTAGGGTAAACTGCTGAGGTGAATGCGTTAAGACAGCATACTTTGTCACGCTTCACACTGCCACGTCACACTTTTTTTCACCCCCTGTCATACTATACACACACACACACACACACACACACACACACACACACACACACACACTCTCTCTCTCTCTCTCTCTCTCTCATACTAGGCCGCATAGTAGAGACTGACAGGGAGAGGCGTGGAAAGCAGCCTCGTTCACAGTTAACCTCGCTTTTGGCGTTGATAATGAGCTTTGCATCATTACACGCCAAATCCCTACTCAGTAACGCAACTATTGGCGATTGCCGTGATGGAATAGACGCGAATTATAGCCCTTTTTGGCGTCATGGATTTGGCGTTGAGAGAGATTCGGAAGGATTTGTAGCAACGCATCCAACGCATCAGTCGGCGTAGGGATGCGTAGACGTGGAGGAGGTGCCCTGGTTGTGAGTTCTTCCCACGCTTTGAGGGGAAGGAAGTCATGTCTTAATTGTTTACTCACTCACTCGCTCACTCTCTCATATACTCGCTCACTCACTCACTCTCTCAATCTTTTAGACATATGCCACCTGTCACCTACCTACCTATAATTACCTGTCTAATACCTACCTACCTACCTTCCATCCTTCCTTCCTTCCTTCCTTCCTACCTTCCTACCTACCTACCTTCCATCCTTCCCTCCTTCCTTCCTTCCTTCCTTCCTTCCTTCCTACCTACCTACCTTCCATCCTTCCTTCCTTCCTTCCTTCCTTCCTACCTACCTACCTACCTACCTACCTTCCTTCCATCCTTCCCTCCTTCCTTCCTTCCTTCCTTCCTTCCTTCCTACCTACCTACCTTCCATCCTTCCTTCCTTCCTTCCTTCCTACCTACCTACCTGCCTACCTTCCATCCTTCCTTCCTTCCTTCCTTCCTTCCTTCCTTCCTACCTTCCTACCTACCTACCTTCCATCCTTCCCTCCTTCCTTCCTTCCTTCCTTCCTTCCTTCCTACCTACCTACCTTCCATCCTTCCTTCCTTCCTTCCTACCTACCTTCCTTCCATCCTTCCCTCCTTCCTTTCTTCCTTCATTCTTTCATCCATTCTTACGTACCTACCTACCTACCTGCCCACCCTTCCAACCATCTGTCAACCTAACCCTTACCTACCCAACCACAAGCACACTCACTCACTCACTCACTCACTCACCCACCAACCAACGTACTCCCTCCCTCCCTACGCCCCTCCCTCACTCCCTCCCTCCCTACGCCCCTCCCTCACTCCCTCCCTCCCTACGCCCCTCCCTCACTCACTCACTCACTCACTCACTCACTCACTCACTCACAGTTATGGCGATGACCCCGTATGTTTCTGGGACGATCATAAATCATCAACTCTTTTCCTGTCTTTTTTTTCTTACATAGAGAGAGAGAGAGAGAGAGAGAAGGGGGGGGAGTGTTGTAATGGAGATAGATGTGTGTACGTCTGTTGATTAAGATGTGTGTGTGTGTGTGTGTGTGTGTGTGTGTGTGTGTGTGTGGGGTCGTGAAGTGAATCAATGCACATCTGTGAAAGTGTTCATGTGCGTATATGTGAGTGTACTGTGTGTGTGTGTGTGTGTGTGTGTGTGTGTGTGTGTGTGTGTGTGTGTACTTTCCTCCATGCATTGTAATAGACCAGGTATTGCACAGGTAAACTGAATGAAATGAGACGGAGACACACAATGCTCTCTCTCTCTCTCTCTCTCTCTCTCTCTCTCTCTCTCTCTCTCTCTCAGGTGGAATAGTCACCTGTTAATTTTAAAGAGAAAATTGAGATGCGTAATTGTGGTAGAGGAAGAGGAAGAGGAGGGGGAGGAGGAAGAGGAGGAGAGGAGGTGGTAGAAGGAGGAAGAGAGGGGGAGGTGTTGGGAGAAAGGAGGAGGATGAAAGAGGAGGGGGGAGGAGGAGGAAGGAAGAGGAGGAGAGGAGGTGGTAGGAGGGAGGAGGAAGAGAGGGGGAGGAGGAAGGAGGAAGAAGAGGGTGTGGAAGATATGGGAGGAAGAAGGAAGAAGGAGGAGGGAGAGAGGGAGGGGAAGAGGAAGGAGGAAGGGAAAAATGAGAGGAAGGGTTGGGGAGGAAGAGAGGAAGAAAGGGATGAGGTTGGAGAGAGAGAGAGAGAGAGGGAGGGAGAGGAAGCAGTATGTAAGGTAGGGAGAGTGTAGGAAAACGAAAAGAGAATGGAGAGGGAGGTGAGTGAGGGGAAGGAAGGCAGGGAAAAAGGGGAGGGAGGAAGTGAGAGAGATGGGGAGGGGAGGGGAGAAGGAAAGGGGGTGAAAGGAAGACCCACCAGATTTCTTTTAGTCTCCCCCAGGCTGGTTTTACCCTCCCCACCACACCCTTTCACCCCACCATACCCTCCCCACCACACCTACTCCTCCCCACCCCACCTGCTCCTCCCCCACCATACCCTTCCCACCACATCACCTATCTCCACCACCCTGTTCACATTTCATCTCTTCTCCCCACCACACCTCCTTCTCCCCACGTCTGCTCCCCAGTATCTCCCCACATTACCCAATCATCACCACACCTTTAGCTACTCTCCCCAGTTCCTTCCTAGTTCACTCACCCCAATTCTTCTCCCTAATACCTCCCCACCCACCTGCATTTCCTCCCCAATACACCCTCTTCCATGACTCTCCTCCCCCCAACACCCTCTCCACCTTCTCCTCCACACCCTTTCCACTACTCTACTTCCTCCCCACATCTCACCCCCTCCACAATATCTCCCCACCAACCACACCTACCTACTACTCTACCCACCACTACCACACCCCCTCTACCCACCAACCACACCTACCAGGGATCCAGTTCACCTTGCATCATTCTACCTTCACCTGAGCACTAGTTCTGGGCCGGGTAAGGAAGCTCCCTAACACCTCTTCCATAGCGATTTATTTTTGGATATGGCTGTACTTTATTTTTGCAGAGTATGGCGGTATTGGAAGGATTTATGTAACACAGACGAGGACAGTAAGGTGTAATAAATGGAATAAATCGCTTAGGAAAAAGTATAACGGAGCTAATAGGCATCATAACAGTAAGATGTAAATAAGCAAAATAAATCGCTTAGGAAAAGGTGTTAGGGAGCTTCCTGAACTGAGAATACGTACTGAATATATATAGTACTGGAAGAGGGTTAGGATAAGTCGGTATCCGCAGGTGTTTGCATATCTTCAGGTGTAATTATAATGCTATCTCGCCCCCTACACACACACACACACACACACACACACACACACACACACACACACACACACACACATCTGTTTATCAATCTCATTTACCCTACCCCTTCCCTACACACACACACACACACACACACATCTGTTTATCAATCTCATTTACCCTACCCCTTCCCTACACACACACACACACACACACACACACACACACACACACACACACACATCTGTTTATCAATCTCATTTACCCTACCCCTTCCCTACACACACACACACACACACACACACACACACACACACACACACACACACACATCTGTTTATCAATCTCATTTACCCTACCCCTTCCCTACACACACACACACACACACACACACACACACACACACACACACACACACACACACACACACACACACACACACACACACACACACTCCTCACTCACTACACTCCCTCACATCATTCACTATACCTCATTCATTGTACACTTTTTCTTACATTTCTTCACTGTCATGTCTCTGAACACTCACACTCTACACACTCTTTCTACACCTACACCCACAAGACAAGTGAACCCACTAAACACCGCTACACACCCAGTTATATAGCTACACATTGACTACACACCCTTAGCTCACTCCCTCCTTCACTCACTACACACTCATACCCCTTAAACACAACTACACACTTCCACACCTTTACACTACACACCTACACACCTTCTCCTACACCCATTAGACACCTACACCCTTCCACACCTTTACATAGTACTGTACACTACACACTTCGTCCACACCTTCTTCTTCACCCACTACACGCCTACACACTTCCACACCTTCATACAACACACTACACACCTCTTCCAACCTTTACTCACCACACACCCAAATCTACTACACACTCCAACCTACACCTTTGCCTACTAAAATACACACCTTTCCAACACATACACTCACTACAAACATATATATACACACAGCACGCACACCTACACCCCCCTACACTCTCCCTACACCTGCGTTCTTTCTACATCCATTAGATTCACTCCACATTCGTAGCCTTTCAATCCCTACTACTTTATGTAATGCCCTGCCACACTTGTGCATAAAACACACACACACACACACACACACACACACACACACACACACACACACACACACACACACACACACACACACACACACACACACACACACACACACAACCTCTTTCATATTCTTAGCACTCAGCAAAACATCTTAAAGAAATGACCTAGTTTGCTTTCATATTAACCGTGGCTATTGACATGGTAAGATGGGTGTATGTTAATTGAGAATGTGTCTGGAATTGCCACTTAAGATGGGAGAGAGAGAGAGAGAGAGAGAGAGAGAGAGAGAGAGGACAACATCTTGGAAGAAAGTTATATGTCTTGATGTAAACATGGATTTTGATGTGATGAAGGTTATGTTAATTTTTGGTGTGTGTGTGTGTGAGAGAGAGAGAGAGAGAGAGACACACACACACACACACACACACACACACACACACACACACACACACACACACACACACACACAGAGGCAGAGGTAAATATATGAGTTGAAAAGATAGCCTCAGTAAAAAAACTTGTCTAAATCATTTACCTAAAGTTATAAAGCCATGATGAGTACAAGGGGAGGTAAGAATGAGGTATATAAGGGGGTCTGAGTGACAGGTGTAGGAAGAGGAAGTATCAGGTGTAAGGAGCGTGAGAACTAACCCAAGATGAGGGGTTTGGCAGGAAGTCCTCCCCTCCTAACCTACTTCTGAGCCTTCCCCTCCCTTCCCCACCCAAGCCCACCTTTCCCCCACCCACCCAAGCATTTCCTACCTTTTCCCCTTCCACCCCTTCCCTCCTCTCCCAGCCCCACCCTACCTTGCTTACTCTTCCCCCACCTACCCACCCCAGTTTCCCCCTCCCCCCTCCCTCTCTGCCCCTCCCTCTCCCCCTCCCTCTCTCCCTCATTACGCACCTGTTACGCATATACATCAAGCCCATACGCACGGTCACACCTTTCTCCCTATCCACCTGTTCACGCCAGGTGTACATAGAGGGTGACTCCTTGGAGCTGGTGACTCTCTCTCTCTCTCTCTCTCTCTCTCTCTCTCTCTCTCTCTCTCTCTCTCACACACACACACACACACACACACACACACACACACACACACACACACACACACACACACACACACACACACACACACACACTCTCTCTCTCTCTCACTCTCTCTCTCTCTCTCTCTCTCTCTCTCTCTCTCTCTCAAACTCAGTGATCCCTGCAGTATTTCGCTCATTAAGAAACATAAAACGAAAAGAAAAACAGCCTAGCACTCCAAGAAAGGTCAGGAAGGAGAGTCAGGAGGGAGAGTTAGCAGGGAGAGTCAGGAGGGAGAGTTAGGAGGGAGAGTCAGGAAGGAGAGTCAGGAGGGAGAGTTAGCAGGGAGAGTCAGGAGGGAGAGTTAGGAAGGAGAGTCAGGAAGGAGAGTCAGGAGGGAGAGTCAGGAAGGAGAGTTAGCAGGGAGAGTCAGGAAGGAGAGTCAGCAGGGAGAGTTAGCAGGGAGAGTCAGGAAGGAGAGTTAGCAGGGAGAGTCAGGAAGGAGAGTTAGCAGGGAGAGTCAGGAAGGAGAGTCGACCCGCCGTTTCAAAATACACTTGGGATTTATTATTATTATTATTATTATTATTATTATTATTATCTTTTTTATTTTGCTTTTGTGAGTGTCTTTATTGTTATTATTATTATTATTATTAAGTCTTCCCTGTTTTAATATTGCGGTATTTCCAAGACTATTGGTCCTAGAGCCTTCAAACTGTGTCAGCTTAGTGGGCCAGGTGTTCGTTTCGTTTGGGCACATAAGGCTGCAGTCCGTCAACCGGGTCTCCGAATATTACCCCCAACACAGAACAGTGAGTCATCCACGCTGCTGCTTAGGCTAGGAAAGTTTTACTACAATACAGCCTTAAGGTGGACGCAGTGCGGAAATGAATGTGGTTCCCATTAGTGGATTATTCTCTGAGACTTTTCCGGGTATTCTGTATGTCAGCTAATTTCGCGTGAAGGGTCGAAGCTGGAGCCATCAAACTAGGTGGACTTATAGACTGTGATGACCTAAGGTGACATGCACAGGATCAGTCACCTTAACCTCAAGGTCCCTTTATAGTAGGCAATGGCTGTCAAGATTTTGTCGAAATTATCCTTAGACGATTTTGCGATGTTCTAGTATTATTTTAGCTGTATTTATTTAGTAAGGTAGTTAGATTTATTTTTTTGCTCTACGATTATATTTAGCGTTCAGTTGTCTGTTCGAATTGGGGGGGTGTTAGGTGTGGCCCAAACCTGCCTAAAAAATGTCTTCAAGAAAATAAATTCCGTCTTGGGCTGGTTTTTTTTCGATGGCGTGACACTTGCAGCCAGACTGACTCACGGATCACTGCCTCTCTCTCTCTCTCTCTCTCTCTCTCTCTCTCTCTCTCTCTCTCTCTCTCTCTCTCTCTCTCTCTCTCTCTCTCTCAGATTACCTGTCTTTAAATACCTGTAATTAAATAAACCCACGGATCACTGCCCCTTGACCACACACACACACACACACACACACACACACACACACACACACACACACACATACACACACAGGTATACTCGTGTACCTGTATCGTCAATTAGGGTGTGTGTGTGTGTGTGTGTGTGTGTGTGTGTGTGTGTGTGTGTGTGAGAGAGAGAGAGAGAGAGAGAGATGGTTATGTGCATGTTGATAGAGATAATTTTGTGTGTGTGTGTGTGTGTGTGTGTGTGTGTGTGTGTGTGTGTGTGTGTGTGTGTGTGTGTGTGAGCACTTCAAACCTTCACCTGATTATATTTTCCACTCTTTCCCTCCACCTTCCACTCTGTCGTTCCCCTCCACATAGAACGCATCATCCATCCTCCCCTCCTTCCACCTCGTCGACTTAAAACACCAGCAAGAGCTTATCCTTAACGCTTTGTGTGTGTGTGACAAAAGCTAGGGTGTGAGAGCGAGGGGTGGTTTTGTGTGTGGGGTGGGGGGAGGTGTGTGTGTGTGTGGAGAGGTGAGGGTGAGAGGGATGTGTGGGGGGGGCAGGGGTTGGTAAAGGTATATGTTGTGTAGGGGGGGGCGGTGTATGTGTGGGGGGGTGATTGGGTGGGGGGGGTGTTTGTATGTGTGTGTGTGTTTGGTGCTTATGTGCATGTTGAGAAGGATAAATTTTGTGTGTGTGTGTGTGTGTGTGTGTGTGTGAGAAAGAGAGACAGATACTTACGTGCTTGTAGATTGAGATAAATGGTGTGTGTGTGTGTGTGTGTGTGTGTGTGTGTGTGTGTGTGTGTGTGTGTGTGAGAGAGAGAGAGAGAGAGAGAGAGAGAGAGAGAGAGAGAGATTAAGGTGATGTGGTGTAGAGATAGGAACAGGGTTGGATTCTGTGGTTAAGAGAGAGAGGAGAAGAAAGTGAGAGATGGGAGATAGGACAGAAACTAGAGTCTTGAGAGAGAGAGAGAGAGAGAGAGAGAGAGAGAGAGAGAGAGAGACAGACAGACAGACAGACAGACAGAGAGGCTACACATTTCCTCCACTTAAGGTGTCCCTAAGTTCCGTAACCCACTAGACAACCAGGTGTCATCTGGTGATATGGTTACCACCCAGCGTAGTAAATGGTCACATGAAACCATTTGACTAGTCGTTCAGTGTAGTCACCTGAAATTAGCACTACATTGGGTGAGTGGATGGTGAGCGCCCCAGGTACCCTTTCCTGTCTGTGGGCGCCTGGTGGGATAGTGGTTAGAATGCGCCAGTCGGAGGGGCGGCCGTGCATAGGGTGGAAAAGAAGTGATTGGATGTTTTTCGTTTCTCTAATGCCACCAAGAGAAGTAGCTTGGTCATCTACCCTTATATCTACTGTTCTACCCTAGTCTAGCCCCGGGACCCTACGCCAATGGGGGTGAAATCTATCTGTCTGTCTATCTATCTCTAGCCAGACGCCTAATCTCGTTAGAGGTGGCCGTTTGTCTCTGAGTTTGTTGTTTTACTGGGAGGGGCACTAACCCTCCACCAACCCACTTGTTGACACGAAGGCAACACGTATGGGTTAGTTATATGGTTACCACCCAGCGTTGTAAATGGTTTCCTGGCTTACAGTAAACCATTAGGCTTGTCACTTAATGTAAAGCCACCTGAAAAGGAAAGAAGAGTAATAAAAAGTGACAGGAAAGATGGGAGAAATAGGAAGAGAGGAGGACAGACACAGAAAAAGAATGATAAAGGTGAAGGAAGAAGTAGGCAGCGCTACATCAAGTGAGTGGATGATGTCGCCACCACCTACCACCATAGGGTTAAAATGGGACTGGATTTCTTTTTCTTTTTTTTGTCAATTTTTTTTTTGGAGGGGGGGATTTTCACCCCCCCTTTTGGAATGGCAGGAAATTAGGTTAAGGTAATGATGTTTGACGCAGCCATTGATGAGTCAGGGTGTGTGTGTGTGTGTGTGTGTGTGTGTGTGTGTGTGTGTGTGTGTGTGTGTGGAGAGAGAGAGAGAGAGAGATTGGGTATGAAGGAGAGGGAGGGAGACTGGCTGGGGACGGGAGGGAGGGAGGGGAGAGAGGGAGGTTGTGATGGAGGGAGGGGAAGGGAGGGAATAGAAGAGGAGGGAGAATGTGATGGAGGAGGGGAGGGAGGGAAGAGGGGAGGTGAGGGTAGGGGTGACTGAGTGTGATGGGAGGGGAGTGGAGTGTCTATATGGGGAGGGGTGACAGTGTGAGTTTGGGAAGGGGTGAGATTGTGAGGGGAAGGTGGAGGGGAGGTTGGAAGGGGAGGAAAGAAGGGAAAGAGAGGTGAGGACAGAGGGAAGGGGTGGCAGTGTAAGGGGAGGGGGATAAAAAGTCAAGAATGGGGGGAGGAAAGGGGTGACAGAGTGAGGGGAAGGTAAGTAGGAGAAGGGGAGAGGAGATTACGTGAGGGGGGAGGGGGATGAGGGGAGAATGGACTGAGTTTAGGGGAGGGGAGGAGAGGGGAAGCAGGATAAAGGAAGGGAGTGGCCAGGTATATAAACTCACACCCTTCCCCAAACAGTTCACTCCACCACCATCACCACCACCACCACCACTACCACCACCACCACCACCACCACCACCACTTATTGTCCTAGTTGACATATTCTGCCTATCCCTTGTCCATTCCACACACACACAGCTTCCACGGGGCTCACCTGTCTCTTATTTACAGGTGAAACTAATTATATTCCATCACCTGTCAAAATCCAAACACAGGTGGAAATACAGGTAAAATCTTAATGAGGGAGAGAATACGAACACCACCTCAAATTTGATCCATCCACACTTTACCTGGACACGCTAACCTGTCTCTCATTTACAGGTGACCTAAACGTATTTCAGCATCTGTACGTAAAGAAAAAATCGAGTACATATAAATATATAGAAATACAGAAGTGAAAATAAGCGAAAAGGATATTTGTACACCTTTCCAACCATGATCATTCCACACCCCACCTGCACGAGGCTAATATATTTGTAATTTACAGGTGAACTTAATGTTTTTCAGCCTATATGTGAAAATACTGGTGCTTTAATTATCACAGTGAAGAGGTGGAAAAATAGAGATTACGAGTGAATTTTACGGTATATATTTACTGAAACGAATACTCGTGGTTAATTTGGGAGGAGTAGCAAGTGGATGTTACTTTGCGAGGAGTATTGATAAGCGGATGTAATTTGTTGAGGAATTTGGAGTGTGTGTTGTGGTGGGTGACAGTGAGAGCCGCCAGGATGACCCCCCTTCCTTCAGCATAATGGAGCGACGCCTGAAGCTGAAGTCACTGAAGCGGGTCTACAGCCAGAAAGTCCAGGGGTCGGAGAGGAGGGATGTTGGGCTTCGATCCCCCGGGGCGCCCAAGAAACCCCTGGTCAAGTCACTCTCCATGGACTGGCGACTCAACCTGGGCGTACCGTCGGACCCTTCCAGCCCGGCACTGCACAGGATAGACGAGCTGGATTTGAGTTCTAGCCAGCACCTGTGTCGGAGTGCCACCTGCCCCAGCGTCCCCACCAGCGACACCTTGGCCTCCCCACACTCCTCACCTTTCTTGCATCACCAGGCTCCAGAATCCGTCAAGAGCTCCCCTGGCACCTCAACACTCAGGTCTGTCGGCAGGGGAGTTGGGACCCCCTTGGTTCGCTCCCATGAGGACCCGGGTCCCTCGATCCCTGGCAGCGAAAAGAGGCCCCATCGTGGTCTCCGTCGGACGCGTTCTCGACCTGAAGGCCCCGCTCCCTCCTTCGGTCCCAGGGCTGCCGCTGCTGCCGCCACTGCTGTAGAGTCGGGAGGGAGTCTGGGCGCCAGTGTGGGAGGCACCATCAAGAGATATGTCAGTCTGTTACGAAGTCGCTCGGCTGTGTCCCACCGCGAGAGGCCCATCATCGACCGCATCAGTCCAGGTAACACCCTATTACCCAGGTGTTGATTACTGGTTACCTGGTTTCTTAATTACTACCTGTTTCGTTACTCCCAGTACCCAGGTAACGTCCCTAGCCCTATTACCCAGGTGTTGATTACTGGTTACCTGGTTTCTTAATTACTACCTGGTTCTTTACTCCCAGTACCCAGGTAACATCCCTATCTTTATTACCCAGGTGTTGAGTACTGGTTACCTGGTTTCTCTGCTCCCAGTACCCCCAGTAGCCAGGTAAAATCCGTATCCTATTATTACCCTGGTGTGAATTACTGGCTACCTGGTTACTTTACTCCAAGTACCCAGGTAACATCCCTCTCCTTATATACCTAGGTGTTGATTACTAGTTACCTCCTTCCTTTTCTCCCCAGTCAAGGTAACATCAGGTAATTACTCCCATTACCCAGGTAACATTGGCTCATTAGCTTTACGATGATTTCCTGATGATATTTCTCAGCGACGCAGGTAAGCGATCGAAAAATGCGCTTATTATTATTATTATTATTATTGTTATGGTGGTGGTGATGATGATGATGATTTATTGTTATTATTATTACTACTACTACTATTATTATTATTATTATTGGTGCTATTATTATTATTATTATTATTATTATTATTATTAATATTAATATTAGCCTATACCACCGCTACTGAAAGGTCTTTAAAAATCATCCTCGACCTCCAAAGTCAACAGGAGAGAGAGAGAGAGAGAGAGAGAGAGAGAGAGAGAGAGAGCATCATTGAGGTTTGTGTGTTTGTGTGTGTGTGTGTGTGTGTGTGTGTGTGTGTGTGTGTGTGTGTGTGTGTGTGTGTGTGTGTGTTTCCTCTGTACACCTTCATCACTGACTTCCTGTTTGTTGAAAGCATAATAAGACCACTTCCTCAATACACTTGTTTTCATTTAGAGAGAGAGAGAGAGAGAGAGAGAGAGAGAGAGGCTTTCTATCAGTTTTAGCCTGTCATCATTCTGCCTTTCCCCTTACCTTTATTTTTTAGGAGAGAAGAGGCTTTGAGGGGGCAGTAAAGGTGTGGATGGTAGATTATTATTATTATTATTATTATTATTATTTTTTTATTATTGGTGGTGGTGTTAGTTGTGGTGCAGGTGTTATTATTATTATTATTATTATTATTATTTTCATTATTATTATTATTATTATTATTATTATTATTATTATTATTAGTGTTATCAAAATGTACCCATATGATAATATAATAATAATAATAATAATAATAACAATAATAATAATAATAATAATAATAATAATAATAATAATAATAATGCTAAATCTTACTCTCTTTCATAACTAAGGTATATTATTCTTTTCAGGTAAGGTGCTTCCGGCCCTAATGAACGACACACCTGTATGGGGTAGGTGTGAAGGGAGGTAGTGATTGCAGGTGAAGATAAATGGGTAGGAAAAGATACATAGAAATAGATACATTATTATTATTATTATTATTATTATTATTATTATTTTTATTATTATTATTATTATTATTATTATTATTATTATTATTATTATTATTTTGAAGTAACAGTCTTGCGGACTCGTGGCCTTTGGTTCCTTCGTCTGTCTGTCTATTGCCAGATGCCATAATCCCGTAAGGGGTGGCCACAAACAAATCGCCTCCATGTCGCCCACACAAACTCATATGTCCTTAAATCCCACACCATCTCATTCTGCCCACACACACCCTTTACCCTCCCCCTATCACACACACACACACACACACACACACACACACACACACACATATGGGAGAGCCCCTGTAGGAGTGCGTTGAGCGACAGGGCAGAGCGTGGGGACCTTGTTAAGCTGGGTGTGTCTTTCCGGGGGACTTGGGGACCTTTGCCTGAGTCCCCCCTCTCCCCACCTTTTCTCATCTCATTTCCAGTCTCCCAGTCTTCGTTTCCTCCCCCTCTTGTCTTCCTCTCCTCCCCCCCTCCCCCTCCCACTGTCTTTTTTCTCTGCCCTCCTTTTCCCTCTTCTTTCTCTTTTCCGTCCCCCTCTTTCTTTCCTCCATCCTTTACCCCCTCCCTCCCCCTTTCTTTCCTCCATTCTTTCCCCCCTCCCTCCTCCTTTCTTTCCTCCATCCTATCCCTCTCCTACGCCCTTCTTTTTCCATCTTCCTCTCCTTCTTACCTCCTTCCCCTTCTCCCGGTAACCTCTTTCCCCTCCCCCTTCGTTCTCTCCCCACTCCCCATTTCCTTCCCTCTTCTTCCCCTTCCACCTCCACCCCTGGGAACTCCATCTCCCCCTCACTCCCCGTCCCTCTTCCCTCTCCCCCTCCCTCTTCACTCTTCTTCTCCCCCCTCCCTTCCCCTCTCTCCCTCTCCCCTCCCTCTCCCGTCTATCTCTCTCCCCCTCTCCCTTCCCCTCCCCTCTCTCTCACTCCCTCTTCCCTCTCCCCTCTTCATCTCTCCCCTCCTTTCCACTCTTTCTCACTTCTTCCCTCCCCTCCCCCTCCACCTCTCAGAACGTTCACTCCTCTCTCCCTTCCACTCTTCTTCTCCCCCCTCCCCTCTCTGCCCCTCCCTCTCCCCTCTCCCCCTCCATCCAAGTGCCGCTGTGTCTCAAGCATGACATTACCCTCACCCTCGACAGCTTGACATAGGAGTCTCGCGCCCCAGGTCAAGGTTGTTTGCTGGGAGACAAGAATTTTGCTTATGTGTGCTTGTGGTGGGAGAGTTTCGTGGGTTGGGTTGGGGTAAGTTAGGTTGGTTTGGGTTGGGTTGGGTTGGGTTTGGGTAAGTGAGATTAGGTTAGGTTAGGTTGGGGTGGGGTGGGTTGGGTTAGGTTGGGTTGGGATGAGGTGGGGTGGATGGGTTGGGTTGGGGTGGGTTGGGTTGGGTTAGGGTAGGTTGGGTTGGGTTGGGTTGGGTTAGGTTTGGTTGGGTTGGGTTGGGTTAGGGTAGGTTGGATTGGGTTGGGTTAGGGTAGGTTAGTTTGGATTGGTTTTAGATAGGAAAGGAGCAGAAGTGTACCTGTTCCATTAGCACATAACCAAGATTGAAATGGGATGTACTTTACCTTCGTCAGATTTGCGAGAGTATGACTGTGTTTCGTGGAAGAGATACGCCTGTGGGACTAAGTTATACGTATCTGATTTGCATATAACTATACTAGATTGATGTGGAAATACTGCACCATCAGATCTGCAAGAGTATGGCTTTGTGCTGTGTGATATAGGTGTGGATGTAATTGATGTGGAAATACTTCACCATCAGATTTGCAAGAGTATGGATGTGTGCACCTGCTTGATCCTCCTCCTCCTCCTCCTCCTCCTTCTCCTACTACTACTACTGCTACTGCTGCTGCTGCTGATGATGATGATTTTACGTTCAAATAAGCCTGACATCACAAGAGAAACAAAGACGAGAAAAAAAGTATTTAAGAACATAACATTATGACACTTTACGTAATCGTGTCTTTGTTGCGTTGTTGTAGTTGTTGTTATAAGGGTTTGGTAGTGAAAGGAGGACCTATTGTGGTGAGAGAGAGACGAGTTGACGCAGCAGACACACACTCAAGCAGACATTCACACCAGCAGACACTCCAGCGGGATAGGTTGATGCTGCCTCACTCCTGCGGCTTGACACTTGACACCTGACACCCTGCCCCCTGCCCCACCAACCCTGCCTCACCCTGTGCCATAATCATCAGCAGACACCCACTCAAGCAGGCACTCAGGCAGACATTCAAGCAGACACAAACACTCACCCAAGCAGACATTCAAACACATGCTCACACACTTAGGCTACTCAAGCAGACACGCAGACACTCACCCAAACACTCACTCTAGCAGACACGCAGACACTCACCCAAACACTCACTCAAGCAGACACGCAGACACTCACCCAAACACTCACTCAAGCAGACACGCAGACACTCACCCAAACACTCACCCAAGCAGACACTCAAACACTCACTCAGGCAGACAAACACTCACTCAAGCAGACATACAGACACTCACCCGCACACGTACCCAAGCACACACTCAAACACTTGCTAAAACACTCACTCAGGCAGACATACAGACACTCACTCAAGCAGACACTCAAATACACACTCACGCAGACACACACTCACTCAAGCAGACATCGTATCCTTCCCTACCACACTCACTAACCATCTCATTCCAGTCCCTTGCTTATTCATCACATTCATCTGTTCATTCATATCTACACTTCACTTCTTCCCTCATTCACTTCCTCATACACTCCTCAGCATTCATCGTCTTCACATTCATCCATTCACTCATACACTTCAGTACTTCATTCACTTCCTCATTCACTCATGCATACACACTTCACCATCCATCTGTAGCACATTCATTCATACTTCAGCACTTCCTTCATTCATTCCATCATTCACTCATGCATACACGCATCACCATCCATCT
>NC_137062.1:34841944-34859444 GCF_032717465.1 Coenobita brevimanus | reverse complement strand
GGATAGGTAGGTGGGTAGGTAGGTAGGTAGATAGATAGATAGATAGATAGATGGATGGATAGATAGATAAATAGATAGGTAAATAGATGGATGGATGGATGGGTAGGTAGGTAGGTAGGTAGGTAGGTAAAGAGATAAAGATACATAAATATAGAGATAGATAGATAGATAGATGCAATAATCGATCTATCTATTTCCTGACGTCCTCCAAGCAAACCCGTCCCTACTCAGTAACGGACCTGCCCCCCACCTCAACTACCCCCCACCACCCCCACCTCCACCCCCTACCCCACCTCCACACCTGTCCACCCTCACCCCCACCCACAACACCTCAAACTCTCTCCATCTTCACATCTCCGCCCTACCCCCACCTTCACATCCTTACCCTAACCCCACCTCCACCATAATCCCTACCCCCAGCCACCCCACACCACCTCCACACCTGCTCACCCTCACCCCCCACCCACAACATCTCAAACTCTGTCTACCTTCCTATCCTCACACCGTCCCACCTTCCCTTCCCCACCTTACCCCTCCCTCCCTATCCCCACCTTACCCCCACCTCCCTATCCTCACCCTACCCCAACCTCCTCATCCTCACCCTACCCCCATCTCCCTATCCCCACCCTACCCCCACCTCCCTATCCCCACCTTACGCTAACCTCCCCATCCCCACCCCACCCCACCCCATCCCACCCCACCCTACCCTACCCTACCCTACCCTACCCTACCCCACCCCGCCCCGCCCAACCCCACCCCACCTCACCTCCATAAAATCACCTTCTTAGTCAACCTTTTTCTTTTCCTTGTCTCTCCACCTTTCTCCTCCACCCTTTATGAATATCTCCACCTTCTCCTCCACCTCTCCTCCATCTTCTCCTCCACCTCCCTCCTCCACCCTCTCCCTCCTTTTCTCTCTCTCTCTTCCACTTTTAATCTCCACTTCTTTCCCTCCACCTCAGCCCTCCACTTCGTTCTTCTCTCCTAACCTTGGTAAACCGTTTTCTCCGGGTCTTTGCACCTAGAGAGAGAGAGAGAGAGAGAGAGAGAGAGAGAGAGAGTGAGAGAGAGAGAGAGAGAGAGAGAGAGAGATGAGAGTGTAGGGTAGTGAAAAAGAAAGACTGAGAGAGAGGTGAGAGTGAGATGACCAGAAGGATGGTGTAAGAGAGAGAGAGAGAGAGAGGGGTGGGGGGTGGGGGTACCTGTTTGACGGTTAGTGGGGCTGGCGGTTTTCCAATGTCTCTCTCTCTCTCTCTCTCTCTCTCTCTCTCTCTCTCTCTCACACACACACACACACACACACACACACACACACACACACGGGTTGATAGTGTCAGGTGGAAATGGGGAGAGATGCTGACGAGACGGAGGGAGACTGTGGTGATGAGTTAGGTAGTGATGAAGATGAGTGATGATGGGGTAGATGGTGATGAGTTAGGTGGTGATGGTGGTAGAT
Organism: Coenobita brevimanus; assembly: GCF_032717465.1. Lineage (NCBI taxonomy): Eukaryota > Metazoa > Arthropoda > Malacostraca > Decapoda > Coenobitidae > Coenobita > Coenobita brevimanus. The sequence goes on along the minus strand of NC_137062.1, from coordinate 34,857,988 downwards.
GGTAATGAAGGTGAGTGATGATGGCGATAGATGGGGATGCGTAGGTGGTGATGAGTAGGTGGTGATGAGATTAGGTACTGACGGCGGTAGGTGGTGATGAAAGAAAGTGGTGATGAAACGAGGGTATGATGAGAGTGGTGATGAAGTTAAGCGGTGATAGTGATCGATGGTGATGAGTTAAGGTGATGACCGGGTGTAGGGGTGATGATTGCAGAGGTTAGGTGATGAGACAGAGTGGTGACAGGTGAAATGATGACGGTGGTGAGGCAGTGGTGATGGAGGTGAGTCAAGGTGGTGATGAGGTAAGGTGATGACCAGGTGAAGGGGTGATGATTGCAGAGGTTAGGTGATGAGACAGAGTGGTGACAAGGTGAAGTGATGACAGTGGTGAGGCAGTGGTGATGGAGGTGAGTCATTAAGGTGGTGGTGAGGTAAGGTGATGACCAGGTGAAAGGGTGATGATTGCACAGGTAAGGTGGTGAGACAGCGATGACGAGATGAAATAATGACAGTAGTGGTGAAGGTGACTCATTAAGGTGATCATGTTACCTGGCCTCTCAAGCCCTCACCTGCCTTTCTTCTCACCTGTCGTGTATTTAGTTCCAGATCAATTAAGGAAGACCATCAGGTGTTTGGAAAGTCTGGAACATTCTGGAACAGTCTTTGCCTCTGTCCTGGAACATTTTTTTTGCTGTGTGTGAAGATTGATTGATGGAGAGGGGGTGTGAGCTGGGGAGAAGGCAGCGTGAAGTATGTATCTGATGTGGATAGGTGGATGGACAGGTGGATGGATGGATGGAGGTGAGCAAAGAGAAAGAAGGGAATGTAAGAGAAGAGGAGGAGAAAGAACTAGGTGAAAAGGAAGTAAGTGGGTGGAGAGGTGGACAGGTGGAAGAGTTGATGAATGGATAGGCAGGTGGGTGTGTGGGTGGATAGATGGATGGGTGGAGGTGAGAAGAAGAGAGAAAGAAGGGAATGTAAGAGGAGGAGAAAGAAGAACTAGGTGAAAAGGAAGGAAGTGGGTGGAGAGGTGGTCTGGTGGAAGAGTTGATGAATGGATAGGCAGGTGGGTGGATGGTGGGTAAGTCGAGTGGGTGTGTGGGTGGGTTGGCGGTTCTATCCATCTCAGAAACAGTTGAGAAAGAAGAGGGCCGATTAGTGAATAGGTAAGGTGATGGGTGGATAGCTAGGTGGGTAGATGTGGGTGGGTTGGTGGTCCTGTGTAACCCTAAGGAATAGATGAGGAAGGGGGATAGATGGGTGGATAGGTGAGTGAATGGATAGGTGAAGAAGGGGGCAGGTGGGTGAATGGATGAGTGAATGGATAGATGAGGAAGGTGGGTGAATGGTTGAATGACTGGATAAATGAGGAGGACAGATGGATAGATGGGTGGGTGGGTGATTGAATAGGGTAGTGGGTGGGTATGTGGGTGAATAGGTGGGTAGGTGGGTGGATGGGTGGGTGGGTAGGTGGGTAGTGATCCTATCCCCTTAGCCATTACCTGGGGGGGTCCCTTGTCAAGCTCCCCAAGGACATCCAGCCACCCCGGAGACTGGAGTGGATGCTGCCACACACACACACACACACACACACACACACACACACACACACACACACACACACACACACACACACACACACACACACACACACACACACACACACACACACACACACCGTCCTGCCCACCTTTCCACCCCTTCTCCTTCACCCCCCTCTGCACACACCTTTCCTACCCATCTCCCACCTTCCTGTCCACCTCTTTTCTCCCCCCTCCCCCCCCACACACGCACCTTTCCTCCCCCTTCTCCCTCCCTCCTACCTACCTCTTTTTCGCTCTCCCCCTCCCCCCCACACACTTTTTCCTACCCATCCCACCAATCCCCTCCCTACACACACCCTTACTTCTTCCCACTCCTCCCAAACTTCTTCCCCCTTCCCCACACACCCTTGCCTCCCTTCTCCCTTCCTCCCCACAGTTTTTCCTCCCTCCTCCCTCCCTTCCTCCCTCCCCATCGTCTTCCCTCCCCTCTTCCCCTTCTCCTACGATTTACGAAAGCGTCCACGTGGGTCAGAATATTTATCATTGTGTATAAATATAAATGGTTGAATTATAGCCAAGAAGAAGTTGAATATAATTGCGTTATTCTTTTTCCAGAGTTGATTTGGTTTGGGTTAGGACGAGAAGGAAGGCAGAGGGGAAAGGTCAGGGTGGAGGGAGAGATGGAGAGAAGAGTGAGAGGAGAAGAAGGAGAGAGAGGATGAGAGGAGTAGAAGAGATGAGAGAGAAAGATTGAGAAGGGAATAACAGAAGAGAAGAGGAAGGAGGGAAGAGGAGGAAGGGAGGGTGGAAAGGTCAGGGTGGAGGGAGAAGGGAGAGAAGAGTGAGAGGAGAAGGAGAGAGGATGAGAGGAGCAGAAGGGATGGGAGAGATAGAGAGATGGAGAAGAGAATAACAGAAGAGATGAGGAAGGAGGGAAGAGGAGGAACAGAGGGGAAAGGTTAGGGTGGAGGGAGAAGAGAGAGAAGAGTGAGAGGAGAAGGAGAGAGAGGAGGAGAGGAGCAGAAGAGAAAGAGAGATGGAGAAGGGAATAACAGAAGAGAAGAGGAAGGAGGGAAGAGGAGGAGGAGGAAGAAGGGAAGGAGATAAGAGGAGGACGAGAAGGGAAGAGCTGAGGGAGAAGAGGAGGAGGATGGAGGGAGAGAAGGAGGAAGAAGGAAGAAAGGAAGAGAGGGAGAAGGCGTGGGAGGAGAAGGGAGAGAAGAGGGAAGAAGTGAGGGAGGGAGAGAGAGAGAGCAGGGGAGAGGAAGCGCGAGGACAATATAGGAAAGAGATAAGAACTACAGGTAGGAGGCGAGAACTAGTGTGTGTGTGTGTGTGTGTGTGTGTGTGTGATGCAAGAGTGGGAGAGGCAGGATGTGTGAGGCAAATAAGGGAGAGTTGGTCGTGTGCGTGTGTGTGTGTGTGTGTGTGTGTGTGTGTGTGTGTGTGTGCGTGTGTTTGTGTGTGTGTGTGTGTAGCCCGTTTTCTTTGGCCATTCTGGTGATTTGTCCCCCACTTATGTATATTTTATTTTTTTTATTATCCTGGATCGAACCTCACCCCATTGATGCTTAACGTAGTGTGAGTATGGAGGGAGAGAGAGAGAGAGAGAGAGAGAGAGAGAGAGAGAGAGAGAGAGAGAGAGAGAGTGTGTGGAGAAACAGACAGACAGACAGACAAGAAACCAAGAGGAGACAGAAAAAGGAAGAGGAAGACGAGAGAGAGAGAGAGATTAAGTGTCATGGCGTTAAAGGAGACAGGGAGTCTGTCTAGGTGGCCGGAAGGTAGAGAGAGAGAGAGAGAGAGGAAAAGGTGGACCAAAGTGGCTTCCGGATTCCTGACGAGTCCCACCCAACTCAGGTACACACACACACACACACACACACACACACACACACACACACACACACACACACACACACACACACACACCTGACCCTCACTCTCCCCCTATCCCCACCCTCTCCTCTCCCTCCCATTCTTCCCCGTCATTCTTCATTTTACACTCTTCATTCACCCTCCTCTTCCTCCTCCTCCTCCTCCTCTCACCTGAATCTCCCTCCCATCTCTCCAATTGCTCTTATTCTTTACTATCCTTGTCTTATTCTTTAGTAAATCTTATCATATTCTTTAAGGAGTGATTAACATGGGGAATATTGTTTTAATGTCTTACCTCTCACCTGTAGGATCTCTCTCTCTCTCTCTCTCTCTCTCTCTCTCTCTCTCTCTCTCTCATCCCCAATCATCTTCCTCCTTCGCTTTCCTTTTTATTCACTCTTGTCCTAGTGATTCACCTTTCCCAGCCTGTCACACTTTCTGCCATTGTCCTTGTGTGGTATTCGTCTCACTTCCTCCACCCCTTCCTCCTCTCCCCCTACCTTTTCTTCCTACCCCAGTTCTCTCCCCTTCCGTCTCTTCCGTTCCTCCCCCTTCCCCTACCCTTTCTTCGTTTCCTCCCCTTCCCTTTCTCTCCCTTCCTTTCCTCCCCCTTTCGCTCCTCTTGTCTTTCTGATCAGTCTTACTTCTCATCTCTAGGCTTCTTCCCCCCTCCTTCGTCTCCTCTCACCTCTCGTCTCCTTCTCCCTCCCATTTCTCTCTCCCCCTACCTCCTCACTTCCCCCTCTTCACTCACTCTGAGCTCCTTCCCCGTCCAATTTCTCTCCCCTTACCTCCCTCCACATCCCGTCCTCTCACCTAAGCCCTTTCCTTCCTCCCCTTTCTCCCCGGATACATCCCCCCACATCCCCCTTCTCTCATCTCCATTCCCTATCTCCTCCCCTTCTCTCCCTTTACCTCCTCCACTCTCCTCTCCTCCACCTCAGGCCTCCTTCCCCATCGTTTTTTTTGCCCTTGCCTCCCCCACGCACCTCCTGTTAAAAAAATAATAATAATAAAAAAATAGGGTAAATAATGGCAAAAATGTATAGGAACTAGTTTTTATGCGGATAGGTATTTACGTGGCCGCCTGAGTGCTGCGTCCCGGCACGTATTCTAGTAGGTCAAGGTGTCGCGCAAGTACCACATCTTAAAGTGTTTTATTTCTTCCCACGGGGCTTTTATATTCCTTTCTGTGTTCTTAGTGCAATCTTAAATTTATATTAAGATGACAGACAGCATACAGTAGACTAATAAGGCGTAATAAGCCTAATAAAGAATAAGTTATGATTAGTAGAGATTCCTTAGCAAGACAGGTGTTAAAATAGCCGCTCCCTTGTAATACGCGCCGCTCCCCACCTTCCAGTTCAGGTGATTTTTCCATACATATTGCTCCTGTGGCTTTTTAAACTAAATATCTATGCATAATCGATATATTATTGCAGACTGATAGCAAGAATATACCAGGAAAGTGGTAAAAAGTGGCAAAAAAATCTATGGGAACTAGTTTTTTGGATTTTGAGATAGCGCGGAGTGATCAGGTATTCCTCCGCGTCATTATCTCCGGGAAGAAGTGTGGAGGTGATGCGCGCGTCACACCTCTCGTCTTTTTCGCCAATATCTCGCTACAATGGCGTCGGATACGTGAAAAATGTATATATTCAGTGAGCTAATAGTGACGTGAAAAGAATATAGAGGATAGAGAAGAGGAGTTCACGTGAAATTAGAGATAACGTGGAAGATAAGGTAAGAAATTTGTGTGTGGATTTTTTCCGTGTTTTCGTCGCACTGGAGGTCCCCAAGCACTTCATCCTTAGTGGTTTATTCCTGGTTTAGCGTAATGGATGTTATTTATGTAACCTGTCTCGATGTTTAAGAGATAAATAATATGCATTCCTACATAAATCGCTAAGGAAGAGGTGTTAAGAAGCTAATAATTCCATATTTTCGTCGACTGCATACTACTACTACTGCTACTACCTGCTATCTACCACTACTACTGCTGCTATCACTACTGTTGCTACTACTACTACTACGAATAATAATCATCATCATCATCATCATTTACATCGCTCTCCATCCCATTTAATAATTTTTTTATTTTCGTACAAGTGTTGCTAACATGACTTTTTTTTTTCATTAAATTTCGTCTGCTGAGTGGATGGAAAAATTACAGATAAGTCGCCAAAAATCAGTTGTTAGGGAAATCATGGTAGGGAGACCGTGGTAGTAGGGGAAATCATGATGGGTAGGGAAATCTTGGTAGTTAGGGAAATTATAGTAGGTAGGGAATTTATGGTAGGTAGGGAATTTATGGTAGGTAGGGAATTTATGGTAGGTAGGGAATTTATGGTAGGTAGGTAAATCATGGTAGTGAGGGAAATCGAGGTAGTTAAGGAAATCATGGTAGTTAGTAAGAAAAATAATGGTTATTAGTAGTTCAAAGGAGTGCAAAGGAAAACAAACATTCATAGGTGTTTGGTATAGGGAAGGTTGTAACTAACAAAACTAATCAGTCAGTTAAAGACAAGGATAGAAAAGCAGGACAGCTCCCCCCCACCCACCAAACCCTCCAGCCGAAGCCAGCAGGAAATAGTGAGAAGAACCACCATGCAGTGTAGAAAAACTTACTTGGTGTGCTTGGCAGAATCTGGAGGGTCTTCCTCAAAGCTGTGGTGGTCCACTGCTTCCGCCAGCACGAAAGTCCTCCTTCAGGAGGTTGATCTGGTCTGGCACAGAGCTTGAGGCTGCCCTGCAGTACACTGTGTAACCTGGCACAGGAGGTTCGTCTGGTAGCGTCCTCAGAAAGTTGTCTAGTTCAGTCTTGAATTTGACAACGAAGGAGCCGGTGAGGTTTCTGACATGTTTTGGGAGCGCTTTGAATAGCTTGGGGCCGTTGTGGGTAAGGCTGGAGGCAAGGAGAGTTTTGATCCTCTCTGGGGCCGATGTAGGGAGAGACTGTATTTCACACTGGCGTCCAGTGCGGGCATTTGATTTGACCCACAGTGGCGAGGAAGTAGGGTCAGGCACCTGCTTTTCCAGTGTCTTCCACACATATATAGCCCAATATCTCTCTTGTCTGTGCTGAGAGTATCGGCCCAGTTTTTTCAGGCACTCCCAGTAGTTGAGGTCTTTCATGCCTGTAATTTTCTTGGCAGAAGCCCTCTGTACCGACTCCAGTTCCTGTATATCTCCCTTTTTGTGGGGTGACCAGAGTTGGCTACAATAACCGAGAGTTGGCTGTACGAGGGCCCTCCACAGTGTCATCATGAATTCTTGTTCCCCTGACTTGAAGGTTCTGAGGACCCACCCAGCCATTTGGTTGGCTTTACTCGTCGTTGTTGAAATGTGGTGTTTGAAGGTGGCATCGTTGTTCAGGTGAACGCCACTACACTGGGCATCGTTGTTGAGGTGAACGCCAAGACACTTGATGACTGGACATGGTAATGTAGCGTGACCACCCCCTGTATACAGTTTGGTAGAGTTCTTTATGTCTGAGTTCGGACCACACCTCAGTAGTTCAAATTTGGCCTCTTTGATCCGCATATTGTTGACTTAGCCCATTCGGAGATCTTCTGGAGGTTGGTCTGCAGTTTCCTGACATCAGCATCGTTGTTTACTCTGTGGCTGAGGGTGGTGTCATCGGCGAAGGATGACGAAAGTGAGTTGTCGACTACTTGATCGATGTCATTCATCAGAATCAGGAAGAGCAATGGCCTCAATACCGAACGCTGAGGAACACCTCTAATGACCACCCCTGGTTTGATTTATTTCCATCAACAGCCACCACCTGGGATCTTGCAGTGAGAAGGCTGTGAAGCCATACTCCAAGTTTCCCTGTAATTCCCAAGGCCTTGAGTTTGTGAAGCAGGATGCCATGATTGACTCGATCAGTGGCCTATACAAAATCCAGGTACACAATGTCCACATTTCCTCTGCAGGCAAGCCCTTGGAGCAGCCATTTGTAGTGGGTTAGTAGGCCAGATAGACGTGCTCTGCCCTTGCAGAAACCATGCTGAGCATTTATCAGAGGATCATTGCTCTCCAAATACATAATGATCTTGCCCCATAATATCTTCTCAAATATCTTTTATCATGTGGGAAGTGAGGGCCACAGGTCTGTAGTTTCTTGCTTGACTCCTGTCGCCCCCCTTGTGGATTGGTGAGATGATGGCTTCCTTGAGCACAGGTGGTATTATTCCTGTGTCCAGAGACCGGCGCCAGATTTTCTGAAGAGGAAGTGCTAGAGCCTCTTTGCATTGCGTAAGAAGGATGGAAGGTATCCCATCAGGTCCTGCAGCCGAGTTCGCTCTGAGTTCGCTGATTGCTTTCTTTACGTCAGCAGTGGTGAATTGTATGTCACTGAGGCTGGAAAGTTGATGGTTTTGTTCAGTGAAGAATTCATTGGGGTCATGTACAGTCATTGTGCTCATTGGCTGTGAGAACATTTTTTTGTATTGCCGCAACAGAATATGGCAGGTTTCTTCGGGGCTTGCTGACATTTCCCCATTTTCTGCTTGGAGTGGAAGTTTAATAGGAAAGGGAAAGGAAATTTTATTCTACACTAACTGCAAGGGAGAGTAAAAGTCAGCAATATTTATTGATGTTGTTCAGCAGTTGTATCTTCCAGGCTCTGAAAAAGAACAAATAACACACACCACAGAAATCTGTTATTCAGGAGTGAACATATCAGTAGCTGGGGGTCAGATGACAGATACTCATCCAAGCAATTTTTGGAGGTTAGTACGGTACTGTAATACAATTTACTACATTTGAGGTCAATTTGTTCCATATACTTACAACTCTGTTAAAGAAAAAATGCTTGGCTTCATGTGACTGAAATCAGTTGCCAATAATTTCATGCTCATTACCTCTAGTATACTGTAGTTTGAGTGAAAACTGTGAAATATTTATTGACGTCCATATTATCGTGTCCTTTGATTATTTTGAATACTGTACTTGAATTAAATCTACTCGTAACCTCCGTTTAGTTAGGACAAAGAGTTTCAGGGCTTCTAAACGTTCCTCGTATGGTTTATTTCCCAGTCTAGGTATCATCCTTGTCACCCTTCACTGTACTCTTCCAGGTTTCTCCATGTTTCTTTTTATTAATACGGTGACCAAAATTGAATGTGATACTCGTGCGGTCGTATTAAGGAATTATACAAAGTGAGGACGATATCGGATTTATATTCAAATGCTCTACCTGTGAATCCAGTCAATTTATTGGCTTTCTTTACAGCTTCCATACATTATTTGCTTGGTTTCAGATCATTTGTTATTATAACTCCTAATTCTTTCTCATGGTTTACCCTATCGAGTTGGAAATTATTTATGTTATAACTATCTCTTACATTTTTACTACCAGTGTTTAGCACTTTACATTTATTATTGAAATCCATTTGCCATGTTTGGGCTCAGTTAAACAGTTGATCAAGATCTCTCTGAATTGCCTGCCTCTGCAGTGCTATATCTGCTCTTTTACCTATTTTAGTATCATCAGCAAATTTTGAAATCATAGAACATAACTGTTTTGTTTTCTTTTGTTTTGGAGTGTTACACTGTGTCTCCCTTTTCTTTGATAAGGGCTATGGTGTTGCCCCTGGGTAGAGGTCTTAGGTTTGGAGCGTGTAGCACTTTATGACCGGATGCCCTTCCTGATGTCTACCAATGACCCTTGGGTGGACACGAACCTCCGACCCTTCGGTCAGAGCGGAGCTCTCTAACCCACTGAGCCACGGCTGCTACAGAGACCTATGATTGTCACTCTTGGTCCCCATTTTTACTGCGTGGTTAACAGGGACAAAGGGAAGTAAACTTTGTCCAACCGTGTGGCCATCCCATGAATCAAACTTGGATTCTTACAGTTGCAATTTGGACATGCTAACTCTTGCACCACTAGCTGCCCCTTAATGCACTAATGGCTGCCCCCTTCATCAGTGTCATATATGTATATTAAAAAAAGAACAGGGCCTAACACTGAACCATGTGGCACTCCACTTGTAACAGTTACCCATTCTGACTCCTTTCCCTTTATTACAACTCTGCATTCATCTGGTGAGCCAATCTTCTACCCACCCAAGCACACTGCCGCTGAAACTATGTATCTTTAGCTTCTGAAGGAGTCTTTTGTGTGGAACTTTGTCAAAAGCCACTTGAAAATCGTGGTAGACAACATCAGCAGATGTAGTCTCGTCATACACATTCAATATATCATTGAAAAAGTCCAACAGATTCATGAGACGAGCGATTTTTTGAAAACTATGTTGCAAATCTTTGATGAGATTGTGTGTGTTTCACAGACTAGTCTCTGGTGGTAGTTTCAAGCAGTTTGCAAACCAGTGATGTTAAACTAATTGGACAGTAGTTTTCTGGTTGTGCTCTGTTGCCCTTTTTGAATGTTGGGGTTACATTTGCAAGCTTCTGTTCTTGTGGCACCTTACTACTCTGTAGTGATAAATTAAAGAGTTCAGAAAAAGGCTTTGATATTTCATTCTGTAGTTCCATTAATATGCATGGAGATATTTTGTTCAGTCCTGGTGTTTTATTCTCTTTTAATTTGCTAATTGCAAGTAGTACATCGCAATCACTAACTCTGTCATTGATTATGTTGCCGTCTTCTGTAGGAACTGGGTAAACTGCAGGAATCGTATGTATACAGGCATACCCCAGTTCAACAGTGCAATTGGTTAAGTAAAAACCCATCGCTAGTTGGGGTATCTTATCTCGAGATATGTTTAACATGTAAAGTATTGGGATGCATTTTTGAGCCTTGGATTCCCCCCCACCCAAATCCTAAACCCACCCAAGTGAGTTCCAAAGCAAGTTTCTAGCTAACCTAAACCCTCCAGATAGCATTAAAACAAGCTGAACTCACCTAAACCCAAAAAGAAAATATGAAACTCATCAAAAATAAGTCAGGACAGAATCAGACTTAGTAAACTGTACCCCAAAATGACAGTGTTCACCCCACCTATGACTAAAACACATCAATCTAAATCTATAAACAGTTTATGAATCAACCTAAGCGCATTTTAAGTCTAAAATATAATCAAAATCAGTAGAAAAAATAAATAAAACGTCGTTATACTGGGGTTTGGCCATCGTTCAGCGGGGCAGGGTGGTATTTCTACCCCATTGCTGTGCTGGGGCATCGCATGAAGGGGTATTGTATCTCATGGTCTCCCTGTACTGACGTGAAGAAAATATTCAGAATTTTTGCCCTGTTAGTTTCATCATCATTGTGCTCACTGTCATCTGTGATTAAGGGCCTGATTGTTGGAGTTATTACCATTTTGCTTCTTGTGTACTTGAAGAATTCTTTGGGATTTGATTTACTGATACTGGCAATATGTGCCTCAAGGTTTTTCTTACTACATTTAAATAATTTTTTGGCATTGCGTTGAAGAACATCATATTTGTTTTTATCACTTCGACTCTGTGGTATCATAATTATTCTTTTAATATGTGGTATTATGATTATTCTCTTAATATGCAAGATTTTTTGCTGCCAGACAGTGTTTAATGTCAGAGTTCCACCATTTGGGTTTAGAATTTTTGGCAGGTCTTCTTTTACACCTTGGAATACTTAACCAGACTGCACTGTTGAGACTCTGTTAAAAATTTCCATGCATCATTGATAGCTAATGTTTCAACACTGGGATGCCAGTCATCTGCATCTGTAATTGTTCTTGGTTTATTAAAATTTGTCCTCTTATGGTCGGGCACTTTCTCGCAGTTGGCCCTGACATTGTCTTCACTGAACTTAATGTTAAATGTAACTGTGGTATGCAGTGATCACTTGTATTAAATTCTCCTACAATAACATTACTCACTAAGTTTTCTGATGTGACTAAGACAAGATCTGGGATGTTAGCTTCAGGTGTTGGGTAATTTACAGACTGATACAATGAACTTTCCTGCAAGTTTGTATATAGGTGTAACACTGTGTGCAAGGATAGGGCTTCTCCCCATTTCAGAACTGGTAACTTCAAATCACCAAATATTATGGCCAGACACTACTGGCACCATGTAATCCAGTACTATCTGTTTCATGGTCGGATCGTCGGCGACTAAACCGGCACCTCCATTGGTGTAGGCCAGTGAGGAGGGTGACAAGACACCCTGCAAGATGAAAAGCAAGACCTGTCAAAGGGCGGATGACCAATTTATGCCAACGGCCATCTAGTAGGGTAGGTGGAGCTGGTTAGCCTTGGTTGGCAATCCACCTGGAAGATGGAAAACTCTGAGGTGAAACCTGAATAGCTATAGTCAGGGATTCCATGCCCCTGTCCATAGGCTAGTGGTGAGCCCTTTCCTGACTTAGGAGGTTGGGGTGGGGTTTGCGTCCTCTCCCTGTTCCAAAACAACCTCGCTGCTGATCCTGATCCAGTTTTGCCAGGGGGTCCTCCCTTGGGTGCCGGCCTGGCAGGGCTTTTTGGGTCCTGTCATATTTGCACACACCATGATGGTTCCCGAGTAAAGCCTACAGGATCCCAGCACCTGGGTGATGGGGGGAGGGGGACCCCCCTAGCCCAGACCCTGCTTTTGATATGCACCGTGGTGGTGCAGAGGACGCACGAGCCTGAGGCTCCAAGTGCGAGTTTAACCTTCAGAAGGCACTGCTGGTGGGGGCTTGGAATGTTCTAAACCTTTCAAAGGATTATGGACTGCCTTTGTTGTCATGAGAGTTGGGACAACTGGGGGACAGCATAGCTGCACTCTATCAAGTGAGGTGACCCAGGCATGGTAATGTCAGTAGCATTGGTTACACATTCTACTGGTCTGGCTGTGACAGTGGTGCCCATCTTAGGGGTGTCACTGTGGCAGTTGCTGCTCACTTTGTCTCTTGTGTCAGCTGATGGGTGTATAATGCTGGTGAAGTTGAAGCACTCCTTGGGTGTCATCCCTCCTGTTGCAGTGTCTTCTCGAACTGAGATGAGTGATCTTGAAGAGAGAGAGCTATTCTACATCAAACTTGACTGTGTTGTATGACAATGCCCCTCACGGGATACACTCCTGGTCTTGGGTGACTTTAATGCAGTTACTGGCACTGACAGGGATGGCTTGAGGGACTGTGTAGGTCCCCATGGCTCTGGAACCAGGAATTCCAATAGCTCTTACCTTCTGGATTTCACAAAATCACATAAGTTAAGAATTGCTGGATCCTGGTTCCAGCGGTCAAGTCTTCATCGCTGGACTTGGTACCCCAGGACTAGAGGGGTTGCTATGGAGATTGATTACATTCTTTTATAGTACCCACTGGAGGATCCTTCAGAACCGCATGGTTTTCAGGAGTGCAGAGTTCTCTGCTACAGATCACAGACTTGTTACTGCTACTGTAAGACTACAAATCAAAACTGAGAGATTCTCAGCATGCCACCGAAAAAAGGTTCCATCTTGAGAAACTCAGGGATGAGAAGTGTGCATATGAGTATGCAGTGGCAGTCTCAAATTGGGTTGAAGTGCTCATTACTGTTGAAGATGCTGTTGAACGATGGGATACCTTCAAGCATGCTACACTGGCAGCAGCTGATGAGTGCACTGGAGACCACCCGAGATCAAAGAGGGGATTCATCTCATAGGGGACACTTGCCACAATTAAGGAGAGTCGTGCTGCCAGACTGGCTGGGGATCGGGAACAGCACAAACTTCTGTCTGAACAGGCATGAGTTTCACTGAGAAGGGACAAGGAGAGGAATATCAAGGAAATCGCTGAGGAGGTGGAAGGCCATTTTCATGCAAATTACTGTCAACCTGCCTACCAGGCCTTGAAGCTCCACTCCAGACCCACCTCTTAGGTTAATTCTGTTCAGACAGCAAATTGATGGCACCTGCTGGGGGCAAGTGAGTATAGAGCTCGTTGGGCTGAGTACTTTAAGCAGCTGTATGTGGCTGAACCTCCTAGTGGAGAGCTTCCTTCGCCTGGTGTACAACCATTGACTGCTGTCCCACCAGTTGACAAAGCTGTGGCTTCTCTAGATGAAATCAAGAAGACAGTGGCTAGATTGAAATGTGGTAGGGCAGCTTGTGTTTTTGACATCCCAGCAGAATTTATCAAAGCTGGGGATGAAGCCATGCTCAGGGGGTTACATGCACATGACTGGACAAAGGGTTTGGTCACCCCTATCTGGAAAGGAAAAGGAGACCAGCGTGACTGTAGTAACTACTGTGGTATAATAGTGCTCTGTGTGTCTTGCTCACATTTTCCTGATGCATATTCGGGACCATTTGCTAAAGTTTCAGAGGCCTGAGCAATCCAGATTCATGCCCAAGAAGCCTGCTGATGACCGTATCCTGGCTCTTCGAGTTCTTGTGGAACATGTCGTTAGTTTCGACCAGGTCTGCTAGCAGCCTACAGTATGTGGATCTCAAGAAAGTTTTTGACTCAGTAAATCGGGAGGTACCATGGGACCTCCTGCGACTCCGTGGGATCCCCCCAGGGATAATCCGACTTATTGCTGGCTTGTACTCAAACACTGAGAGTGCTGTCAAATGGGGGAAGGGGGGGAATCTGACTTCTTCTCAGTAAGTTCTGATGTAAGACAGAGATGTGTCCATGCCCCCACACTTTTCAGCATATGTATAGGTTGGGTACTGGACTGGGCTGTGAGTTGAAGTCACTGTGGGGTATCAGTTGGCAGTTTCATGGTTACCGACCTTGACTTTGCTGGTGATGCAGTTATCCTAGCAGAGTCACTGGAGATAGTCCTGAGTGTCCTTGAGGGATTTCATGACAATGCGAAGCCATTGAGATTAAGAGTCTCTTGATCCAAGACCAAGGTCCAGACATTTGGTGGCTTGTTGGATGAAGCAGTTCAGTCTGTCCAAGCATGTGTTGAGAATATAGGATTCTTGGAAAGATTCATTATCTTGGTAGTGTGGTCCATAACAATGGTAGATCAGACAGTGAAATCTCTCATTGCATTGGTCTGGCCTATGGGGTTATGGATTCACTCAATTCGGGTATTTGTCACTGTCGTTATTTGTGTAGAAGGATGAAAGTTTGCATCTTCAGGGTGCTGGTGCCCCCTGTCTTACTTTATGGCTATGAGACATGGACACTGAGCAGTGACTTGAAGTGGTGAATTGACTCCATTGGTACTATGTGTGGGATATCGCTGGTACAATGGGTGTGTAATAAACGACTACTCTGTGAGACTGAATTGAGGCCTGTTACCCACATAATACATCAGCACCAACTCCCACTATATGGGCACATGGTCCGCTTTCCTGAGGCTGATTCTGCCCACAGGGTGATGTCTGAATGCGTTAATCCAGGGTGGAGAAGGCGAAGAGGAAGGCCACCTAACTCATGGCTGGAGCAGGTCGATCACTCCTGTCGGGAGATTCTAAGAGGGGAAAGAGTCGCTGCCTGGAGGGTAGCACAAATGGACCCTCGTGAGTGGAGTTGAAGGGTGAATGAGGCTATGCACCCTGTGGCGTTAGCCCTTTCTTAGTGATGATGATGAAATATTACGGTGCTTTGCATACAAGAGATTTCGGCAGTTTGATTGTAGATTACATTGTCGAATTTGAGTGGGTGACCGGGCGGACGATAAATTAACCCAAGTGTGATTTTATGACAAGATTCATTTCTAAGCTGAATATAAATAATGTCTTATGTTTTCAATAATTGGCTTGGTAATTACGACTGGATGAAATCCTGATTTAATATATAACAACACACCGCCCCTTGCTCGATTCATCCTTTCACTGCTGAAAATGTGATAGCCTGGTAAATTAAACTCTGCTAGAAAATCTCTTTGCTCAGTATTTAGCCACAATTCTGTTTTACCAATTACGTCATAATCTTCAGTAAAGACAAGGGCCTCTAAATCAGAAAATTTATTATGCAGAATACACACGTTTTCAAGAAGAGCTTTAATGTGTTTACCTTCCTGATGTGGGGAGCTTCCTTTACGTTTTGTTTTTTCTGATCGTATGATATCTACAGTTGCCTCCCGTGGTGCTTGTTTTTTCTCCAGAAAAAACTTACTACATTGCTAAGCAAACAACCAAGACAGGCAGACCACGGCATTCAAGTGTAGCCCATCATTTGCAAGTAGAGTTCACTGCTCATAAAATTGATTCCATGTGTCAATAAACTCAACTCCCCACTGTAAGCAAAGTGACAACCTTGACCCTGTTATTTATATATTTATACTAAACACTTTATTGAAGAAGGCATTCCCTACATCTGTCCTTGGGAGTATGCCAGAATTTGAAATACAATATTGTTAGTTAATCCTTGTAGCGTCGGATCATCTTCCTTTACTTCTCCATCAGTTCCTCTGATCGGGTTTGCACATCGTTGGTACCTGTACAAATGATAACAAGGCTGTCAACAGGGTTGGGTCCAAGTACAGTACTTGTACTTGGTACTTGGACTTAAGTACAGTTTTTCATGTACTTGTACTTGGAGTTTAAAATTTTGGTTGTACTTTTACTTAGACCCTAAGTATTCTTGAAAATAATACCAAGTACGTTCAAGTACAATCAAGTACATTATGTTTAACAAAAATTTATACATTCTATTGGACTTCATAAAGGTATTAATAAGTAGACTTAATATTCTGTCATAGAAGAAATGGTTTGATTAATAAAGTATACTTGTATTCTAATA
>NC_137062.1:34819444-34836944 GCF_032717465.1 Coenobita brevimanus | reverse complement strand
GGACAATGAAATGGCGGGGGACAGGGCGACATGGAGGCGATTTGTTTGTGGCCACCCCTTACTGGATGAAGGCGTCTGGCAGTAGGTAGATAGAGTCAAGATCTAAAGACTATGCATGAAGCCGACATCGCATTCCTAGCGCGGGTGTAATTACGCTGGGAATACGTGGGAACGGGAGCGATTTGACCCCTCCCCCCCCCCAGAGTAGAGGTTATTTGGGATTTGGTTTTTGTTTATGCCCACGTGATGATGATGATGATGGATCTCTCTCTCTCTCTCTCTCTCTCTCAGTAAAAAATAATAATAATAATAATAGTAGTAGTAGTAATGATAGGAGTATATAATAGATGATTATTAATAATAATAATAATATTAATAATAATAGTAGTACTAGTAGTAGTAGTAGTACGGTACGAATAGTAGTAGTAGTAGTAGTACGGTACCAATAGTAGTAGTAGTAGTGCCAATAGTAGTAGTAGAGGCAATAATAATAATAATAATAATAATAATAATAATAATAAATCATAGCACATCAGTATCATGGTAAAATCCTCTGCACTTATCTTCCTTATCTTTCAGTCAATTTCCTGCTGTTATGAGGGTAATGATAAGAGTATTAGTGTCAAGGTAAGGAGATAGGAGGAAGAGGTAGCAATGTGGAGAGCCGTGTGGAGCAGGTGTGGATTAGCAGGGAAGTGGAAGAATGTGGATATGAGAGAGAGAGAGAGAGAGAGAGAGAGAGAGAGAGAGTGTGTGTGTGTGTGTGTGTGTGTGTGTGTGTGTTACTGTACTTCAAATGCAGATAGACATTCTCTCTCTCTCTCTCTCTCTGTCTCTCTCTCTCTCCATTTCTTCTCCTCTCTATTCCTCCTCTCCCATAATATTCTTTCCCATTTCTCTTTTTCTCTCCCCTCTCTCTCTTTCCTCCCCTCTACCTCTCTTTTCCCTCCCATTCTCTCTCTCCTTCTCTCTTCCTCTCCCCTTTCCTCCCCTCCATTCTCCTACTTTCCCTCCCTCCCTCCCACTGCACTCCCTCCCGTCTTATCAATCTCATCACATCTGTCATTCTGCTTTCTCCTCTCCCTTTTACTCTCCCCTTCCCTTCCTCCCCTTCCCTTCCCTTCCCTTCCCTTCCCTCCCCTTCCCTTCCCTTCCCTCCCCTTCCCTTCCCTTCCCTTCCCTTGCCTCCCCTTCCCTTGCCTCCCCTTCCCTTGCCTCCCCTTCCCTTCCTTTCCCTTCCCTCCCCTTCCCTTCCCTTCCCTTCCCTTCCCTTCCCTTCTCTTCTCCAGTACGTCTTCTCCTCCCCTTCCTTTCCCTTCACTTCCCATCCTCCCCTTCCCTCCCCTCCCCTCCCCTCCCCTCCCCTCCCCTCCCTTCTACACTTCCCCCCTCCCCTCCCCTCCCTTCTACACTTCCCCCTCCCCTCCCTTCTACACTTCCCCCCTCCCTCACTTCCCCTCCCCATATTTTCTCATCCTCTACTCCCTTCCCTTCTCTCCCCTTTACGCTCTTCCCCACCCCTCCCTTCCCCTCCCCTCCCCTCCCCTTGCAAGAAGTGTTTGTCCTTTAAAGCGTCCCTTCAGACCCCCCCCCCGCGAAGCCTCCCCCCTGTGTGTTTGTTTGTGTGAGAGAGAGAGAGAGAGAGAGAGAGAGTATAGGTAAAGGGAAGGGGAGGAAAGAATTCACAAGATTAGGATACTCTTTGAGGAGAGAGAGAGAGAGAGAGAGAGAGAGAGAGAGAGGTGAAGGTCAGGTGGGTGTAGGAGGAGTAAGAGGAAGGGGTGGAATTGTTAGGTAGTGAATAAGCAGGAAGGAAAAGAATGAGAGAGAGAGAGAGAGAGAGAGAGAGAGAGAGCATACAGTTACATCTAAAGGTGTGTGGGTTGCAGAGGAAAAGGAGGAGGAAGAGGAGGAGGAGGAGAAGAAGGAGGTAGAGGAGGAGGAGGAGATGTTATGCAGCACTGCCCAAACACCCTCACTTTAGCCTCGAGGTATTCTCTCTCTCTCTCTCTCTCTCTCTCTCTCTCTCTCTCTCTCTCTCTCTCTCTCTCTCACACACACACACACACACACACACACACACACACACACACACACACACACACACACACACACACACACACACACACACACACACACACACACACACACACGCGCGAAATTAGTACCTCCTAAAATTTGTCACGGCATTTTCCCTCTTAAGGACACTTGCTTTGTGTGTGTGTGTGTGTGTGTGTGTGTGTGTGTGTGTGAGGGCATTTGGAAGGTGTGCGGTGAGATATGATGGCAACTGAGCATCTGTGTATGTATGTGTGTGTGTGTGTGTGTGTGTGTGTGTGTGTGTGTGTGTGTGTGTGTGTGATAACCCACTACGTCTCAGTCACCATACCACACCATATAAAACTTAACACAATAGTCCAGATAAAAACAGCACAGTCTCTCTCTCTCTCTCTCTCTCTCTCTCTCTCTCTCTCTCTCTCTCTCTCTCTCTCTCATAATATTCCTCTCTTCTCCTACAGGTAAGGTGGCCCCAGGTGTTCTCCTTCCTGTGTTATGTTCAGTGTTATGGGGGCGAGATAACACCGAGTCTCACTGCGTATTTGGGTGAGTATACTGTGTTTAGCGCGTCTCCTTGGTTACTAGGATCTTAAAAGTGAAAATAGGACTAAGGTACACTATGCATAAGGATGAGTCTGTGTTGGGTGTAGCGCGTCTCCTTGGTTACTGATTTTCTTACCTGCAGCGTCCCCAGATCCCCGCGGCCTTGTCTTATCTCGTGGATCATCTCGTGGATCATCTCGGTCCCTATTTATAAAAAGTTCTATAGTGTGGTTGTCTTCACTTGGCAAAACGGGGCTGCTCTCATCCCTCCTTAGTCTTCTCTTTTCTTCTCCTCTCTTCTTCCTGTCTTCTCTCTCCCCTTCTCTTCCTCCTTTCTCCCTCCTCAGTTTTCTGTCTTCCTCCTGTCTTCTCTTTCCCCTTCTCTTCCTCCTTTCTACCTCTCCTTTCTCAGTCTTCTCCTTTCTTCCTCCTATCTTCTCTCCCTCTCTCTCTTTTCTTCCTGTCTTTTCTCTCCCCTCCTCAGTCTTCTCTCTTCCTCCTATCATCTTTCTCCTCTCCTCTCTCTGCTTTTTTCCTCCTCCTCCTCCTCCTCCTCCTCCTCCTCCTCCTCCTCCTCCACCACCACTTTTACCACAGTAGCTACACCTGTTTACTACACCTGCCTTGGGGCCATCCTCACACTCTTACTCCTTCCTCCCTGCCACCTCTCTCTCTCTCTCTCTCTCCTTTCAGTCCTCACTTCTCACCTCGCTCTCTCTCCTCTATCCTCACGTCTCTTCCTCTCTTCTCTGTCCTCACGTCCCATCGCTTCCTCTCCTATCCTCACCTCTTCCTCCTCTCTCCTCTCTATCCTCACGTCTCTTCTCACCTCGCTCCTTCTTTTCTATCCTCACGCCTCTTCTCACCTCCCTCTCTCCTCTCTATCCTCACGTCTCTTCTCACCTCCCTCTCTCCTCTCTATCCTCACGTCTCTTCTCACCTCGCTCCTTCTTTTCTATCCTCACGCCACTTCTCACCTCCCTCTCTCCTCTCTATCCTCACGTCTCTTCTTGGTGTTCCTGCCCTCCTGTTATCCTTTCTCTCCTCTCACTATCCCTACCATCACTTTCCCATTTCCTTTTTTTTCATTAATTAATCCTTGTTGAATGAGGCAAGACTTGATTCGTATTCTCTTCGGTTGAGGCAGCTCCCTAACACCTTTTCCTAAGCGATTCATTTTCCTTAATACGCCTTACTCTCCTCCTCTGAGTTCCGTAAATCCTTCCACGATCACCACACTCAGCATAGATAACTTTCATAGGGATATTAACCCCCCCTGTCCATAAATAAATCGCCAAGGAAGAGGTGTTCGGGGACTTCCTTCTCAACCTCTTCCTTCAAGATTCCACACTTCTTAGTCACTTCCGCCACTGTCCGTTTCTCTGGGTAAAGGTTCCTTGAGAGATTAAAAGGTCATTCAAGGTCGGGCTGTTTTCTCTTGGGTTCGTCAGACCTTTTGGGGTAAAATTATCTCAACTCTGGAAGCTGGTCATTCAAGGTCAATCTTCTTTCTCCTTATACTCAAACGTTCGTCAGACCTTTTGGGGTAAAACTATGATGTATCCTAACTCTCGAGCTGCTCTCTCTTGGTTCTCGTTCGTCAGACCTTTTGGGGTAAAACTATGACTTATCCTGACTCTCGAAGCTGGTCATTCAAGGTCGATCTTCCTTATCCTTATACTCAAACGTTCGTCAGACCTTTTGAGGTAAAAATATGATGTATCCTGACTCTCGAAGCTGTTCATTCAAGGTGTAGCTCCTTTCTTCTGATACTCAAACGTTCGTCAGACCTTTTGGGGTAAAACTATGATGTATCCTAACTCTTGAAGCTGGTCATTCAAGCTGCTTTTTTCATGGTTTTTCGTTCGTCAGACCTTTTGGGGTAAAACTATGACTTATCCTGACTCAAGAAGCTGATCATTCAAGGTCGATATCCCTTCTCTTGGTTCTCGTTCGTCAGACCTTTTGGGGTAAAACTGTGACTCATCTCCCTACACTCAAACGCTGGTCAGTCTAGATGCAAGGAGCAGTTCTCGAGAGCTTGTAAATATATGGTGTAGCTTTTCAGTCCTTATCTGTATGTGTCTATCTGTCTGTCTGTGTCTATCTATCTGTCTGTATGTCTATCTGTTTGTCTATCTATCTATCTATATGTCTGTATGTATGACCTGTTATTTGTGTGTCTGTCTGATTGTCTGTCTTTATACATTCACACACACACACACACACACACACACACACACACACACACACACACACACACACACACACACACACACACACACACACACACACACACACAAGAGTGACGTGGTTGGCTAGAGAAGTTGCCTATCTCTTTATCTTTCTGTCAGTCTCTTATCAGTGTCCATCTTAGCTCTCTCTCTCTCTCTCTCTCTCTCTCTCTCTCTCTCTCTCTCTCTCTCTCTCTCTCTCTCTCTCTCAGTCTTTCTATATATTTTATCTACCTACCTATGAATTTATCTATCTATCCCCTATCTATCTATCTATCCATCTCCGGTTCGTGATCGCGTTTCCTTGTCTCAATCTATCTATCTATCTGTCTGTCTGTCTATCCATACATCTGTCTATCTCTGCCTGTCAGTCTGTCTGTCTGTCTGTCTGTCTGTCTATCTGTCTGTCTGTCTGTCTATCTATCTATCTATCCATGTCGTTCCTGCTCCTCTTTCCTGACTTCCAAGAGATATTTCGGGCGAGGGAGGTGGGTGAGACGAATTAGGACGTGTGTGTGTGTGTGTGTGTGTGTGTGTGTGTGTGAGAGAGAGAGAGAGAGATAGATAGAGAGAGAGAGAGAGAGAGAGAGAGAGAGAGAGAGAGAGAGAGAGAGATGAACCCGATGCCGGTGTGGGGAGGGAGGGGTTCAGAGAGAGAAGGGAAAAGAAGGGAGGGGATGGGGGGGGAGTGAGGGGTTCAGAGAGAGAGGGGAAGAGAAGGGAGGGGAGGGGAGTGAGGTGTAGGGAGAGGGAAGGGAAGAGAAGGGAGAGGAGGGGAGTGAGGGGTAGGGAGAGGGAAGGGAAGGGAAGGGAGAGGGAAGGGAAGGGAAGGGAAAGGGAGGGGTTGAGATGGGAAGTAAGTTGGTGAGACAGGATGGGATGGTAAGGAATGGAATAGAAAGGAAAGGAAGAGGAGTTGAGGGGAGAGGAGAGGACAGGATGGAAGAGATCGAGACAGGAGGAAAGGGGAGAGAAAGGGGATGGGGAGAGAAGGGGGAAGGGGAGAGAGGAAGGAGGGGGAGGGGAAGGTGAAAGGATTGCTTTTTATTACTCCTCCCAGGACTTTTACTTTCTTACTTTCTCTCAAGACTGGAAGAAGCTGAGAGGCATGAGAGAGAGAGAGAGAGAGAGAGAGAGAGTCTTGGTTAACGCAGACGGCCACAAGCACATGCAAGATGTACTGAAACTCTCTCTCTCTCTCTCTCTAACACACACACACACACACACACACACACACACACACACACACACACACACACACACACACACACACACACACACACACACGGGGGATAGCCGTAGAACTGACGTCTCAGTACACACTAAACTGCAACTCTCTCACCACCGGCGTCTCTTTGCGTCACACACCGCTAGCGTAACAGTACCTGGCTCAATACGCATTAGTAAGCTGTAGTTTTTGACAGTGGGATTGAATTCAGTTTGTGTCTTTCAGTTTTTACGCGACCTCAGTGCGTGGGGAGAGGCGTGGGATTGTGTGTGTGTGTGTGTGTGTGTGTGTGTGTGTGTGTGTGTGTGTGAGAGAGAGAGAGAGAGAGAGAGAGAGAGAGAGAGATTCACCTTTTAATCTCATATCTCTCATCACATTATTTCTGAACCAGTTTGCTTGTTAGATAGATAGAAAGTTAGATAGGTAGGTAGGTAAGTTGGTAGGTAGATAGATAAACAGATAGACAGTAGATGGGTAGGTGAATGGATGGAAGGATATTGCAGATGGATAGATAGATAGACAGATAGATGGACAGCTCCCACCCCCTACCCACCAACCTCTCAACCCCACACCATCACTCAGAAATGTAGATAGATAAGTGAGTAGGTAGACAGACAGACTGACAGACATTTAGACAGACAAAGAGATAGACAGATAGATGAAGAGACAGACAGATAGATAGACAAACAGATAGATACTTACTCCCATCCTACCTGTCTCAACCTCACCATCTCTCTCGTCACCTCGCCATTGTTCACACTGTACTTAAAAATAGCTGTTATTTTGCAAGCTCCCACCCTTTCCTGAATTGTTTCCTCCTCTCAATTAAGGTGGGATGGATTGTGCTGTTTGTGGGGTGATTGTGTGGGTGGGAGGGTGGGGGGATGGGGAGTTGGGGTGGGTGTGTGTGGAGGGGTGAGAGTGGGATGCTAGTATGGGTGGTTGGGTGGATGGGTTGATGAGGGGATGTAGTGGTGTGTGTGGGAGGGTGGGAAGGTGTTGTAGGGGGGTGGAGTGTGTGTGTGTGTGTGTGTGTGTGTGTGTGTGTAAATATTTCTAGTAAAGGGAAGCTACACCAGTTATAGATTGTGTGTGTGTGTGTGTGTGTGTGTGTGTGTGTGTGTGTGTGTGTGTGTTGCCGCAGGGATGTAACTCTCTGCCAACACTTTCGTCTCGTGAGCAATTTTCTTCTTCCTCAGCCTCTTCTTCTCCTCTAGGTTCTTATTTTCTCCTTCAGCCATCGTCATCATCATCATCATCATCATCATCACAACTACCATCACCACCACCACCACCATCATCATCATCATCATCATCATCATCATCATCATCATCACCAGTATCATCGTCGCTATTACCATCATCATCACCATCAACATCTACACCACCACCACCACCATCTTTATAGCACCTCTTCGTGACTAGCATCATATCCTTTTGCAAATCCAGTGATACAACTAAGCATTCAAGATGGAGAGATGGCAATTTTAGGCCAAGTTAGAGTGAAAAGAGTATAGATTACTTTGACCAGTGGATTATACTCCTAACTCTAACTTGGCCTAAAATTACCATCTCTCCATCTTGAATCCTGAAGTGTAGGGATCGATTGACACTAGATTATGATGCCAGTCACGAAGAAGTGCAGTGGAAAGGGATGTACAGCCGTAGTCTTGCCTCTCCCAGCCACTTATCTACGTGAAATAAGCTGGAAAAGGGACGAAAATCTGGGCCAGGTTAAGGTGGAAGGCGTATTGTATTGAATAGGAGGAAGAGCGAAGTGGTAGGGTAAGACTAGGTTGACTCTTTTGCTGTGTCATGCTTTGCCCTCCAGTCCTCCTGAGAGAGAGAGAGAGAGAGAGAGAGAGAGAGAGAGAGAGAGAGAGAGGATGGGGTGTTAGTTGTGTGTGTGTGTGTGTGTGTGTGTGTGTGTGTGTGTGTGTGTGTGTGTGTGTGTGTGTGTGTTTCCGCTGTTCTTTCTTTATTAACACACACACACACACACACACACACACACACACACACACACACACACACACACACACGCACACACACACACACGTGTTAAGAATTGTGAAAGACTTGAGAGTGGAGAAATAAGCAGGTGTGAAAAGGAACAGCTTGTGTGTGTGTGTGTGTGTGTGTGTGTGTGTGTGTGTGTGTGTGTGTGATGTGGGCAGTGTGAGGGGTAGTGTGTATAGTGCCAACCCACCATGACCTCGCTCTACACACACACACACGTATAAGGCAAACCAGGTCACGACTTTACCAACAGTACTTTCGTTTGTCTGGGAGGGGGGAGGGGAAGGGGAGGAAGAGGGAGGGAGGGAGGAGGGGGGAACATGGGAAAAGGTCCTCAGTAGATATGATTTTTTTTGACAAGATGAACAGAGGAAGGAAACTATCTATCTGTCTGTCTATCTGTCTATCTATCTATCTATCTATGGCCAGACGCCTTAATCTCGTAAGGGGTGCCCACAAACAAATCGCCTCCATGTCGCCCTGTCCTCATGGTGGGAAAACAAAGCAATTGAATCCCCTACACTGGGCATTTTCAATCAAGTCCTTGGATCCTGAATTGCCGTGTTTCTCTCCCTTCCTCCTTCTTCCCTCCCTCCTTCCTTCCTTCCTTTCTCGCCTTAGTACCTCCCTCCCTGTCTCTTCCTTCCTCCCTCCTTATTATTTCGGAAAAGATTTTGCTGATGCGAGTGGCCATCCCGAGACCAAAGACTTCTAAAAATACTTGAGGGAAAGGCAGTGGTAGAGTTGTAATTGATTTCGTGTACCGTGGTGTTAATTTTCGTGTTATTATGTGATCTATTATTATTATTATGAGTCTGGCCATAGGTAGGTTAGTTTTGGAGTGTTTGTAGAGGTATATGAGAGGGTAAGTAGTAGAGCATGAGGTGTGAGAGACTAACTAGGAGAGTGTGTGTGTGTGTGTGAGGTGAGGTGATGTATTATTATTATGAGTCGCCGTAGGTAGATTGATTTTGGAGTGTTTGGAGAGGTATATGAGAGGGTAAGAAGGAGAGCATGGGGTGTGAGAGACTAACTAGGAGTGTATGTGTCAGGTGGAGGGGGGAAGAGGGAGGGGGAAGCCGAGGATGAGGTGGAGCGATGGAGTGGAGAGGTATATAGGAGAGCATGGGGAGTGAGAGACTAACTAGGAGAGTATGAGTGAAGTTGAGGGGGGAAGAGGGAGGGGGAAGCCGAGGATGAGGTGGAGGGATGGAGTGGAGAGGTATAGGAGAGACGTATACCTCTTACCGTTGCCTTCATTCCTCTTGTTGCTTTGAGAGTGTTCGCGGGTGACCAAGGACCTGAAGCGAGACAATTTTCCAGGCCCAGCACCCATCCTGTTTCAGACACGCTTGGTAGGCTTGTGACTCTCCCGGTATCGAATGACTGAAAAAATGCGAAGTGGGTGGTTGCGTAAAAGGAATGGTGGGGGAGAGGAGGGCGGGGGAGAGGGGAGCGGCTAAGGTGGGGTGAATATTTTGTGGTTTGTGTTGGGGGAGAGGGGAGCGAATAGGATGGGGTGAATATTTTGTAGGTTGTGTTGGGGGAGAGGGGAGCGGATAGGGTGGGGTGAATATTTTGTGGTTTGTGTTGGGGGAGAGGGGAGCGAGTATGGTGGGGTGAATATTTTGTGGTTTGTGTTGGGGGAGAGGGGAGCGGCTAGGGTGGGGTGAATATTTTGTGGTTTGTGTTGGGGGAGAGGGGAGCGGATAGGGTGGGGTGAATATTTTGTAGGTTGTGTTGGGGGAGAGGGGAGCGGGTAGGGTGGGGTGAATATTTTGTGGTTTGTGTTGGGGGAGAGGGGAGCGGGTAGGGTGGGGTGAATATTTTGTGGTTTGTGTTGGGGGAGAGGAGGGAGGGGGAGAGGGGAGCGGATAGGGTGGGGTGAATATTTTGTGGTTTGTGTTGGGGGAGAGGAGGGAGGGGGAGAGGGGAGCGGATAGGGTGGGGTGAATATTTTGTGGCTTGTGTTGGGGGAGAGGGGAGCGGATAGGGTGGGGTGAATATATTGTAGTGTGTGTTAGTTAGGTCTAGTGGGAGTTAGAATTAGTCAGCTAGGGAGATACTGTTTGGTTAGATCTGGTTGAGTAATAGGCTGGTATAGAGAGAGGGAGGGGGGGGGAGAGGGGAGGGGAAACGGTGGAGGGACTGATGGTAGGAGGGTGAGGGTGGGGAGGAGAGGGCAGGAGAAGGAGGAGGAGGAGGAGGAGGGGTGGTTAGCTTAGGTTAAAATAATTACTTTAGTCAGTATTATTATTAGTACTACTACAGTCTGCTTCAGAAGGTGTGGGCCTAAAATTCCTCCATGCAGTTTTACCAAGAGTTGCATGACACGCGAGAAATATTGCTGTTTACTCTCTCTCTCAATATTTTACTCCTCGAAACATTAATTTGCCCATTTTGTGTGTTTTTTGCGTCCTGGAATTCTTATTGTCATTTTTATTTCATTCATACTAAACTGTTCATTACTCTGGCGTGGGAGAATTGTTTTAAAGACCCTTCCAGGTATTATGTCGAACTCAGAAAAAATCTATATATACAGTATCTATCCATAGCCAGACGCCATAATCCCGTAAGGGGTGGCTGTTTGTCTTTGAGTTCGTTGTTTTACAGGGAGGGGCACTAACCCTCCACCAACCCACTTGTTGACACGTAGGCAACACGTGTGGGTTGGTTATATGGTTACCACCCAGCGTTGTAAATGGTTTCCTGGCTTACAGTAAACCGTTAGGCCTGTCACTCAGTGTAAAGCCACCTGAAAAGGAAAGAAGAGTAAGAAAAAGGGAAGATGGGAGAAATAGGAAGAGAGGAGGACAGACACAGAAAAAGAATGATAAAGGTGAAGGAAGAAGTAGGCAGCACTACATCAGGTGAGTGGATGATGGTTAGAAATAGGAAGAGAGGAGGGCACACACACACACACACACACACACACACACACACACACACACACACACACACACACACACACACACACACACACACACACACAAAAGATAAAGGTGAAGGAAGAAGTAGGCAGGACTACATTAAGTGAGTGGATGATGGTGAGAAATAGGAAGAGAGGAGGGCAGGCACAAAAAAACAAAGATAAAGGTGAAGGAAGAACTAGGCAGGACTACATTAAGTGAGTGGATGATGGTCGCCAGCAGTGAAATCAATGCATAAACAATCTTTCTGGCAGCAGTGATAAATACCATAAAATAACGAAAAAGGTACATACAGTATTAAGGAAAAATATAGCAGCCAAACCTGACGCATGAGACACACTAGTTTTGTCGATTTTCTTTGATGCTAACCTTAACTTTCACTTTATATTACACCACTAGAGAGGGGGTTGTGAGCTGGGGGGAGGGCAGCGAAATGGTGCGGAGGACAGGGCGACATGGAGGCGATTTGTTTGTGGCCACTAGAGTAAGAGGAGGTTGATATATGAATACGTTTATAGTAATTGGGGAGGGCAGCGAAATGGCGAGGGGACAGGGCGACATGGAGGCGATTTGTTTGTGGCCGCTAGAGTAATAGGAGGTTGATATATGAATACGTTTATAGTCATTGGGGAGGGCAGCGAAATGGCGAGGGGACAGGGCGACATGGAGGCGATTTGTTTGTGGCCACTAGATTAGAGATGATATTGTATTTCCTTGTCGGACGTTTGTGTGTAACCAGTACGGCGGTTTTCATAGCAACGTAACGCCACACTTCGGCTCTATTGTTGCCCAGAGGTAGGGGTAGGTACGGGCGATGTATGAGAAGCTTTGCGTGGCCTAAATCGCTAAGGAAGAGGTGCTAGGGAGCCTGAAGGAACGAGAATACGGGTGCAAATATGTGACTATTGCAAGTATTTTAATTTCACGGAGTCATAGGGAGGTCTAGGTACGGGCGATATATGAGAAGCTTTGCGTGGCCTAAATCGCTAAGGAAGAGGTGTTAGGGAGCCATCGAGAGTGCCCGTGTATTACTAGTGTTGTGGGTGGCCTAAATCGCTAAGGAGAAGGTGCTAAGGAGCCATCGAGAGTGTCTGTGTATTACTAGTGTTCTGGGTGGCCTAAATCGCTAAGGAAAGGGTGCTAGGGAACCTCCTTGAGTGTCTGTTTTACTAGTGTTGTGGGTGGCCTAAATCGCTAAGGAAAAGGTGTTAGGGAACCTCCTTGAGTGTCTGTTTTACTAGTGTCTTTCATGTTATTGTTGTCCAGCCAGAAGTATTTGTAGATACGGGTGGTGTATGGGAAGCTTTGCGTGGCTAAATCTCTAAGGAAAAGGTGCTAGGGAGCCATCGTGAGTGCCTAAATCGCTAAGGAAGAGGTGCTGGGGAGCGTCCGTGAGTGTGTCTTTCATGTCATCAGAAGTAGGTCTAGATACGGGCGGTGTATGGGAAGTTTTGCGTTGCCTAAATCGCTAAGGAAAAGATGCTAGGGAGCCATCGTGAGTGCCTAAATCGCTAAGGAAAAGGTGCTAGGGAGCCATCGTGAGTGCCTAAATCGCTAAGGAAGAGGCGCTAGGGAGCGTCTGTGAATTACTAGTGTCTTTCATGTTACTGTTGTCCATTCAGAAGTAGGTCTAGGTGCGGGCGGTGTTTAGGAAGCCGCACGTGGCCTACATAACTGGCGTGGTGGGGTGGCCATGGGAGCGCGTATGGCAGGCTGGTACTGCTAGAAGGACCATTTCGACCACAAATTACGCCAATTATCAATGAAGTAGGCCTGGGCGGGACCGAGAGGGAAGGAGGGAAGGAAGGAAGGAAAGAAAGGAAGGAGGAGGGAGGATGGAAGAGACAGAGAGGAAGGTATTGAGTAGAGAAAGGAAGGAAGGAGGGAGTGAAGGAAGGTAGGGGCGAATGAAAGAAGAGGGGAGGAAGGGAGGGAGGCGAGAAAGGAAGGAAGGAAAGAAGGAAGGAGGGAGGGAGGGAAGACAGGAAGGTAGGGACGAATGTAGGAAGGGAGGAGGGAGGGAGGGAAGAAAGGAGGAAGGGATGAAGGAAGAGAGAGAAGGAGTGAGGGAGGCGAGAAGGAAGAGACAGAGAGGGAGGTATTGAGGCGAGAAAGGAAGGAAGTAGGAAGAGAGGGAAGGAAGGAAAGTAGGTAGGAACGAATAAAGGAAGGGAGGAAGGAGGGAGAGAAGGATGGGAGGAAGGAAGGAAGGATGGGAAGGAGAAAGAAAGTAGGTATGAAGGAGGGAAACAGGAAAGGATAGAGAGAGTGAAGAAGTTGTGACAGGTGGGAAGATAGGAAGGAGAGAGAGAGAGAGAGAGAGAGAAATGAGAAAGAGAGAGAGAGTTCCAGCTAATATTTCTGTTTTAACCCCTTCACTACAAACTGCTTACTTTAACTACAAAAAAACCACATCATTTTAGGAAAAGAAAATTTTTTATATATATATATTCCTTCCCTTCTTGATATCCTTTGGTTCCTCTTGATGTCATTTCCCTTCTTATCATCATTTCCCTTCATCTTAGTATCATTTCCCTTCTCCTTACTGTCATTTCCATTCTTACTATCATTTCCTGGCCATGATGCAGAGGGACGTAAAGAAAATGTGGACTTTCATGGGAGTTCCTTGGTCGGACTTAAGGTGGAGGGGAAGAAAGTGAGGCAGGGTGTACAGCTTCCTCCATCCTCCACCCAGACAGGAGAGAGTTGTGGTGATGAGATGAGGAGGAGGAAGAGAGAGGAGAGAGGCAGAGGGAAAGAGAGGAGAAGAGAGAAGAGTGAGGGAGGGAAGGGAGAGAGGGGGAGAAAGGAAAGGGTGTAGGGGGTAAGAGAGAAGAAATAGAGAGGGAGTGGAAGAGAGGAGGAGAGTGAGGGAGATGGGAGGAAAGAGAGGAGAAGAGTGAGGGAGGGGAGGGAGAGAGGGGGAGAAGGGAAGGGACAAGGAAAGAGAGGAGAAGAGTGAGGAAGAGGAGAGGGAAAGAGATGGGGAGAAGGGAAAGGGTGTAAGGGAGAGGGAAGGAGAGATGGGGAGGTAAGGATGAGGTGGTGCAAGGGAGAGAGAAGGGGGGAGGAAGGAAAGAGGGGGTGTTGGTGAAGAGAGGGGGTAGAGGTAGGAAAAGGGGTTAGGAGAAGGAAAGAGAGAGAGGTAGGAGAGGAGAGTAAGGAGGTCGAATGAGGGAGGGAAGGAAGGAGAAGAGAGAGGAGAGGGGAAGGAAAGTGAGGGAGAAAAGGGAGGAAAGGAAGAAGGAAAGTAAGTAAAGGAGGAAAGGAAGGAGGACGAAGGAAAGAGGAGAGAGAAGAGAGGAAGAGGAGCAAAGAAAGGAAAATAAAGGAAAGAGGAAAGGAAGGGAAGATAAGAGAGGAAGGTAGTAGGAGGTAAGAGATGAAAGATTGAAGAGGAGAGGCATTGGGGGCGAGATGTTTTGTCGAGAGAGAGAGAGAGAGAGAGAGAGAGAGAGAGGGTATTTTTCGGTATCTTTACATAGTGTGATTCAGTAATAACTTTCTCTCTCTCTCTCTCTCTCTCTCTCTCTCTCTCTCTCTCTCTCTCACACACACACACACACACACACACACACACACACACACACACACACACACACACACACACACACACACACACCGCTCGCTGGTGCAGTGGTAACGTTCTCGCTTGCCATCTGGTAGACGGGAGTTCGCGCCTGGCTCAGGTTGCGAAAAGTTTCACTGACGAAGTGGGTGGTTACTGTCCTCCTTGAGCAAGGGGACGGGTGTGTGCGTGTGTGAAGGTCACAGCCTTGCCCTTAGATCGGACTATATGAGCTCTCAGCTCCCTTCCGGGAGGGTAAAAGCTGACGATCACGACCATCAGGTGATCCTGACCGACCCGGTGAATTACACACACGTTAACCTTGAGTGTGGGGGCAGTGAGAGGTGGACAGTTGCTTAGTACACAGACTCCCTACCTGAGAGCGAGAGAGAGAGAGAGAGAGAGAGAGAGAGAGAGAATAATAATGAAGACACTGACTCTCACAGGTATCAGTGTCAGGTAAGAGAGAGAGAGAGAGACTTTGGCATCAGTAGTACCGATAATAATAATAATAATAATAATAATAATAATAATAATAATACCTAACATTTCTTTCCCTAATATTCCTTAGTAGTGTCCAGCACCCATTCATGACGTCACGGTTACGATGACGTCACAACCTGATGACGTCACAGGGTACGATGACGTCACGGGGTACTACGAAAATCGGGGGAATCTGGGTTCTTCCCCGTGGCGTATTTCCGTGATCATTTTGACTCGGAAATCCCGTGATGTTTGTGACTTTTTGTTCCTGGCGATTAGCATTCTGGACAAAGCATCGAATGGGAAGAACTGTACAGATTATTGTTATTATTATTATTATTATTATTATTATTATTATTATTATTATTATTACTACTACTGCTACTACTACTACTATATTATTATTATTATTATTATCATCATCATCATCATCATCATCATCATTATTATTACCATTAACTCACAACATTACCAATCATTTGTAGTTTTAATTCATATATATATTAATGATAAAAAAATCATCTGTATGCATCAAGAATAAAATAAATGGTCTACCTGATAAAAGTAATTAGATATAATGACCCTAATTAACAGCCAAAGTTACCTGGATCTTTGTTAATTACGTCTCTCTCTTCCACAGGTATGGCCTAATTTGCTACTCAGGGGAGCGTGACAGGTAAAAGGTGCTTGCTATTTAACTGGTATCTTTCTTTCTTTCTTTATTGTTTATGTGTGGTGTTTATGTAAGTGGTGGTGTGGTGTGGAGAGGGAGGCCTTCACGTGCTGGCACTGATGTAACTGGGTGGTGGAACTGCCTGGTTATACACACGTCCCTCAACTCCCTCCCTATCCCCCGAAAAGACGGTGGTGGACTGCTGAGAGAGAGAGAGAGAGAGAGAGAGGATATCAAGGATGTAGACCATAAAGAACAAGGAAATGAGAGAGAGAGAGAGAGAGAGAGAGACCTGCAGCTGCTGATAAACATATATTTGTTCACACACACACACACACACACACACACACACACACACACACACACACACACACACACACACACTCTCTCTCTCTCTCTCTCTCTCTCTCTAGTCTGTTTATGTACTCTGGGTTAGTCGGTAAGGCGGTGTTGTGTGGAGAAGAAATAGGAATTCGCTTTAATAATGCATCGTCTGAGAGAGAGAGAGAGAGAGGGAGAGAAAACTGCAGTAAGGTCGGTAAACATATGTACCCTGTGTGTGTGTGTGTGTGTGTGTGTGTGTGTGTGTGTGTGAGAGAGAGAGAGAGAGAGAGAGAGGCGTAAGAAAGGGAGGGGGAGGGAGGTAAGACGGATGAGAGATGTGAGAAAGAGGGAGGGAGAGATGGAGGGAAGGAGAGTAGGAGGGAGGGAGGGAGGAAAGTGAGGGAGGGAGGGAAGGAGAGATGGAGGGAAGGGAGGGAGGGAGAGATGGAGGGAAGGGAGGGAGGGAGAGATGGAGGGAAGGGAGGGAGGGAAGTCCGTGTTACGCATATCCTTGTCCTCTTTACAGGCAGGGAAGGCAGGTGAGGTGGTGAGGCAGGGGACGTAGAGTGTGAGGCAGTGTGGTGAGGCAAGGGACGTAGTGTAGTGAGGCAGGGGACGTTGTGTGGTGAGGCAGGGGACGTAGAGTGGTGAGGCAGGATGGATGCGTGGTGAGGCAGGATGATGAGATAGTGAGGCAGGGTGGTAATGTGGTGAGGCAGGGTGGTAATGTGGTGAGGCTGGGATGGTAGTGTGGTGAGGCAGAGTGGGTGTGTGGTGAGGCAGAAATGGTCGTGGGGTAAGGAATGGTGAGGGCAGAGTGGTGAGGCAGGCAAGTGAGGGGGTGAGGCAGTGTGGTTAGGCAGGGTGAGTGTGTGGTGAGGCAGAGTGATGGGTTGAAAGACATAAGTTGGTAGTGGTGGTGAAAGCAAGAGAGAGGTGATGATTGGTGATGAAAGGACTACAAGATGGTGAGTAGTGATGATGAGGGTGAGGAAGAAAGGTGATGAAAATGGTGATGATTGTGGTGATAAGAGAATAATGGTCTGTAGGAAAGATTGAGAGATGAGGTGCATTGTGGGAAGGATGTGAAGAGGAATGAGGAAAGAGAGAGAATGAGAGAGAGAGAGAGAGAGAGAGAGAGAGAGAGAGAGGATGCATGAGTCAGGATGAATATGATAAGGTTATATGTAGGATGAGAGAAAGAGAGAGAGAGAGAGAAAAATTGTTGGATGGTGATGGTGATGATGATGATGATGATAGTAATAATGATAATGATGATGATAATGGTGATGATGATGATGATGATGATGATGACAGAACCAGGTAGGCTCGTGTATACCTTGATGGGGTCGTGCTAAATACACACACACATACATACATACATACATACATCTTCATCAGCTGTCGTCTTTTCCCTCACACACACACACACACACACAC
>NC_137062.1:34804444-34809444 GCF_032717465.1 Coenobita brevimanus | reverse complement strand
TCCTTCCTCTCTCACCTTCCTTCCTTTTCAGCTCTCCACATCTCTCCATCTTCCCTTCCTTCTCATCCTTAGGTTCCTTCTCCCTCTCCCTGCTCCTCTTCTTCCAACCTTCCTCCCTCCTTCCTTCTCCTCCTCTACACCTCTCTCCTTCTTCTCTTCCATTCCTCCCGTCTTCCTTTCTCTCCACATCCCTCCATCTTTCCTTCCATCTTTCCCACCCTCAATATTCCGTTCCATCCATCTCTTTCACCTTCCTTCCTTCCTTCCTTCCTTCCTTCCGTCCTTCCTTCCTTCCATCTTTTCTTCCATCCCATCCTCGCTCTCTGCCTCCCCTCTTCTCTCCACCTCCCTCCCTCTCCCCCTCTCCTCCTTCCTTCCTTCCTCTCCTTCTGTCTCTCTCTCTTCCATCTTCTCGTATTCCATCCTTGCTGTCTTCCCCCCTCCCTCTTCCCCTCCTTTCCATCCTTCCTCTACTTTCCTCCATCTCAGTGGAGCAAACGGAGCTAGGGCCTGATTGACTGCTGCCTACCTTAAAAGCGCCAGGCAAGGCTGCCGCACCACCCCTAAACATCCACACTGTGCAGTGTGTAGCTTCCACGTTATGTCCACAGACTTCCCATTAACTCAATGTACCGGTTTATAATGTCATGCCGTAACTATTATTTTATTTGTTTACTTTCTCTTTCAGGTTACTCTGTCAGGTAGCTCATAGATAAAGTATTATAGAATGTGACTTTTCCTTTCCAGTGTTTCCTATAAAATTTCCATGTCAGTTTTTCCATGCTGCATGGTGGTTTTTCTCACTTTTTCCTGGAGGGTTTGGTGGTGGGGGGAGCCTTCTTGCTTTACTATCCTTATCCTTCAACATGTAGAGTTAGATCTTGTAGTCATAGTTTTCTCTAACAAGCAGCCTCGAAAGGACCATAAGGTCTGTTGCTGTTTGCTTTCCTGTGTAATCCTGTGTAATCCCTCCTCCTCATCCTTCCTCTCACCCTCCTCACTTCTGCAACCTCACCTTCTGGAATTGCAAACAACCATTCATAATGCACACACACACACACACACACACACACACACACACACACACACACACACACACACACACACAGGGCGAAGTTGCATAGGGATTAGGCCATGTTGCAGAGAATCAACCCGTGCAACATGACTGATATTCCTTGAGGCGAAGAACACTGTCTCCTTGCTAGAAAAAGATAAGAAAAATCGTGTGTGTGTGTGTGTGTGTGTGTGTGAAGGAAGAGGGAAAATGAAAGGAAGTAGATGGTGTGTGTGTGTGTGTGTGTGTGTGTGTGTGTGTGTGTGTGTGTGTGTGTGAAGAGAGAGGGAGGGTGTAAGAATGTAGATGGTTGTGTGTGTGTGGGGGGGGGAAGAGGGAAGCTGCTAGGAAGAGGATGGTTTTGTGTGTGTGTGTGTGTGTCTGTGACTGTGTGTGAAGGAAGAGGAAAGGTGTAAGGAAGTAGATGGTGTGTGTGTGTGTGTGTGTGTGTGTGTGTGTGTGTGTGTGTGTGTGTGTGTGTGTGTGTGTGAAGGAAGAGGGAAGGTGTTAGGAAGTAGATGGTGTGTGTGTGTATGTGTGTGTGTGTGTGTGTGTGTGTGTGAAGAGAGTGGGAGGGTTTAAGAATTTAGATGGTTGTGTGTGTGTGTGTGTGTGTGTGTGTGTGTGTGTGTGTGTGTGTGTGTGTGTGCATTGCTATAAGGGTGACATTAATGCTCTTCCTTCCTCTGACCCTTAATGCCTCCTCCTCCTCCTCATCACCATCATCATCATCATCATCATCATCATCATCCTTCTTTTTTTCATCTTCTTCTTCTTCTTCCTCCTCCTCCTCCTCCTCCATCTCCTCCTCCTCCTCTTCCTCCTCCTCCTCCTCCTCCTCGAAGGTCAAGGTCAATCTTAACGCGAAATTTAGGGAAACTTACCTTTTAGTTACGCTCACCTTCCATTTACCTGTTGGCATTATTTCTTTATTTCCGTTTTTCTTATATATTTTCTCTCTCCCTCAAAATCAACATATATTATCTTTTTCCTTAATGTTGGCTTCTTTGCCCTGTACTCCCATAGGTAAAGGAAGCTCCCTAACACCTTTTCCTAAGCGATTTATTTTGCTTTCATTACACCTTATTGTCCTGTTCTGTGTTACATAAATCGGTTCAGTATCGCCGTACTCTGCATAAAGCTCCCTAACATCTCTTCCTAAGCGATTTATTTTGCTTATTACATCTCACTCTCCTCATCTGTGCTGTTAATTCCTTCCAATATCGCCATACTCTACATAAAGCTCCCTAACACCTCTTCCTAAGCGCTTTATTTTGCTTATTTCACTTTTATTGTCCTCTTCTGTGTTACTTAAATCCCTCCAGTATCGCCTTACTCTGCTTAATGTACAAAGCGATATTAGCCAGCTGTGTCTAAAGAATAAATCGGTAAGGAAAAGGTGTTAGGGAGCTTCCTTGACCGATGAGAGTACGTGTTTATGTGTGTGTGTGTGTGTGTGTGTGTGTGTGTGTGTGTGTATGTGTGTGTGTGTGTGTGTCTCTCTCTCTAGCAGTAGTAGTAGTAGTATTAGGATGGCAGGTGGCGGTATCTTGCAATGAGGAGGGTGGAGCGTGTGTGTGTGTGTGTGTGTGTGTGTGTGTGTGTGTGTGTGTAGTAAGGGAGGGAGCGAGTGTAGTGGGAGGGTGTGTGTGTGTGTGGGGTGGAGTAAGGGGGAGGCGAGTTTGGCGTGTGTGTGTGTGTGTGTGTGTGTGTGTGTGTGTGTGTGTAGGAGAGGAGCACGTAGGAAGAAATTAGGGTTTGACTGTACGTGTTTTTTTTTTTTCTTTTTTCGTGGCTAAAATATCACATCTTTCCCTCCCTCCCTCTCCCCCTCCCCTCTCCCACTCCCCTCCCCCTCCTCCCTATCTCTCTCCCTCCTCCCATCCTCTCCATCCTTCTCCCCTCTCCCCTTCTCTTTGCATCCAGCCTTCTTACTTCTCTCCCCCTCCCTCCCCGTCCCTCCCCCTTCTCCCCATTCCTCCTCCCCTCTCTCTCCTTCTCTCCTACTTTCCTCCCCCTCCCTCCCTCCCTCCCGTAGCTCCTTCCCTCCCTCTCTTTCTCTCCCCAAGTAAGGAAGGTTGTGTGTGGAACAAAGGTGCGTAGAGAGAGAGAGAGAGAGAGAGAGGAAGGGAGGGAAGGAGGAGGAAACAGAGATGGAAAGGGAAGTGGAAGAGAAGAAATAGAAAGATGATTGAGAGGAGAGGGAGAGAGAGAGAGGGAGAGAAAAGAAAGAAAAGGGAAAATGGCAACTAATGAGACAGAGCATTAGGGAAAAGAGAGAGAATGCGGAAGGAATATTGAGATGAACGAGCCGAGAGAGAGAGAGAGAGAGACGGGGTATAGGTTGTGCGAGAGGAAGACATGGAAGGAAATTCTAAATAAGGAGGAGGGAAAAGGATTGAGAGAGAGAGAGAGAGAGAGAGAGGGGAGGAAGAAAGTTTATTGAAGAGGGCTACCAGGAAATAAGTTGGGGTCAAAGGTCAAGGAATGAGAAGGGAAATTAGACCAGATTAGAGGGTTGGGGGGGAGGAGGAGGGAGTAGGGAGGGGGGGTAGAAGGAGGGAGGAGGAATGGGGGAAAGCAAGGAAGAGAGAGAGAAGGAAGTTTGACAAAAGAAAAGGTGTTTAAGACTGGGAAGGAGTGTCTTGGCCAGGTGTAGATCAGGTGTGAATAAGGAAGGTGAAGGTGTGAATGGATGGGAAAGAGAGAGAGAGAGACAGAGGATGCGTATATATAGCCTGGTTGTCAGTAGTATTTCCAGGCAGGTAAATGACGTGAGTATTGTTGAGCTTGAAGGAAGGATGTGTATGAGGTTGGAAAGGAGTGTGTGTGTGTGTGTGTGTGTGTGTGTGTGTGTGTGTGTGTGTGTGTGAGAGAGAGAGAGAGAGAATGAGAGAGAGTGAGAGAGTGGTGGGTGTGTGAGGGAGAGGGATGTATGGAAGATGGATGAGTTTGGGAAGACTGAGAAGGAGAAATTGAGAGAGAGAGAGAGAGAGAGGACTACGAAAACGAAAATAAATCGGAAAGAACAAATCAACCAGGAAAAGGAGGTAGGGAAGGAAGGAGGGATGTGTGGGAGGAAGAGTGGGGGGTAGGGGAGTGTTGGGAGGGGTGAGGAGGAAGGAGGGGGGGGTCAGGGGGGTATTGTTTCAGCAGGAGGGGGGGAAAGGGGGGGGTGACTGCCCGTGGACCTGGGAAGCGAAGGGTTAATGCGCTAAGAATCTCACGTTACGCTCCTTCGCCTAGTAACAAAGAATCTTACAAATTTAGCGCATTTTCAGCGGTTCTAGCGGCATTTTTAGCGGTTTTAGCTGCAGTTTAGCGGTTTTAGCAGTCATTTCTGTACATAACAATAGGTACCTATATTCTTGTCAGTTGAGGAAGCACCCTAACACCTTTTCCTAAGCGATTTATTTTGCTCATTATACCTTACTGTCCTCATCTGTGTTACATAAATCCATCCAATATCGCCATACTCTGCATAAACAATGTACAAAAGGATATTAACCAGCCGTATCCGGAAATAAATCGCCACGGAAGAGGGATGAAGTATATCCAAAAATAAATCGCCACGGAAGAGGTGTTAAGGAGCTTCCCTACCCAGCGAAAATATGATCCTTTGCGTCTATTCACCTTCACTTGGCCCAGATTTTCGTCCTTTCGCAGCTTATTTCACGTAGCTCAGTGGTCCGGCAAGACAGGCCTGAACATCCTTTCCACAGCACTTCTTCGTGACTAGCATATTATTCACCTGTGTTTTGAGAGAGAGAGAGAGAGAGAGAGAGAGAGAGAGAGAGAGAGAGACAGACAGACAGACAGAGAGACAGACAGATTAATTGGGCAGGACAGGAAGTTGGGACGTGTGTGTGTGTGTGTGTGTGTGTGTGTGTGTGTGAGAGAGAGAGAGAGAGAGAAAGAGGGAGAGAGGGAGGGAGGGAAGGAGGGA
>NC_137062.1:34784444-34799444 GCF_032717465.1 Coenobita brevimanus | reverse complement strand
GGTGTGGGTTGGATTTACATAGTAGTGTTGTGTATGGTGATGGTGGGAGACGACCATGAAGGGTATACACACACACACACACACACATTAAATACCTACACATATCCACACCGACTCTTCTTGTAAATCATAAAACACACACACACACACACACACACACACACACACACACACACACACACACACACACACACACACACACACACACACACACACACACACACACACACACACACACACACCGGTCACGTGCCGCTTATTAACGCCCAGGTGGACACTCATTAGCACCTGGCCTTAATTAAGAGGTGCGTGTGACTGATTTCCCTGCTAATGACTTCATCAAGCATAGTGTTACCTGCGCTCCCTAACATCACCTCGTTAGCGATTTATTTTGTCTTCATCAAGCATAGTGTTACTTGCGCTCCCCGACACCGCCTCGTTAGCGATTTATTTTGTCTATACATCGTACTGTCCTCTACTGTGTTACAGTCATCAAGCTTTTTGTTACATGCGCTCCCTAACACTACCTCGTTAGCGATTTATTTTGTCTATACATCGTACTGCCCTTTACTGTGTTACAATCATCAAGCTTTGTGTTACATGCGCTCCCTAGCTCCTCTTCCTAAGCGATTTATTTTGTTTTTACACCTTACTGTCCTCTTCTGTGTTACAGTCATCAAGCCTTATGTTACCTGCGCTCCCTAACACCACCTCGTTAGCGATTTAATTTGTCTGTCCATCTTACTGTCCTCTTCTGTGTTGCAGTTATCAAGTTTTGTGTTACCTGTGTTCCCTAGCTCCTCTTCCTAAGCGATTTATTTTGTTTATACACCTTACTGTCCTATTCTGCGTTATATAAATCCATCCAATATCGCCATACTCTGCCTAGATAACGTACAGAAGGATATTAACTAACCATATCCAAAAATAAATCGCCAAGGAAGAGATGTTAGGGGCCCTCCTTTCTCGCCGGGTAAGTGGGCTCACTAGCGCCTCCTCCTTAGCGATTTATTTTTGGATATGGCTGGTTATTATCCTTTTGTACGTTATTTATGCAGGGTATGGCGATATTGGAAGGATTTATATAGCGCAGAATAGGACAGTAAGGTGTACTAAACAAACTAAATCGCTTAGGAAAAGGTGTTAGGGAACTTCCTTAACAGACGAGAATGTGGTCTCTAATGTATTTTTTGGTACAGGAAGCACAGAATAGGACAGTAAGGCATACCAAGCAGAATAATTCGCTCAGGAAAAGGTGTTAGGGAAGTAAGCAGAATAAATCGCACAGGAAAAGGTGTTAGGGAAGTAAGCAGAATAAATCGCACAGGAAAAGGTGTTAGGGAAGTAAGCAGAATAAATCGCACAGGAAAAGGTGTTAGGGAAGTAAGCAGAATAATTTGCTTAGGAAAAGGTGTTAGGGACATAAGCAGAATAAATCGCTTAGGAAATGGTGTTAGGGAGCTTCCTTAAATGACGAGAGTAAGGGACCTAATGTATTTTTCTGTTACTTTTGCAGGTATGTTGATGTGAGCTGCTGTCTGTCTGTTGAGGGCCCGAGAGGAGGGTAAAGTGGAGTGCTCATGTTGTTTTAAAAGGTAAGGATATATATTGAGATGGTTTGGGAGGAAGGATGGGACTGGAGTGTATTGGTGTTGTGATGAGGAGGGGTAGATTGAGATGGTTTGGGAGGAAGGATGGGACTGGAGTGTATTGGTGTTGTGATGAGGAGGGGTAGATTGAGATGGTTTGGGAGGAAGGATGGGACTGGAGTGTATTGGTGTTGTGATGAGGAGGAGTAGATTGAGATGGTTTGGGAGGAAGGATGGGACTGCAGTGTATTGGTGTTGTAATGAGGAGGGGTAGATTGAGATGGTTTGGGAGGAAGGATGGGACTGGAGTGTATTGGTGTTGTGATGAGGAGGGGTAGATTGAGATGGTTTGGGAGGAAGGATGGGACTGGAGTGTATTGGTGTTGTGATGAGGAGGGGTAGATTGAGATGGTTTGGGAGGAAGGATGGGACTGGAGTGTATTGGTGTTGTGATGAGGAGGGGTAGATTGAGATGGTTTGGCAGGAAGGATGGGACTGGAGTGTATTGGTGTTGTGATGAGGAGGGGTAGATTGAGATGGTTTGGCAGGAAGGATGGGACTGGAGTGTATTGGTGTTGTGATGAGGAGGGGTAGATTGAGATGGTTTGGGAGGAAGGATGGGACTGCAGTGTATTGGTGTTGTGATGAGGAGGGGTAGATTGAGATGGTTTGGTAGGAAGGATGGGACTGCAGTGTATTGGTGTTGTGATGAGGAGGGGTAGATTGAGATGGTTTGGGAGGAAGGATGGGACTGGAGTGTATTGGTGTTGTGATGAGGAGGGGTAGATTGAGATGGTTTGGGAGGAAGGATGGGACTGGAGTGTATTGGTGTTGTGATGAGGAGGGGTAGATTGAGATGGTTTGGGAGGAAGGATGGGACTGGAGTGTATTGGTGTTGTGATGAGGAGGGGTAGATTGAGATGGTTTGGGAGGAAGGATGGGACTGGAGTGTATTGGTGTTGTGATGAGGAGGGGTAGATTGATATGGTTTGGGAGGAAGGATGGGACTGGAGTGTATTGGTGTTGTGATGAGGAGGGGTAGATTGAGATGGTTTGGGAGGAAGGATGGGACTGGAGTGTATTGGTGTTGTGATGAGGAGGGGTAGACTGAGATGGTTTGGGAGGAAGGATGGGACTGGAGTGTATTGGTGTTGTGATGAGGAGGGGTAGATTGAGATGGTTTGGGAGGA
Organism: Coenobita brevimanus; assembly: GCF_032717465.1. Classification (NCBI taxonomy): domain Eukaryota; kingdom Metazoa; phylum Arthropoda; class Malacostraca; order Decapoda; family Coenobitidae; genus Coenobita; species Coenobita brevimanus. The sequence goes on along the minus strand of NC_137062.1, from coordinate 34,796,665 downwards.
AGGATGGGACTGGAGTGTATTGGTGTTGTGATGTGGAGGGGTAGATTGAGATGGTTTGGTCATGTGTAGAGGATGGGGGATGATAATTGGGTGCGGAAGGTGAGAAGTATGCACGTCGGGGGTGGGGTTGCGAGAGGCAGACCGAGAAAGACCTGGGACGAGATCATAGAGTGTGACCTCAGGGATAAGGGACTGATGAGGGAGGCTGCCAGAGATCGAGCAGTGTGGATTTGGAGCATTTATAAGCAAGAGCATAAGAAAGGCACTAAGAATATAAGAAGAGAGGATAATCAGTATGTAGCTTTGCATATACAAGGCAGAGTTCCTGTCAGAGGGCTACTGAGCTTCAAGAATAAGACAAGGTTAGCAAAAATATGGGGCTTGAGTTGATTCCGGGAAAGGGTTATGCATCCTCCCCTTCTTCTCAAGGTTTTAAAGTTTTCTCTGCTTTTGTCACTCCATTTTTTCCTCTCTTCAAAGGGCCTCTGTCTTCTGTCTTGGGGGAAGGGTGTTAAAAGAAAAAGGAATTTATATAGAGACGTGTGATGGGAGGATGTATGATATTGACAACTCTCACGTATGTTATTATTATTATTATTGTTCTTGCTGTTATTATTATTATTATTATTATTGTTGCTATCGTTGTTGTTGTTATTATTATTATTACGTTGCTGCTGCTGGTGCTGTTATTATTATTATTATTGGTGTTGCTGGTGCTGTTATTATTATTATTATTATTATTATTATTCACCATCCTTGTCATCAACCATCATAATCCAGAATTACATGTATTTTTTTCATATTCCTTTCAATACAAGTCAATTCAGTCAGCTTCTTATTAATAGACTGTTGTATATATGGGAATTCTCTCTCTCTCTCTCTCTACGGGATTAAGGCGTCTGGCAATAGATAGATAATGTAAAATAGATCCGAATTTGTGATATCAATTCAGTTCACCTTAAAATCACTCCGTTTTCTTTGAGATGTTTGTTTACATTACCAGAGAAAACCTGTAGGTGAGACCCGATTCAATGGCAAACTATACTAAAAATATTATCATTATTATTATTATTATTATTATTATTATTATTTCTATATTATTTTTAAATGGGGTGATTCTTGTGTGATATTGAGAGAGAGGAGTGGTTAGTTCAGTGTAATGCCTTGTTGAATAGCAGTGAAAGAAATATCATCATCATCGTCATCATCATCATCATCGTCGTCGTCGCTATTGTCATCATCATCATCATCATCATCATCATCATCGCTATTGTCATTATCCTCCTCCTCCTCATCATCATCATCATCATCATCATCATCATCATTGTCGTCGTTGGTATTATCATCATCATCATCATCATCACCATCATCATCATCCCACCTACTTCATACCTATGCCTGTACCATGTATGAATGACGCTGATGGGATATTCACTAATATTCTCTCTCTCTCTCTCTCTCTCCCGTATTCCAAATCAATCCGCTTACCACTCAGCTATATTCTCTCTCTCTCTCTCTCTCTCTCTCTCTCTCTCTCTCTCTCTCTCTCTCTCTCTCTCTCTCTCTCTCTCCAGTTGCATCAAAAGCAACCACATCACTAATATGTGTGTTATGAGCATGATGATGGTAGTGGTGATGATGATTGAGGTGGTGGTGGTAGTGGTGATGATTGTGGTGGTGGTGGTGGTGGTAGTGATGATGATTGAGGTGGTGGTGGTAGTGGTGATGATTGTGGTGGTGGTGGTGGTGGTAGTGGTGATGATTGTGGTGGTGGTGGTAGTGGTGGTGGTAGTGATGGTGGTGGTGGTGGTGGTGATGATGATGATGATGGCGTAGGTGATGATGATGGTGATGGTGTAGGTGGTGGTGATGATGATGATGATGATGATAATAATGATGATGGTGGTGGTGATGGTGGTGGTGATGGTGTTGATGATGATGATGATGATGATGGTGGTGATGGTGATGATGATGATAATGATAAAACACAATCAGTCCCAAGCATACGATACACAACCATCCACTTTCCATCCAGATCCCTAATTGATCTTAAGAATGAATAGAGAGAGAGAGAGAGAGAGAGAGAGAGAGAGAGAGAGAGAGAGACAAGAGTAGATGGGGAGGGGGTAGGGGAGGGAGAAGGGGAGGGAATGGAGAGGGGGTAGGGGAGAGGAGGTGGTGAGGGGAAGGGTTTAAAGGAGAGGATGTGAGGGTGGGGAGGGAGGGAGAGGAATGGGAGGGGAAGAGAGGTGGAAGCATAGGAGGGAGGTGGGGAGGTTGGAGAGGGAGGGAGGGAGGGGGGTGGGGTGGGGAGTGATGGGGGTGAACGTAGCAGGGTGGGGAGAAACAGTGCTGAGCAGAATTTCTCTACTCCATATTTCTGCCTTCCCAAATGAGAGAGAGAATCCTTCCTCTCTCTCTCTCTCTCTCTCTCTCTCTCTGGCCTTCATATTTCTCTACTGCCAGACGCCTTAATCCCATACGGGGTGGCCACAAACAAATCGCCTTCATTTCGCCCTGTCCCCCGCCATTTGACTGCCTTGCTCCCAGCTCACACCCCCCTCCCTCATATACCTCTCCACTCCATCCCTCCATCTCATCCTTGGCCTCCCCCTTCCACCCCACTCACATACACTCTCCTTGTCAGTCTCTCACTCTCCATCCTCTCCACATGGCTAAACCACCTCAGTGTGTTCCTCCTAACGCTTCCTGTCACATCAACATCCACACCACATACACTCTCCTCGTCAGTCTCTCACTCTCCATCTTCTCCACATGGCCAAACCACCTCAAATGTGTTTCTTGCTGTCACATAAATATCCTACCACATTCCTACCACATCCCACCACCACAGAGGGCAGAGAAGAGTATTGGCCAACTTTTGCTCACCCCTGTACATCCCTCGACTTTCCTAAATGGTCTATCTGCTTGACGGTGACCTTTTGGCCTTACTCTTGTGTTTCCTGTAGGTGTGCGCATGCGTGGAGAGAGAGAGAGAGAGAGAGAGAGAGAGAATGAGGAGTGGTGTGTTTATGTGAGGTGTAGTAGGCTAAGTGTATGTGGCTCTGTGTGTGTGTGTGTGTGTGTGTGTGTGCTTGAGTCTCCTGTTTTATGCAAGCTTAAATTTATGTGCGTATGTGTGTGCGTCTTCATGTATGCCTGTGGGTGTGTGCGTGAATTGCTGAATGCATGAATGTGTACACGTGTAAGTTTGTTTTTTATTAGTCCTGATGGGATGCCTCCGTCTTAGTTTACATCTCGTGTCTGTTTTCTCTCTCTCTCTCTCTCTCTCTCTCACACACACACACACACACACACACACACACACACACACACACACACACACACACACACACACACACACACACACACACTGCCATACCTCTAAGTTTACGCATACTGTAGATGTGAGAAGTGGTTTTGAGAGAGAGAGAGAGAGAGAGAGAGAGAAAGCACAGTAGAGCAAGACCAGGAAGTGAGTTAGTGAGCGACTGAAAGAGTGAGCAAGTGAAGTTGTGAAGGCAGGGTAGTGCTTATCCAGGGATTAGAGCGAGAGAGAGAGAGAGAGAGAGAGAGAGAGAGAGAGAGAGAGAGAGAGAGAGAGAGAGAGCAAAGCAAAGGGATGAAGGAGATATTGGTTGAAAGGATATTGTGTGTGTGTGTGTGTGTGTGTGTGTGTGTGTGTGTGTGTGTGTGGAGAGAAAGAGAGGGACACACACACACACACACACACACACACACACACACACACACACACACACACACACACACACACACACACACACACACACTCCCAGTCGATGTGGACTTGGTGTTACTCTGGAGCTTCTGTGTATTTACATATCCTTTCTTTGAGCCAGGGATGCATATAGTTTAGGCAGAGACAGGCAGGCAGAGAGGCAGATGTGGTGGGGTTAGGCAGACAGGGAAAGAGGTAGGCAGAGGCAGGGGCAAGCAGGCTGGCAGGCAAGGAAAGAGGAACGTGTGGTGAGGTAAAGGAGAGAGGCAGGTGTGGTGGGGTAAGGCAGAGATGTAGGGAGAGAGGCAGGTGTGGAGGGGTAAGACAGACAGAGAGGTAGGTGTGGTGGGGTAAGGCAGACAGACAGGCAGAATCAGAGGCTGGTGTGGTGGGGGTGAGGCTAAGAGGCAAGGAGAGAGGCAGATGTGATGGGATAAGGCAGAGAGGCAGGTGTAGTGGGGTAAGGCAGCGAGGCAGTTGTGGTGGGGTTAGGCAGAGACAGGCAGAGAGGCAGGAAAGGAGGGAGACAGAGTACTGTTGACAGGGAGGAGGACAGGGCAGGATAGTAGAGAGAGAGAGAGAGAGAGAGAGAGAGATGTGGTGGTGACAGGAGAGGCTGTGAAAGTTAGGCAGACAGACAGGCAGGGGTAGGCAGGGAGGAGGAGGGCAGTGTACATGAGCAGACAGTGGCATATGGAGAGAGAGAGAGAGAGAGAAATAATGCTCACTTTGACTAGGCATGCTGAGACGTACCAAGAGATTAACACTAGAATATGATGCTAGTCACGAAGAAGTGCTATGGGAAGGATGTAGAGCCGTAGTACTGTCTTTTTCTGCCACTGAGGTACGTGAAATAAGCTGCAAAAGGACGAAAATCTGGGCCAAGTTAGAATGAAAGGAGTATGTACGTGTAGCGACCAGGTAAGCGGCTTTGATTGACTTGTTTACCTGTGTGTGTGTGTGTGTGTGTGTGTGTGTGTGTCTGTGTGTCTGTGTGTCTACCTTTGTGTGTGTGTGTGTGTGTGTGTGTGTGTGTGTGTGTGTGTGTGTGTGTGTGTACCAAAGGACACGGGGAAATGCGAATGTGAGCCAATGCAAAAGCGGGCATGTACGTTTTGCATGATGACTGTAAATGAGGTGAAAGTTTGAGAGAGAGAGAGAGAGAGAGAGAGAGAGAGAGGACCTGCATGGTGAGTGGTCAGTGCGTAGTAGAGGGAAAGTTTGCGTATGAGAGAGAGAGAGAGAGAGAGAGAGAGAGAGAGTATTTACCTGTGTCTAAGAGTGAAAGGTAAGTGTATTAACAAAGAGTGTGTGATTCTAGTGAGACTTAGCGCACACACACACACACACACACACACACACACACACACACACACACACACACACACACACACACACACACACGTCCTCCTACCTCCTCTCCTTTCTTAATTACAGGTGAGGTCCTGTCAGTCGGTGTTTTACAGGTGGTGTTACCTTGAAGGGGGGTTGTGTGGGAGAATTAGCTCTCTCTCTCTCTCTCTCTCTCTCTCTCTCTCTCTCTCTATATATATATATATATATATATATATATATATTTTGGTGCCCGTCCTTAGTAACCCCTTCAGGGCGATGATGTGCCGGTCATTTTCTTGTGTTAGATGGATGTATTGAGGAAGGAGGGAGGGAGGAAGGAAGGAAGGAAGGCAGGCTGGGAGGAAAGAAGGCATCATCTGGAAGTAGGGGCAGGAAGGAAAGAAGGAATGCAGTAGAAGGAGGGAAGGAAGGAAAGAAAAGGAAGGAAGAAAGGCAGGAAAGAAGGATTGAAGGATAGGTAGATGGATAGAATGATGGACAGGAAGGGAGAAAGGGAATGTCAGTGAAGAAAGGTAGAAAGGAAAAGGGATAGGAAGGAAGGATGGATGAAAGGATGGATTGATGGAAATTAAGTAAAAGGATGGAAGGAAGGAAGGAAGGATGGATGGATGGATGGATAGATAGATGGATGGAAAATAAGGGGATGGAAGGAAGGAAGGAAGGAATGCAGCGGTAGAAAGGAAGGAAGGAAGTGGCAGGTGTAGGATGACCAAGAGAGGAAGCAGGTGGAGAGAGGTAAGCAGTGAGACAGGAAGCAGGTGTGAGAGAGAGAGAGAGAGAGAGAGAGAGAGAGAGTACGAACAGAAGGAGGCAGCAAGGGAATGGAAAAAGGAAGGAACAAGTAGAGGAAGGATGTCAGGAAAGGAGAAAGGAAGGAGGGGAGATGGAATGATGAAGGAAGACAGGAAAGAAGAAAGGAAGGAAGGAAGGAGGTAGAATGGGGAAGGAAGGCAGGAAAGAAGGAAGGAAGCAGGTAGAGTAAGGAGGGAAGGAAGGAAGGAAAGAAGAAAGGAAGGATGCAGATATGGAAGAGAAAATACGACAGGTAGTAGGAACAGGTAAACTGAGAGAGGAAACAGGTGTGGAGGTAAAGAGATAGGGGTGTGGGAGTAGGTGGAGAGAGAGGGGGGTGTATTGGAGGGGAAGGGGGGAAGAGAGAAGGGGGGAATCGTGGAGGGAGAAGGAGTGTGTGTGTGTGTGTAGAGAGAGAGAGAGAGGTTGAAACAGCAGTGAAGTGAAACAGAAAGCAGGTCTGTTTCACCTCTATAGCCTACTCTTTCCACTTCGTTTAATCCCCCTCAGTAGTCACGCTCTCTGGCTCTCTACACACCCCATATGGCTCTCTACACACCCCCATATAGCTCTCTACACACCCCTTATGGCTCTCTACACACCCCATATGCCTCTCTACACACCCCATTATGGCTCTCTACACACCCCATATGGCTCTCTACACACCCCTTATGGCTCTCTACACACCCCTTATGGCTCTCTACACACCCCATATGCCTCTCTACACACCCATGGCTCTCTACACACCCCATATGGCTCTCTACACACCCCATATGGCTCTCTACACACCCCTTATGGCTCTCTACACACCCATGGCTCTCTACACACCCATGGCTCCCTACACACCCCGTATGGCTCCCTACACACCCCAAATGCCTCTCAACACACCCCATATGTGACTTGGGTTCGTATCTTGTCGGTTAAGGAAGCTCCCTAACACCTTTTCCTGAGCGATTTATTTTGCTTATTATACCTTACTGACCTATTGTGTTATGCAAATCCTTTTCCTAAGCGATTTAGTTTGCTTATTATACCGTACTGACCTATTCTGTTACGCAAATCCTTTTCCTAAGCGATTTATTTTGCCTGATACACCTTACTAACCTATTCTGTTACGCAAATCCTTTTCCTAAGCGATTTATTTTGCTTATTACACCTTACTGACCTGTTCTGCTTTACTTTGCATAAATAACTCACAAAAGGGTATTAACCAGCCATATCCAAAAATAAATCGCTAACGAAGAGGTGTTAGGGTTATGTTTTTGATTATGGGCTTAAGCAACAGTTAGTATTACAGTTGCGTGCTCTCTCTCTCTCTCTCTCTCTCTCTCTCTCTCTCTCTCTCTCTCTCTCTCTCTCTCTCTCTCTCCCTACTTACCTATCCATCCATCCATTTATCTATCTGTCTGTCTCTATCTATCTGTCTATGTCTACTATGTATATAAAATTCTTAACTATCGTGGTCTTCATCTATCTAATATCCATCCATATATCTATCTATCTGTCTATCTATCTATCTATCTATCAAGACACTACACTATCTATCATCCAGAGACGTAACACCTTCCCTCCTCATTAACAAACGCACCTGAAGTAGAAGAAGTTACCTGTTGCAAATCTACCTTGATTGAGATTGAGGTGTGTTTCTCTCTCTCTCTCTCTCTCTCTCTCTCTCTCTCTCTCTCTCTCTTACCTGGTTACAAATCTACCTTGATTGTTGTGGATAGGGATGTGTTTCTCTCTCTCTCTCTCTCTCTCTCTCTCTCTCTCTCTCTCTCTCTCTCTCTCTCTCTCTCTCTCTCTCTCTCTCTCTCTCTCTCTCTCTCTCTCTCTCTCTCTCTCTCTCTCTCTCTCTCTCTCTCTCTCTCCAAAGCTTCAGGTGTTAATTTTAATCAGTATGAGATGCACTTCTAGCCTTGAGACTTTCTTAACACCTTTTCCGTACCGATTCAGTCTACCTTTTAACACCTCAGTATCTCCTCATTCCGTAACGGGTGTGCCTAAGCGACTTACTCCGCATACTCCACCTCCATCTCCTTTTTGTACTTCACTGATGCCATGTCGATATTAAAACTCCATACATCTAATCCTGCAAAGGGTGGCCGCAGACAGAACGCCTCCAAGTCGCTCTGTCACCCACCATTTGACTGCACTCCCCCAACTCACTCCCCCCTCCCTCACATACATACAGATTATATTAAGGTACAAGATCTTAAATAAATCGCTGAGGAAAAGATGTTGAGAACCTAATATGGCAGAGCAAGCTATTTATCATTTATATTACTGATGCATAAAATTATGGGACATACGAAAAACATGGCAAGAGATACGTAACACCGTTTCACTTGCGATTTAGTCTGTGGGTAGTAAATTTAACCTTGAAATTGTGGTTGGGAGAAAGACTAAGGAGAGAGAGAGAGAGAGAGAGAGAGAGAGAGAGAGAGAGAGAGAGAGAGAGGCAAAATAAATCGCTCAGGTGAATATGCTCTGAATCTCTTATCGTTGCACAGCGGGAATTAATAGGTATAATCTCCAGAATAAATCACTAAAGAAATGGTGTTAGGTCCCAGTCCACCTAAGAGTGCGGACGTAGGTGTCGGATTACGCAGGGGGGGAGGGGAGGGGAGGAGGAGGGGAAGGAGGTGAGGAGGAGGAGGGGAAGGAGGTGAGGAGGAGGGGAAGGAGGTGAGGAGGAGGAGGGGAAGGAGGGGAGGAGGAGGAGGGGAAGGAGGGGAGGAGGAGGAGGGGATGGAGATGAGGAGGAGGGAAGGAGATGAGGAGGAGAGGGGAAGGAGGTGAGGAGGAGGGGAAGGAGATGAGGAGGAGGAGAAGATGTGATGGAGGAGGGAAGGAGATGAGGAGGAGGAGGGAAGAAGATGAGGAGGGGGGGGGTGCCTACTAGAAGCCAAGGAGAAGGGCCATCAGTGTGCATCTGGCGTGGGGAGGGGGCAGACGTGCGTGTGTGCTGCTCTGTGTTAGTCCCCCCCTCCCTCCCTCCTACATATACTCCCTTCACCGTAACTTGGCCCAGATTTTCGTCCTTTTACGGTTTATTTACTCAGTGGCAGAGGAGGACGGCACTTCTTCGTGACTAGTATCATTTCTGTGCCCTATTTCACCATGCTCAGTGGCAGAAAAAGACGGCACTTCTTCGTGACTAGCATCATTTCTGTGCCTTTATTTCACCGTAGTCAGTGGCAGAAAATTAACAGTGCTACGGTTCTGCACTTCATCGTGACTAGCATCGTTTTATATACTCCTTTCACCTTAACTTGGCCCAGATTTTCGTCCTTTTGCAGCTTATATCACGTAGCTCAGTGGCAGAAAAAGACAATACTACGGCTCTACATCCTTCCCATAGCACTTCTTCGTGACTAGCATCATATTCTAGTGTTAAAAAGACAATACTACGGCTCTACATCCTTCCCATAGCACTTCTTCGTGACTAGCATCATATTCTAGTGTTAAAAAGACAATACTACGGCTCTACATCCTTCCCATAGCACTTCTTCGTGACTAGCATCATATTCTAGTGTTAAAAAGACAATACTACGGCTCTACATCCTTTCCATAGCACTTCTTCGTGACTAGCATCATATTCCAGTGTTAAAAAGACAATACTACGGCCCTACATCCTTTCCATAGCACTTCTTCGTGACTAGCATCATATTCTAGTGTTAAAAAGACAATACTACGGCTCTACATCCTTCCCATAGCACTTCTTCGTGACTAGCATCATATTCTAGTGTTAAAAAGACGGTATTACGGCTCTACATCCTTCCCACAGCACTTCTTCGTGACTAGCATCATATTCTGGTGTTAAAAGGACAATACTACGGCTCTACATCCTTCACAGCACTTCTTCGTGACTAGCATCATATTCTAGTGCTAATCTCAGCATTTAAGAGTGAGAGATGGTAATTTTAGGCCAAGTTGGAGTGAAAAGAGCGTAGTCATCCCCCTTTTTCTCGCGTCTCACTGGCGGAATGAGATAGCACTTCTTCGTGACTAGCATCATAACTTTCCCCCTCGTGTTTTAAGTGCTACAGATCTAGAATGAAAAAAAAGGGAGTTGTCGGTTGCAGCTCCCATACCTGAGGACGTGGAGTTGAGAATATCGTGTTTTGGGCTATTAACTTAGCTCCCTAACACCTTTTCCTAAGCGACTCATTTTGCTTATTACACCCTACTCTCCTCCTGTGTTACATAAATCATTCCACTATCGCCACACTCTGCCTAAGTATATAACGCACTAAAGGATGTTAAGAAAGCTCCCTAACACCTTTTCCCAAGTGACTTATTTTGCTTATTGCACTTTCCTCTGTGTTACATAAATCCTTCCAGTATCGCCATACTCTGCGTAAATAACATACAAAAGGATATTAACCAGCCGTATCCAAAAATAAATCGCTAAGGAAGAGGTGTTAGGGAGCCTCCTTAGAATACAAGAAGAGTGCGTTGGTGTCCTCGATAGATCGAACCTGTGAAGTGACGATAGATGAACGATAGATAGAAGAAGTGGACAGCATTACACCCCTACCTCAAGACATCACCTGCGTCTTGTAATTAACTTAAGACCAATAGACTTTTAAATAGACCTTACATGTGCTGGGACGACGATAGATAGGCGATAGATAAATAGGCGGGATTGTCACCTCAAGCCTGATAGATGCACGATAGGTAAAAATAGGGATTGTCACCTACTTCCCTACCACCTCAGGATATTGTCTTGGTCAGCGGCTTCAGGTGTTTTTGTCATGTGATTAACTTTACCTGGAGAAAGCAGTGTGTGTGTGTGTGTGTGTGTGTGTGTGTGTGTGTGTATGAGAGAGAGAGACACACACACACACACACACACACACACACACACACACACACACACACAGACGGACAGTGTGTTCTTAATTGAGTGGATGTGTGTGTGGGTGTGGGTGGGTGGGTATGTGTGTGTGAGAGAGAGAGAGAGAGAGAGAGAGAATGACTGTGTGTGTGTGTGTGTGTGTGTGTGTGTGTGTGTGTGTGTGTGTGTGTGTGTGTGTGGTGAGAGAGAGAGTCAGGTTCTTTATTTTGTGTGTGTGTGTGTGTGTGTGTGTGTGTGTGTGTGTGTGTGTACTGAAATGATTAAACTCACTATCAGTGTGTGAATGTTCCTAATTAACTCTAAAGGGGTAGTGAGAGAGAGAGAGAGAGAGATGATTGTGATGGTGTGATAATGATGATGAATGAAGGGGTAAGGTGTGTGTGTGAGCGAGAGAGAGAGAGAGAGGGAGAGAGAGAGAGAGAGAGAGAGCCATTTGGTATATATAACTTTCTATGGCAGTAATGTCTGTTCGTCTGTTTGTACGTGGTTGAGCTTGGCTTGTTATGTATTCCATCAGCAGAGAGAGAGAGAGAGAGGAAAATGAATGTGTGAATGTTGATTAGTCTTGCCATGAAGTAAAGGCAGAGAGAGAGAGAGAGAGAGAGAGAAAAGTAAATGTGTGTGTGTGTGTGTGTGTGTGTGTGTGTGTGTGTTGTGTGCTTCTCAAACACACACACACACACGTGGGGTTGGAAGGAGAAAGCATAGCCTCATTGTCAAGTATACACATGTGTGAAAAGCATTTATTCTCAGCGTGATAATCATTCCTCTCTTCTCTTTGTATTCAGAGTTGTGCCCTAATTCTCGTCGGGTAATTAAGCTCTCTAATACCTCTTCCTTACCGATTTATTCCTAATTCATCTTCTTTAGTATCAGGGTTGGCATTGAGTATATCAAATTGATTTATTCATGTGATTAAATCATTGATTTTTTGCAAAAAAAAAAAAAACGATTTTTTTTTAAATCAAAAAGTTAACAAAAATAAAACCTACAGGTTTATAAAGTAGTGTAACCCTCTGTGTTGTCATTCACTTATTCAAATACTTCAGCATTAAGCCAGCAGATTTTGGTGAATGGTGCCATTAGAAGCTGCTGCATTGTATGACAGAAAAAATATTTTTACATTTGTGACACTAAGTATTGGAATGATTTGTACGTGTGAAATACTGAGGCATGAATAAAAAACCCAAGCCATAAGACCAGGTACAGTGGGCTGTGTTGGGTTTATGGCAAAACCCAAGCCATAAGACCAGGTGGCTGTGTTGGGTTTAAGACAAAACCCAAGCCATAAGACCAGGTAGGCTGTGCTGGGTCACATAAGGCCAAAACCCAAGCCATAAGACCAGGTAGGCTGTGCTGGGTTTATGGCACAAACCCAAGCCATAAGACCAGGTAGGCTGTGCTGGGTTACATAAGGCACAAGCCCAAGCCATAAGACCAGGTAGGCTGTGCTGGGTCACATAAGGCCATGTC
>NC_137062.1:34774444-34776944 GCF_032717465.1 Coenobita brevimanus | reverse complement strand
GAAGAAGAGAGTGAGAACCATTGAGGAAAGAAGGAAGGAAAGAATCATAGCGGAAAGAGAAAAGAATGATGAGAGGGACTAGAATCACAGCCATGGATGAGAGAGACTAAGAATCATTAAGCAAGTAAGGATTAATAAGACAAGGATAGGAGACAGTGAAGGATGGGTAAGAAATAAAGAATCGAACCCGGGACAGTCGGACCCCAAGGCGTAGCGCTACGTACTTGGCCACCGCGATGCCGTACGTGGCGGGCAATTCGGCGACGCTCCCGGTCCGATCTCGCCGCCGTAGCCGTAGCTCTGGCCGGAAGCTGTCTCAGTGTCTTTCTCCTCCCGCTGCCGACTTCTCAGATGCCGAGAATACAGGTAATGATGGAGGATTGTTTGGGTGTGTTTCTCTCTCTCTCTCTCTCTCTCTCTCTCTCTCGTTCACATACCCACCCCATTTATTTTTATACACTACGACACGCCCAGAAGAAAGACCCCTCCGATCTTAATGGCTTCCTGTCTCTTTTTCTTAATAGTAAAGAAACGGAGAGAACATCTGGTGAAAGAGCTCTCTCTCTCTCTCTCTCTCTCTCTCTCTCTCTCTCTCTCTGTATAATATAATGTAATATAATTTTATCATCATCATCCGGACCTCCTTTCCCACCCTAGGGCAGGGTGAGGAGTAGCAATGTCCAGACAGCCCAAATTTGCCCAATCCAATGGGCCACGCTTCCATTCACTCACCGTTCACGCCCCGGAATCCTGGCTCTATCGGATTCGCCAAAAACATTCACCTTGTTAGGTAGCTTCACATAAACCTATCCAACTGAGTCAGTCCGGACGCTGCCACGTTAAAAAGGGGTGCCAAATCCCTGATCATGCACTTCTCACAACATTCATCCAGCCAGCTCGATGTCTTGTCAGTTCCCTAGCCTCACCGACTTCCAAACCTCTGTTCCTCACACATTCATCCACCATATCCCTCCACCTTCTCCTTGGCCTACCTCGCCTCCTCCCTCCTTCAGATTCGCTCAGATATACCTTTTTCACCACTCTGTTGTCATCCATTCTGTCCACATGACCAAACCATCTCAGTACACTCTTTTCGATTCTGGTGTCCACAGACTTCCTCACTCCACATCTTCCACAAATCACATTATTTCGTATCCTATCCACTCTCTGTACTCCACATACATTCCTCAGCAGTCCCATCTCCACTGCTCTTACTCTTGACATTTCATATTCATGCCACACCACAGTCTCACATCCATATGTTAAAATTGGCACGGACACTCCTACGGGTATATATATATATGTATTCACCTTTATATATATTTGACACGTTTATATGTCTCTCTTCCCATGCAGCCATTCACAAAGCTTCCTCTAATTATTTCGTACACCCATTGTTCCTACGAGGTTGTAAGCACGTCGTTAACCTGTAAACAATATCAGGCCTTATGTGTATGGCGTGTTTTGAAGCTTTGAGAGGTGTGAGCCAGCTTTCTTCTCTCTCTCTCTCACACACACACACACACACACACACACACACACACACACACACACACACACACAAGGGGATGAAATTAAGTCTGTCTTCCTTTCCGGCCATTGTCTTTAGTGGGTGTATCCCTATTTCACCCCCACCCCCTCCCCCCACACCCACACCCTCACCCCCCCACCCTCTTACCCCCCACACCCACACACCATCCCCCCCACACCCCCACCCACCATCAAACCCACACCCCCACACCACTTCATCTCCCCTCCTCTTCCTCTTTCACCCCCTCCATCTTTTCTCCCCACCCTCTCCTACTCTCTCCCTCAGCTCCTTTCTTTCACCCCTCTCCCCCTGTCCATCCCCCTCCCCCCATATCACATCCCTCCATCTTTATCATGTTCTCTCTCTCTCTCTCTCTCTCTCTCTCTCCTTCCCTCACATCCCCAACCCCACTGTCTCTCAACCCCCCATCTTTCCCCCCTCTCACTCCCTCCCTCCCCCTCTCTCCCTCACTCCCTCCATCCCTCCCTCATTCTCTCCACCATACCAACGTGCCCTTACATCCATTTTATCTCGTCTCAGTCCTTCCTTCTCAATGCTTTCTGACTTTAAGTAATTTTAGTCACTTTAAAAAGGGAATTCTGATTTTTAAGGATAGCAATACTTCCCCTTTGTTGGTAGTGGTGGTGGTGGTGGTGATGATGATGATGATGATGATGATGATGAGGAGGAGGAGGAGGAGGATATGAGGATGTGGATGATGATGATAATGATGATGATGATGGTAGCGATGGTGATGCTGCTGATGATGGTAGCGATGGTGATGCTGCTGATGATGATTATGATGATGATGGTAGTGGTGGTGATGTTGATGATGATGAGGAGGAGGAGGATGAAGAGGATAATGATGCTGATGATGTTGGCAGTGTTGAAAGTGGAGGTGGTGGTGATGATGATGATGATTGTAATTTAGAAAACAATGTAGACGGAATTGCCAGCCTTCTTCAACTA
>NC_137062.1:34756944-34766944 GCF_032717465.1 Coenobita brevimanus | reverse complement strand
ACCTCATATTTACCCTTGCCTCGCCGTGGGAATGTGGTTGGTCATATGGATAGATAGATAGATGCCGACTCAGATAGACTGAAAGAGAGGGGACAGACAGTGGATAGTGACATGGTTGGTGAAATGGATAGATAGATAGATAGATAGATAGGTAGATAGATGCAGAGTTTAGGCATGTAGATAGACGGAGGGCAATAAGGGGAGAGTGGAGTGTGGTGATAGATAGATAGATAGATAGATAGACAGATAGATAGAGTAGTGTGTGTGTGGTCACGTCCCATGGCAATATGTTATGGTAAATGGAGAGAGAGAGAGAGAGACAAAGACAGAGAGAGAGAGAGAGAGAGAGATTTAAAAAGATATCTCTACATCTTTATTTGCGCCATGAAGATTCTCTCTCTCTCTCTCTCTCTCTCTCTCTCTCTCTCTCTCTCTCTCTCTCTCTCTCTCTCTAACCTTTAACTTCAATCGCCAAATGTCAGGCGTTAAGGACAGGAGTCGATGATAAATTGACTTACGCTGCATCAAGTACGAAGATATCTGGTTATTATTATTATTATTATTATTATTATTATTATTATTATTATTATTATTACTACTACTACTACTACTACTACTACTACTACTACTTCAAGCAGGTATGAGAGACTCTCTCTCTCTCTCTCTCTCTCTCTCTCTCTCTCTCTCTCTCTCTCTCACACACACACACACACACACACACACACACACACACACACACACACACACACACACACACACACACACACACACACACACACCTTTAACTTCAGTCGCCAATTGTCAGGCGCTAAGGACAGCATGTATGAAATTGCACATATTTTTCTCTCGTTTAAAACCCCACATCACCAGGTGTCTCCCCGCTTCCTCCCCACTAATCACCCAGGTAAACACGAGCTTTCTCCCCACTTCACCCCCTACTTTTCACCCCCTCTTCACCCCTCCTTCTTCTCCCTTTTCTTCCTCTTGTCCTTCCTTCCTTCCTTCCTTCCTTCCCTCCCTCCTTCCTTCCTTCCTTTCTTCCCTCCTTCCTTCCTTCCTTCCTTCCTTCCTTCCTTCTATCCTTCATTCATTCCTTCATTCCATCCTTTCTTCCTTCATTCCACTCTTCCTTCCTTCCTTCTTTCCTTCCTTCCTTCGTTTCCTCCCTCCATCCTTCGTCTCCTCTCCCTCCTTCATTCATCTTCTCCCCCCTCCCCTTCCTTTCTCCCTCCCCCGTCTCTCTCCCCTCACTTTCTCTTCCCTCTCCCTCCCCTGACCTGTCATTTGGGGTCAAGGAGGTGGTGTCAGAGGTCAGGTCAATGTGTGTGTGTGTGTGTGTGTGTGTGTATACGTGACAGTGTGTGTGTCTAGAAGCTCATATGTAATCATGTTTGGATGGGTGAGACTGTGTGTGTGTGTGTGTGTGTGTGTGTGTGTGTGTGTGTGTGTGTGTGTGTGTGTAATATTTTTGGGATGTGTGTGTTTGTGTATACGTGACAGTGTGTGTGTCTAGAAGCTTAGATGTAATCGTGTTTGGATGGGTGGGACTGTGTGTGTGTGTGTGTGTGTGTGAGAGAGAGAGAGAGAGAGAGAGAGAGAGAGAGCTAACTTTCACTGATGACGGCATGTGTGGGTAGGAGCGATTTGCAAGGTGGGTGAGGCTAGGTTTAAGGAGTCAAATTGCTTAGGGTGAGAAACAGACTCTCTCTCTCTCTCTCTCTCTCTCTCTCTCTCTCTCTCACACACACACACACACACACACACACACACACACACACACACACACACTCCCTCTCTCTCTCTCTCTCTCTCTCTCTCTCTCTCTCTCTCTCTCTCTCTCTCTCTCTCTCCCTATGCATTCATCCATCCCCCCCTACCTACTATACCTACCTATCTATCTATCTATCTATCTATCTATCTGTCCATCTATCTATCTATCTATCTATCTGTCACGACACTTGTAGATTGAGGAATTTAATATAGAAGAGGATATTGAAGTGTGACGGAATAACTCGCTACGGAAAAGGGGTTACGTACTCCCTTAAATTAAGTCTGTGCGTTGCGTCACTGTTGCGCCTCTCCTCGTTAGTCTCTCCTCATTGGCCTGACGTCATGATTAGGGGGTCGTTAGAGGCAATTATCTCTCTCTCTCTCTCTCTCTCTCTCTCTCTCTCTCTCTCTCTCTCACACACACACACACACACACACACACACACACACACACACACACACACACACACACACACACACACACACACACACACACACACACACACACACACACACACACACACTTAAAACACCCAGGAAAGCACCAACACACATCCACGTAGGCCCAACTCAGCGCAACATAATATTAACCAGCCATGTCCGCAAAACAAATCGCTAAGGAGAAGGCGTCAGGGAGCTTCCTTTGCCGACGAGGGAGGTGGAAAGCTGAAGGAAATAATATGAAGGAAGGAAAAGTAGAATTGAAGACGAGAGGTAAGGCGAATTGACGGGAAATTTTAGATGCAGGCGAAGAGAAACAGGATCTTGAAGTATGAGGAGACTGGAGATTGGCTGAAGTATTAGGAGGAGGAGGAGGAAGAGGAGGAGAAGAGGGGAGAAGGGAAGGAAGATTGGAGAGGAGTGGAGGAGGAGAGGAGGGAGGGGAAGGAAGATTGGAGAGGAGTGGAGGAGGAGAGGAGGGAGGGGAAGGAAGATTGGAGAGGAGAGGAGGAGGACGAGAGAGTGGAAGGAAGATTTGAGAGGAGAGGAGGAGAGAGGAGAAGGAAAAAAGATTGGAGAGGAGGGGAGGAGGAGGAGGGGAGAAGAGAAGGAAGATTGGAGAGGAGAGGAGGGAGGGGAAGGAAGATTGGAGAGGAGAGGAGAGGAGAGGAGGGAGGGGAAGGAAGATTGGAGAGGAGAGGAGAGGAGAGAGGAGAAGGAAAGAAAGATTGGAGAGGAGGGAAAGAGGAGAGGAGAGGGAAGAGAGGAAGAAGAGATTGGAGAGGAGAGGAGGAGACAGGGAAGAAAAGAGAAGAGAAGTTTGGAGAAGGGAGGAGACAGGGAAGAAAAGAGAAGGTTGGAGAGGGGGGAAGAGGAGGAGCGAGAGGGAAAAAAGAGAAGTTTGGAGAGGAGAGGAGAGAGTGAAGAAAAAGGGAGAGTGGAGAGGAGAGGAGAGGAGAGAAGTGGAGAGGAGGAGAAAGAGGAGGAAGAAAGTGAGGAATTAGAACAAGAGGAGGTAGACAGAGAGGAAGGAATGGAGGGAGGAAAGAGGAAGAGGAGAAGCAAGAAGAGGAAGAAGAAAATGAAGACAAAGAATAGGAGGAAGGAGAGAAGGAAGGAGTGATGGAGGAGGAAGTAAGCAAGGAAGAGGAAGAGGAGGAGGAAGAGCAAGAGATCTGAGCGAGAATCGGAGCTGAAGTGTGTGTGTGTGTGTGTGTGTGTGTGTGTGTGTGTGTGTGTGTAACGGGATGACAAAGGAGTGAGAGAATTACAATTGGTTTTTAAAAAGTGAAAGTAGCGGTGTGTGTGTGTGTGTGTGTGTGTGTGTGTGTGTGTGTGTGTGTGTGATACGGTGTGCTTTAGATATTTGAGAAATGGCTTAGCTGGTATTGTACCTCTGAATAAGATAGCAAGTGTGTGTGTGTGTGTGTTAATATCCTGTCTTCCTGTTTCAATGCATTCAGACTGCGACCTTGTTCTGTGACAGTGGTATAATTGGGTGTTTTTTTTTCTCTCTCTCTCTCTCTCTCTCTCTCTCTCTCTCTCTCTCTCTCTCTCTCTCTCTCTCTCTCACACACACACACACACACACACACACACACACACACACACACACACACACACACACAGATCGTCCTTCTTCACCTCTTCCTCCTTCTCTCTTCTCTCTAGTGCTCTCTTTCCTCCTCCTCCTCCTCCTCCTCCTTAATTTAAGGAGATGATATTACTGTCTCCTCCGTCCGTCTTATAAGGTGGGGAGAGAGAGAGAGAGAGAAACTATAAATTAAGAAGGTGTGTGTGTGTGTGTGTGTGTGTGTGTGTGTGTGTGTGACAGAGAGAGAGAAAAAAAAACTATAAATTAAGAAGGTGTGTGTGTGTGTGTGAGAGAGAGACACACACACACACACACACACACACACACACACACACACACACACACACACACACACACACACCAATCCCAAGGTCGTTTTTAAGTATTGTATTCTATTATGAACAGGAGAGAGAGAGAGAGAGAGAGAGAGAGAGAGAGAGAGAGAGAGGATAAAAACAAGACTGACGGAAGTGCGGTGGTAGTTGTGGTAGATGTGGTAGGGGGGTGAGGGGTGTGGGGGATTAGGACAGAAGCCATGCAGGTGAACCCCCCCCCTCCTTCCCCTGTCTCTCTCCCGTCTACCTGTCAGCCCTTCAAGGCGCTGCTTCCTGTCTGGATTACCTGCTCTCTCTCTCTCTCTCTCTCTCTCTCTCTCTCTCTCTCTCTCTCTCTCTCTCTCTCAAAGTTGGTGAGATTTAAGAAGGAATCTCTCTCTCTCTCTCTCTCTCTCTCTCTCTCTCTCTCTCAAAGTTGGTGAGATTTAAGAAGGAATTTCTCTCTCTCTCTCTCTCTCTCTCTCTCTCTCTCTCTCTCTCTCTCTCTCTCTCAAAGTTGGTGAGATTTAAGAAGGAATTTCTCTCTCTCTCTCTCTCTCTCTCTCTCTCTCTCTGAGTTGGTGAGATTTAAGAAGGAATTTCTCTCTCTCTCTCTCTCTCTCTCTCTCTCTCTCTCTCTCTCTCTCTCTCTCTCTCTCTCTCTCTCTCTCTCTCTCTCAAAGTTTGTGAGATTTAAGAAGGAATTTCTCTCTCTCTCTCTCTCTCTCTCTCTCTCTCTCTCTCTCTGAGTTGGTGAAGTCTAAGTAAGAATTTATACGTATATTAGTCCTTTTCTTTGCTTCATAGAGAGAAAGAGAGACAGAGAGACAGACAGAGAGACAGACAGAATGAAAGAGAGAAGGGGGGTTTGTAAACGGAAGAAAGGAAGAGAGAAAAGGAACAGATTTAAATTAGAGAGAAAAGAGAAGTGAAGAGAGAGAGGGAGGGAGGGAGAGAGAGAGAGAGAGAGAGAGAGAGAGGGAGAGAGAGAGAGAGAGAGAGCCAAGAAGGAATGTATATATATATCTAAGTAACTTCTCATCATAGTTACTTTGAGACAAGATTATCCAAGTAACTGCTTTTCTGTGATCTGTTTTAATTAATCTTCCTTTAATTCTTAAGAGTTTTATTGTCTTTATTTTAGTAGTGTTGTCTTAGTGATTTTCTCTGATTGTCTTGAAGGCGATGTACCCTTCGTCTTTAGTCTGTCTTTGCCCTTGTCTTTACTGCCTTGTTTCCTTGCTTCGTGGATGTTACTTGTCTCTGTATTTTCTTTATTTTCTTTATATATTTTCTTTATTTTCGTTATATACTTTCTTTATTTCCTTTATTTTCTTTATATATTTTCTTTATTTTCTTTATTTATTTTCTTTATTTTCTTTATTTTCTTTATTTTCTTTATTTCCTTTATTTTCTTTATTTTCTTTATTTCCTTTATTTTCTTTATTTTCTTTATTCCCCGTATTTTCTTTATGTATTTTCTTTATCGTCTATGTATTTTCTTTATTCCTTTATTTTCTTGATATATTTTCTTTATTCCTTTATTTTCTTTATATACTTTCTTTATTCCTTTATTTTCTTGATATATTTTCTTTATTCCTTTATTTTCTTTATATACTTTCTTTATTCCTTTATTTTCTTGATATATTTTCTTTATTGTCTATGTATTTTCTTTATTTTCTTTATATATTTTCTTTATTTTCTTTATATATTTTCTTTATTCCCCGTATTTTCTTTATATATTTTCTTTATTTTCTTTATATATTTTCTTTATTTTCTTGATATATTTTCTTTATTTTCTTTATATATTTTCTTTATTCCTTTATTTTCTTTATATATTTTCTTTACTTTCTTTATTCCTTTATTTTCTTGATATATTTTCTTTATTGTCTATGTATTTTCTTTATTGTCTATGTATTTTCTTTATTGTCTATGTATTTTCTTTATTGTCTATGTATTTTATTTATTGTCTATGTATTTTCTTTATTGTCTATGTATTTTCTTTATTGTCTATGTATTTTCTTGATATATTTTCTTTATTTTCTTTATATACTTTCTTTATTCCTTTATTTTCTTGATATATTTTCTTTATTGTCTATGTATTTTCTTTGTCACTCACGTGTGTTTTGTTTTGCCTTTGTTATTTTTATTATCTTTATTTTTTATCTTTTTTTCTATATTTCTTTGCTATTTTCTTTATGTTTATTTTCTTTATTCCCATTCCTGTCTCTATGGCTATTCTGCGTTTTTGAGAGAGAGAGAGAGAGAGAGAGAGAGAGAGAGAGAGAGGCTTAAGTGAACAGGAAGAAACGGATTATGTCATGTAGAGAGAGAGAGAGAGAGAGAGAGAGAGAGAGAGAGAGAGAGAGAGAGAGAGAGAGAGAGAGAGAGAGAGAGAGAGAGAGAGAGAGAGAGAGAGAGAGAGAGAGAGAGAGAGGCATAAATAAACAGGAAAAGGATTATTATATATCTTGAAGCTGAGAGAGAGAGAGAGAGAGAGAGAGAGAGGCATAAATAAACAGGAAGAAACGGATTATAAGTCATGTAGAGAGAGAGAGAGAGAGAGAGAGAGAGACGTGATACGAAAATTAAATCACTCAGGAATGGACTCAACCTCTTTACTACGAGAGGTGAAGACGGGCCACCATCATCCACTCACCTGATGTTGTGCTGCCTACTTCTTCATATCTGTCATTATTTTTCTCTCTCCTCCTCTCGTCCTATTTCTCCCATTCTTCCTGCCACTCTTTATTACTCTTCTTTTACTTCCTGGCCACCATCATCCACTCACCTGATGTAGTGCTGCCTACTTCTTCATATCTGTCATTCTCTTTCCCTGTCCTCCTCTCCTATTTCTCCCATTCTTCCTGTCACTTTTTAGTACTCTTCTTTCGCATCCGGGCCACCATCATCCACTCACCTGATGTAGTGCTGCCTACTTCTTCCTTCATGTCTGTCATTCTATTGCTCTGTCCTCCTCTCTTTCTATTTCTTCCACCCTTCCTGTCACATTACACTTCTTTCCACTTCCGCTGGCTCTACACTGAGTGACAAGCCAAAAGGTTTCCTGCACCTAAGGAAACTATTAACAACGCTGGGTGGTAACCATATAGCCAGATAATAGTGTGACAGGGCATGCTCTCGTGCCCCTATTAAATGGGTGGAGACGCAAGTGCGGCATCCATCCAGGAACTAAACCACATTAATCCCCTCGCCTTGCTGTTAGAAGGCGCTGTCATCTGGAAACATTAATTTACTGCACCTCATGTCTCTGCAGGGCTGTTGCTTGCATGCTGTCGATGGGTCTGCTTATGATATACTATGGTAGCACATCAACAAGATCGAGGGGTCACTGAAGCAAATGCAACTAGTCTGGCTGTAGCGATGATAATAAACAGGAGGAAGAACTTTGAAAATAATACAATAAAATGAAAACGATGAATAGTAAATGATTAAAAACAACAAAAAAATATATATAATAGTTTTTCGAAGGAGGGAGGAGTTAGGAAAAGATAAATGCAGAGAAAACGGAGAATAATAGGAAGAAGACGAAGCGAGGTATCGAAAGAGAGAGAAAAATTGGAGGGGGGAGGGACTGGTAGTGAAAAATTCCATCATATACCGTGAGAAAAAATATATATGTATCTTTTTTCTATTGGAATTTTTGAGAATGAAGGCGAAAAAAAAGTGAAAACGAAGAATGGTATGGAAAACGGGGTGTGGTATGGGAACAGAGAAAACATAGAAGGGGGAACTGATGAAAAAAACAAAAAAACAGGAAGAGACATGGAAGAAATTAAACACGAAAAAAAAACACGATACCCAAGAATAACAGGAAAAAAACGGGGCATGGTATGAGAATAGAGAAAACTTGGAAGGGGGAACTGATGCAAAAAATTCTTCCTTTAATTAAAAACGCCAAAGGAATGCCAGTCACGTGAGGTTGGCAGGGACGCACGACTCATTAACTCCTCAGGGGGTGTTGTCACGTCCCCTGCCATCGCGAGGTGTTGGCAGAGTCGATGGGTGGCAGGGATGGTGGAAGACACTGGGGTGTGGGTAGAGGAAGGGATGGTGGTGGGTGGTGGTAGTAGGGGATGTGGTGTAATGATGGTGGTAGGGATGGTGGAAGAGATTGGGGTGTTGGTAGAGAATGGGATGGTGGTGGGTGGTGGTGGTAGGGATGGTGGAAGAGATTGGGGTGTGGGTAGAAGAAGGTGGATGGTACTGGGTGGTGGATGGTGGTAGTGTTGGTGGTAGGGATGATGGAAGAGATTGGGGTGTTGGTAGAAGGGATGTTGGTAGTGAGTGGTAGGTGGTAGTCGGGGTGATGGAAGAAATTGTGGTGTTGGTAGAGGAAGGTGGATGGTAGTGAGTGGTGGGTGGTGGTAGGGGATGTGGTGGTAGTGATGGTAGTAGTGGGTAGCAGCAGAGATGGAAATGGTTGTGGTAGGGGTGGTGGTAAGGGATGTGGTAGGTGGTAGAGGATGGAGGGGTGATAGGCGTCGGAAGTAAGAAGAGATAATGTTAGGTGGTGGGAGAGAGAGAATGGGAAGGGGGGGGGGATGCTCACCTATTTATAACAACGTCAAACTCTCTCATGAAGGTAGGATATATCAGAGAGGAAAAAAATGCTACTGGAGGAGGGTCGTTACTGAGGAGGGACGCGAGAGGATGGGAGGAAATCATGCTTAATATTACACTACTCTCAGCGGGTCTCACACACACACACACACACACACACACACACACACACACACACACACACACACACACACACACATTGAGGGAGTGTTATCTGAAGTGGTGTGTGGGGTTGTTGGGTGTATGATGGCTTCACACACACACACACACACACACACACACACACACACACACACACACACACACACACACACACACACACACACACACACACACACAATCTATCTCTCTGTCTAATCATCATCATTAGTCATTGCAAGATATTTACCCACTCTCTCTCTCTCTCTCTCTCTCTCTCTCTCTCTCTCTCTCATAAAAAAAAAACTCAAGGTATTTTCACCCCTACTCATCAACAACCCTACCTACTAAAAAGTAAGCTATCTCTAATCTTATCCCTTTCTCTACACACTATCTTTAAAATTAATCTCGCTACCTTCCTTCGTATCCTACCTTCGAGAGAGAGAGGCCTGTGAGAAAGTAAGCTAGTTCTAGTTTTATCCCTTTCTCTACTCACTATCTTTAAATTTCTCTCTCTCTCTCTCTCTCTCTCTCTCTCTCTCTCTCTCGACTCAGTAAGGATCGTGTAGTAGTAGAAGTGGTAATTGTTGTTGTTGTAGTAGTAATAGTAGTAGTAGTAGTAGTGGTGGTGGTGGTGGTGGTGGTGGTGGTGGTAGTAGTAGTAGTAGTAGTTGTTGTTGTGGTAGTAGTTGTTGTTGTTGTTGTGGTAGTAGTAGTAGTAGTAGTTGTGTTGTTGTAATAGTAATAGTAGTAGTAGTTGTGTTGTTGTAATAGTAGTAGTCGTAGTAGTAGTAGTAGTAGTAGTGTTTCTCTTCATATCACCATTAATATTCTCTCTCTCTTTGCAGGTACGTTGCCACACCACAACAGAGGTGCGTGAGGTATGTGACTAACCTATTTATTCTCCTGCCACACGCCTATCCCCAGTGCTAGGGCTGGGAGAGGGATGCCTTCACGCTGTTGCACTGATATAACCAGGAAGGGGAGCTGCCTGGATAGACGGAAGTACAGATTATTGTTCCTCCTCGACCTCCTCCTCTTCTTCTTCTCCTCCTCCTCCTCCTCCTCCTCCTCCTCCTCCTCCTCCTCCTCCTCCTCCTCCCTTCTCACACTTAGAAGTCAGAACAGGAGGAAGCTTTGTATCAATTTCCTCTCTCTC
>NC_137062.1:34729444-34746944 GCF_032717465.1 Coenobita brevimanus | reverse complement strand
CTATAGCTGCTGACTGCGTTCCGTAATATGGCATGCAGGCTAACTCTACCTAATTACTGACAGGTGTTCCATCAGTGACCTATGACCCCACCTAATTTGCCCAGGTGTTTCCTAAATGACCTTCAGTAATTAGGGGGTATGCACTCCACTTTGCGTTCCTGAAGTGTGTGTGTGTGTGTGTGTGTGTGTGTGTGTGTGTGTGTGTGTGTGTGTGTGTATAAGCAGTTCTCCCCTGGTTGCTGTGATTAGAGGAAGAGTGAATGGTTGGGTTATGTGTGTATGTGTGTGTGTGTGTGTGTGTGTGTGTGTGTGTGTGTGTGTGTGTGTGTGTGTGTAATGAACTTCCTCTGTTGCTGTGGAGGGTAGAGGAGGGGTGGATGGTTGGGTTGAGTAGGTGTGTGTGTGTGTGTGTGTGTGTCTGTGTGTGTCTGTGTCTGTGTCTGTGTATGTATGTATGTGTGTGTGTGCCAGTAGAGGAAGGGGGGATGGTTGTGATGGATGGTTGGAGGGGGTAGTAACAGGATAGGGGCAATTTTAATAGAGGTAGGTGGAATGCAGGATGTGTTAGTTGGGGCAGTGACCCCCCCAACCTTCCTCCCTTCACTCATACCCCAGCCACGAGCACACCTTCTCTCTCCCCCCTCCCCCTATTTCCTCCCTCCCCCTTTCCTTCCTCCCCCTCTCTCATATGGGCTCACACTCCTATGCAGATAAAAAAATAAGTCGCAAGTAGGATTTTGATACGAGACACCCATGCACCTATCGACCCACGTGTTCATAGTCAGGTAGGGTTATAAATGTGCCACCTTCCTCCCTACCTGAGAGAGAGAGAGAGAGAGAGAGAGAGAGAGAGAGAGAGAGAGAGAGAGAAGTAAGTAGATGGATTAATGTAGATATAATTTGTGTGATAGATAGATAGGTAGGTAGAGAGAGTGGTGGTCTCTCTCTCTCTCTCTCTCTCTTGCCAGTCTCTCCTTATACAGCCTCATCACCCAAAGAAACATCTATCTATCAGTCTGTCTATCTATCTATCAATCAATCTATCTATCTGTCTGTCTATCTATCAATCCGTCTAAATCACCACTAGAACAAAAACCTAACTCAGAAATGACACACACACACACACTTGAGCGCTCAACTTCAAAACAAAGAATTAAGCGCTCACACATACTCCTTGAGCGCTCATCTAAACATAAGCGCTCCCTGATACTGCCCTTGAGCGCTTACCGAAATTTGAGCGCATCCTGGGGCTGCCTCTCCTATTGGTTCTTAAATCTCGTCTTCAAGATCTTGGTGTGTCTTGCTGGTGGATGTTAAGATGTGGATGAGAAGGTGGATGCATTTACTTGAGTGGGTGTTGGAGTGGGGTGTTTGGGAGAGAGAGAGGGAGGGGGGGAAAGAGCTAGAGAGAGAGAGAGAGAGAGAGAGAGAGACACACACACACACACACACACACACACACACACGGGGGAAAAGGGGCGTGGAAGGTGTGTGTGTGTGTGTGTGTGTGTGTGTATGTGTGTGTGTGAGAGAGAGAGAGAGAGAGAGAGAGAGAGAGAGACAGACAGACAGACAGACAGACAGACAGACAGACAGAAAGGGGAGAGAGAAGGGAGTGGGTTGGATGCCGTGTGTGCGTGTGTGTGTGTGTGTGTGTGTGTGTGTGTGTGTGTGTGTGTGCGTGTCTGTGTGTGTGTGTGCGTGTGTGTGTGCGTGTGTGTGTGTGTGTGTGTGTGTGTGTGTGTGTGTGTGTGTGTGTGCGCGCGCGTGCGTGCGTGTGCGTGCGTGTGTGTGTGTGTGTGTGTGTGTGTGTGTGTGCGTGTGTGTGCGTGCGTGCGTGCGTGTGTGTGTGTGTGTGTGTGTGTGTGTGTGTGTGTGTGTGTGTGTGTGTGCGTGCGTGCGTGTGTGTGTGTGTGTGTGTGTGTGTGTGCGTGTGTGTGTGTGTGTGTGTGTGTGTGTGTGTGTGTGTGTGTGTGTGTGTGTGTGTGTGTGTGTGTGTGTGTGTGTGTGTGTGTGTGTGTGTGTGTATACAAAAACTCCCATCGCCCAAGCCTCCCTTCTCACTCCATATACTGCCAGTCGCCCCTCACAGGATGCGGCGTCAGGCAATAGGTAGATAGTCCCGCGGAAGGATAGATAAAAACTCACTGTCTTCTCCAGCGTCTTCGTCTTTCTTAATGTCGACGTAGTGAGGCTTAGAAGGAAGTGTGAATGTGTGGGTGTGGGTGTGGTGTGGGTGTGGTGGGTGGGTGGGGGTGTAAGTGAGGGTGTGTGTGTGGTGTAGGGATATGTGTGTGTTTGGTGGTGGTGATGATGGGTGGTGGTGGTGGTGGTGATGATGATGATAGGAGTGCAGAGTTAGGTTCCAAGTGGTGGCATGTGATGTTAGTTGAGGATATAACACAGTGAGGAAAGTAAATCGTATGGCACTGCAAAAAAAAAAAAATGATAGCATCCAGGATTGCATCTCTCTCTCTCTCTCTCTCTCTCTCTCTCTCTCTCTCTCTCTCTCCTATCTTTAATCTCTCCTACCTTCCTAATTCCCTAATGACTCTACCCTCCTCCTTGGCATAATCTCAGGGCCAAAGCCAGCGTCTTCCAAGGAGCTCCCAGTATACCTGTTACTTGAGGTGGGACTTCAAGTAATTAGGAGGAGGAGGGTGGGTGTTAGAGAGAGCATTAGGTGAGCTGAGGTGGGATAGACAGTATTATCTATCTACCTGTCTAGTTGTCTGTCTAGGTGTGTGTGTGTGTGTGTGTGTGTGTGTGTGTGTGTGTGTGTGTATATATATATATATATATATAAAAGAGTCAGTTCAAAGAGACTGAACGTAGGAATTAGTACACACACACACACACCTTCATATTTGGCAGGTATGTGTGAGGCTTGGACGGGTATTGTGCCAGCTGTGTGTGTGTGTGTGTGTGTGTGTGTGTGTGTGTGTGTGTGTGTGTGTGTGTGTTACAAGCCAATGTCACTTACGTCTACACAAGGTCAATTTTAAAATAGTTTGTTGAATATATATATATATATATATATATATAAATAAAATCTAAAGACATACTGTGGTGGAAATAATAGATAGATAGATAGATGGATGGATGGATGTATAGGTAGATAGATAGGTAGGTAGATAGGTAGATAGATGGATGGATGGATAGGTAAATAGATAGATGGATAGTTGGATGGATGGATGGGTAAGAGATGGAGATAGATAGGTAGGTAGGTAGGTAGGTTTGAAGTGGTTAGAGTAGCTTTTTTTTTTTTTTTATGCGAGGAAGAAGGAACCAAAGGCCATGAGCCCGCAGTAACAGTTCCCTCCAAGAGAAAAACAAAATGCAATATAGAGCCAAATTCAAGATCCGATCATTTTGAGATGCCTGGACACACTGCGTTTGAAAGATTGGAGATCATAGGCAGCAGGAAATACAGACAGAGGGAGACAGTTCCAGAGTTGACCTGTTGCATAAATGAAAGACTGGGAGTAACGGTTAATTCTTGCATTAGAGAGTTGGACAGAAAAAGGATGAGAGTCTGCTGCCAGACGGGTGCTACGCGCCCGTCGTAGAGGTGGAGGAATGCAAACAGACAGTTCAGAGGAGCAGTGACCATTAAAGTAGCGATAGAAAAGAGATAAAGATGCAACAGTGCGGCGAAGAGACAGAGGTTGAAGGGAGTCAGTGAGAGGAGGAGAGTTAATGAGACGAAAAGCCTTTGACTCCACCCTATTGAGAAGAGCTGTATGAGGGGAGCCTCCCCACATATGAGAGTTGTACTCCACACAGGGGCGGATAAAACCCCTGTATAGAGTCAACAATTGCGCAGGGGTAAAGAAAGAGCGGAGTCGGCTTAGCACACCCAATCTCTTGGAAGCAGATTTTACAAGAGATGTAATATGATCTTTCCAAGATAAGTCCCGAGTAAATGAAACCCCAAGCATGTTCAAGGATGATGTAGGATTAAGCTGAATATTATTAAACATTAGTGGGTATACCTGTGGAAGATTTTGTCGGGTTGAAAGGTGTAAGAACTGAGTCTTAGATGCATTAAAGACAACCATATTATTTTTACCCCAGTCAGAGATACGAGCCAAGTCAGACATTAGGTGTGCCATAGCCTCATCCCTTGTTTGTTGAAGTAACTGTTGAGATGGGCGTTGCGGGAACCGAATGGAAAGGTGAAGGGTGGAGTCATCAGCATATGAGTGGATAGGGTTAGATGTACAGCTTAGAAGATCATTGATGAATAAAAGGAAGAGAGTTGGTGATAGGACAGAGCCCTGAGGAACACCACTGTTGATAGATCTAGGAGAAGAACGATGGCCGTCTATAACAGCAGCTATAGAACGACCAGAAAGGAAGCTAGCGATGAAGGCACAGATAGAAGGATAGAAACCGTAGGAGGGCAGTTTGGAAATTAAAGATTTATGCCAGACTCGATCGAAAGCCTTTGAGATGTCAAGTGTAATGGCAAAGCTTTCGCCAAAGTCCCGAAAGGAGGATGACCAGGAGTCTGAAATGTAGAGAAGATCGCCAGTGGAGCGTCCCTGACGGAACCCATACTGACGATCGGAAAGAAGGTTGTGATAGGAAAGATGCCTTAAAATTTTTCTATTAAGAATTGACTCGAAAACTTTTGAAATACAGGACGTTAAAGCAATTGGACGATAGTTGGAGGGTTGGGAATGGTCACCCTTCTTTGGGACTGGCTGAATGAGAGCAAACTTCCAGCAAGAAGGAAAGGTACAAGTTGACAGACAAAGACGAAAGAGTTTGCCTAGGCAGGGTGTAAGCACAGAAGCACAGTTCTTGAGAACAACAGGAGGGACCCCATCATGCCCATATGCCTTGTTAGTACTGAGGCCAGTGATGGCAGAAAATACATCAACTGAAGAAATTTTAATGTCAGGCATGAGGAAGTCAGAGGGGGGAAGTGATGGAGGAACAGCACCGGAATCGTCTAAGGTAGAATTGGAGGAGAAAGTCTGTGCGAAGAGATCTGCTTTATCAGTAGAAGAAATAGCTACAGAACCATCAGAGTAGAAAAGAGGAGGGAAGGATGATGAGGCAAAGTTGTTAGAAAGATTTTTGGCAAGATGCCAGAAGGAGCGGGAAGAATTCGAGTTGGAGAGTTGAGAGCATTTAGTATGGATGAAATTATTTTTAGTAGAGCAAAGAACAGACTTAGCACGATTCCGGGCAGAAACGTAAAGATGATGTGATTCAGGGGTGGGTTGGCTCCGGTACCTTTTGTAGGCCCTCTCCTTGTTGCGGACAGCATTAGAACAAGCGTGATTAAACCAAGGCTTTCTTGCATTAGTCAAAAGATATGAGAAAGGAATGTATGCTTCCATGCCCGAGAGAATAACCTCCGTAATGCGCAAGGCACACTCAGATGGCTCCCGGCCATGGAAGCAATAATCATTCCA
The DNA here is from genome assembly GCF_032717465.1 of Coenobita brevimanus. NCBI lineage: Eukaryota > Metazoa > Arthropoda > Malacostraca > Decapoda > Coenobitidae > Coenobita > Coenobita brevimanus. The sequence goes on along the minus strand of NC_137062.1, from coordinate 34,741,515 downwards.
GGGAAAATCAAAGAAGTACTGCCTGAGGGCCTCCCAGTCTGCGGCTCCAAAATGCCACAGACGACGTTTCTCTGGAGGGTCCACAGGCCGTACCGGAGTGATAGGACAGGTTAAGGTAATAAGGTTGTGATCGGAGGAGCCCCACGGAGAGAAAAGATTAACAGAGTAAGCAGAAGGATTAGTTGTGAGGAAGAGGTCAAGTATGTTGGAGCTCTCTCCAAGGCGGTCAGGGATACGGGTAGGGTGCTGTACAAGCTGCTCTAGGTCATTAAGCATAGAAAAGATGTAGGCTTGTTCACCAGGTGGATCCGTGAAAGGAGAGGAGAGCCATAGGTGGTGGTGAACATTGAAATCTCCAAGAATGGAGATTTCAGAGAAAGGAGAAATGGATAGTAGCTGTAGGTAGATTGATAGGTGGAAGAATGGATGGAGAGAGAGAGAGAGAGAGAGAGAGAGAGAGAGAGAGAGAGAGAGACTACAAGATAACTTACCCAAAGAACGTCATCTATACGACAGAATATATAGCCACTCGTAGGGACCGTAAGGTCTGTGTGGTCTGTGTATCTGTGTAACTCTCTCTCTCTCTCTCAGGTGAGGGCGGGGCCAGGTGATCCGCTCTCTGTGCCACCTTAAAGCACACCTATCCTACCTGTAATCAGTCACCTCACAGCTCTCACCTGTTTGGGATATTTGCCTTTTTAATTTTCGCTTGAAATTAATTACTACACTCTTTTCACTCTAACTTGGCCTAGAATTCTCATCTCTCCGTCTTGAATGCTGAGTTGTAGCAAGAGGTGGACGGTGGAATATGATGCTAGTCACGAAGAAGTGCCGTGGATAGGATGTAGAGCCGTAATATTGTCCTCTTGTCTGGCGGTGAGATACGTGAAATAAGCTGGAAATGGACGGAAACTTGAGCTACGTGTGTGTGTGTGTGTGTGTGTGTGTGTGTGTGTGTGTGTGTGTGTGTGGTCGACTTGTACATATATATAACTTCGGCTTGCCCTGTGAAGCCTTAAGTCGTGTTATCCAGACCACTACACACACACACACACACACACACACACACACACACACACACACACACACACACACACACACACACACACACACACACTAGGATGGAAACGAAAGTGGAGGGAAAATACACACACACACACACACACACACACACACACACACACACACACACACACACACACACTGCGTATAAAAGGTTAACTTCGTCCTGCAGTCCACTACTACCACTACTACTACTACTACATTAACGCCTTTAAAATCGGGTCACCTCCCATACAGTACATCGTTAGCAGCACTTCTTCGTGACTAGCATCATATTCTAATCTATGGTTACAACTCAGGATTCAAGATGGAGAGATGGCAATTTTAGGCCAAGTTAGAGTGAGAAGAGTATAGATCTGTGTAATTTTTAACAGCACTTCTTCGTGACTAGCATTCCCCTGACGCCATCTTGGAATATCTTCAAGACGCTCCCCTCCCCCCCTTGCAAGGAGGGTGGGGGGTTGGGGGGAGGGTTGCCAGAAGGGGGGAGACACCCAATAAAAACAGATTATGTTTGGAGAGAGAGAGAGAGAGAGAGAGAGAGAGAGAGATGGAAGGATGGTGGTGGTAGTAGAGGTGGTAGTAGTCGTAGTAATAGTGTGTGTGTGTGTTTTGGTAGTAGGGTGTGTGTGTAGTGATGGTGGTGGTAGTAGTAACAGTAGTAGTAGCGGTAGTTTATAGGTAGTAATAGTAGTGGCAGTAGTATAATGGTAACAGTAGTAGTAGTAGTAATAGTAGTGGTAGCAGTAGTGATAGTAGTAGTAGTAGTAGTAGTAGTAGTAGTAGTAGTAGCAGCAGCAGCAGGAGTAGTAGCAATAGTGTGTATGTAGTAATAGCAGTAGTAGTAGTAGTAGTAGTAGTAGTAAATTCACCTCACACACTACCATCTCACATTCTTTACCACAAACACTTAAGAAACGCATAAAGGAAGAAGGTATGCCATTAGTAAGCCTCCACGTGCAATATGGAAAGTGCCTTGCAGAGAGAGATTGCTGTGAGTTACCTTTATTGCACACTGTTGCACTCTGACTCTGCAACACCTCTTTTTTGCTCTCTCTTTTACTCTCTTCCTCTGTCTGTCTCTAGCTTTCGTCCTCTCTCTCTCTCAAGCTCTCGTTTTCTCTCTCTCTTTCCTCCATCTTTCCCATCTTTTTCTTTCTCTTTTCCCTCTCTTCCAGTTCTTCCCTCCCTCCCTCCCTCCCTCCTCATATTTTTTCCTCTTCTCTCCCTTCCACGTTCTCTCCCTCCTTCTTTCCTTCACTCTAATATTCCTCTCCTAACCTCTCCCAGCTTCTCTTCTTTCCCTCCCTCCCTCCTTCTTTCCTCCACTCCCATTTTCTTCCACTCCCAAGCTCTCCCTCCCTCATTCCTCTCCCTCTCCCACTCTCCACTTCTCCAACCTCTCCCTGCTTCTCTCCTTCCTCCCCTCCCTCTCTCCCCTCCCTCCCTTCCTTCTTTCCTTCACTCCCACACTCCATTTCTCCAACCTCTCCCTCCTTCCCTCCCTCCCTTCTTCTTCCCTCCACTCCCATTTTCCTCCACTCCTCCACATGACCTCGTTCAAAGGGGCACTCTGTTATTCCACTTCACTCGGGAGAAATAAATTAGTCTTTCATCCACCTTGTTCGACTAGAGAACTGCTTGCATAGTTGAGAGAGAGAGAGAGAGAGAGGTGAGCTTTGGTGGGCCACGGAGAGAGCTTTGGTGGGCTACGGAAAGAGCTTTGGTGGGCTAGATAGAGCTTTGGTGGGCTACGTAGAGCTTTGGTGGGCTACATAGGGTTTTGGTGGGCTAGGTAGAGCTTTGGTGGGCTACGGAGAGAGCTTTGGTGGGCTGCGTAGAGCTTTGGTGGGCTACGTAGGGCTTTGGTGGGCTGCGGAGAGCTTTGGTGGGCTACGGAAAGAGCTTTGGTGGGCTGCATATAGCTTTGATGGGCTACGGAGAGCTTTGGTGGGCCAGGTTGGAGCTTGGGAGAGTCTGGAGAGCTTTGGTGGTTGATGTTAAAGGTTTGGAAGCTCAAGGAAGGGGTTAAGTGGGTCAAGGAAGAGCTTTGGTGGGTGTAGTTAGAGCTTCAAAGTGTGTGTGTGTGTGTGTGTGTGTGTGTGTGTGTGTATGTGGATGTTTGTGTGTGTGTGTGTTCTTACCTAATTGTGTGTGTATGTGTGTGTGTTCATACCTAATTGTATCTTTACAGGAGTGAGTCAAGCTCGTACTGTCCCGTGTCTTAAACCATATTTATCGTACATATCCTTAAATTTGTGAATTGTTTTGGCACACACTATTTCATTCGGTAGTGCATTCCATTGATCAATTGCTCTGTTCGGGAAACTGAATTTCCTTACGTCTTTATCACCTCTCTTCTTATGCAGTTTTTTGCAGTGTCCTCTTGCTGATGCTTCTCCATATGTTAAGTAATCATTTATGTCTATTTTCTCCTTCCCTGATATGCATTTATATAGCATTATCATGTCACCTCTTTTCCTTCTCTCCTGTAGTGTTGGTAGATTCAGTTTATTTAGTCTTTCTTCGTAGCTTAGGTCCCTTAAGCTTGGTACCCATCTTGTAGCGGCCCTTTGAACTTTTTCAATCTTGTCTATGTGCTTTTTGAGATGAGGATTCCTGTGTGTGTGTGTGTGTGTGTGTGTGTGTGAGAGAGAGAGAGAGAGAGAGAGAGAGAGACCCCATCTCATTTGCGGTAGCACTCAGGTAATCCATTAGCCGTGCGACTCATGGGCGAGGGACGGGGGTCGGGGTATTGATTGTCCATCCCCCCCCCCTGCCGCCGCCGCTCTCTCTCCCGCTCCCTGTTCTTATGACCGTGGATTTGGCTTCTCTCTCTCTCTCTCTCTCTCTCTCTCTCTCTCACTCACACTCACACACACACACACACACACACACACACACACACACACACACACACACACACACACACACACACACACACACACACACACACACACACACACACACACACACTCTCTCTCTCTCTCTCTCTCTCTCTCTCTCTCTCTCTCTCTCTCTCTCTCTCCATCTATCTATCTATCTATCTACCACTAATAATAAAGATATAGAAAGCAGAAGAGGTAAATATGACAAATATAAAAAAAAGAAAATGAAAGTTATCCATTAAATAAATAGGACGTTCCCGTTTTCTCTGAGTTACGTGGATCATAGAAAACTTTTATATTTTAGGGGTAACTTTGGTAATATTTTTAGGGTCTTTAAGTGATTATTTTAAGTATGTGTGTATATATTTTTTAAGTTAGGCTGTTTGGTAGATTCGTGTTTTAAGTGTTGAGTGATTTTGGAGGGTGTTCAGCCTTTGTTTCTTTCTCCTTTTAAAAAAATCATGGAAGTAGTAGTAGTAGTAGAAGTAGTAGTAGCAATAGTAGTAGTAGTATAGTTATAGTAGTAGTTGCGGTGGTGGTGGTGGTAGTAACAGTAGTAGTAGTGGTGGTGGTGGTAGTAGTGGTGGTAGTAGTAGTAGCAGTAGTAGTAGTTGCGGTGGTGGTGGTGGTGGTAGTAGTAGTAGTAGTAGTGTGTGTGTGTGTGTGTTCCCTTTATGAGGATTGCAAAACAGATTAATTGCAACCGATTTCATCTCTCTCTCTCTCTCTCTCTCTCTCTCTCTCTCTCTCTCTCTCTCTCTCTCTCTATCTATCTGTCTATCTATCCATCCGTCTATCTGTCTGTCTGTCTGTCTACCTACCTACCTACCTACCTGCCTACAAACATACACTGGTGGACGGGAGTTCGCGCCTCGCTCAGGTTGCGAAAAGTTTCACTGACGAAGTGGGTGGTTACTGTCCCCCTAGAGCAAGGGGACGGGTTTGTTCGTGTGTGAAGGTCACAGCCTTGCCCTTAGATCGGACTATATGAGCTCTCAGCTCCCTTCCGGGAGGGTAAAAGCTGACGATCACGACCATCAAGTGATCCTGACCGACCCGGTGATTTTACACACACACACACACACACACACACACACACACACACACACACACACACACACACACACACACACACACAATCTCAACTTAAAAGCAAGGGTATTGATCTAGTACATGAGGCAGGGCAGCGTGGAGTGGCAGAGACCAGGTGTGGGAGAGAGACCAGTAAGGTAGGACAGGTGGTTAATTGGTCCCCCTATTATTCTACAGGTAAATAGGTGTTGTTGAAAAGGGTCCTGTGGTGTGGGGGAGGGGGAGGGGGAGGGGGAGGAAGGAGAAGGGGAGTGATAGGGGGAGGATGTGGAGGAAGGAGTAAGGGAGGGAGAGGGAGGGATTGGGTTGGATGGGGTGGTATGGGGAGGAAGGGTAGGGGGAGGATGGGGCAGCGTGGGGAGGAAGGGTAGGGGGAGGATGGGGCAGTGTGGGGAGGAAGGGTAGGGGGAGGATGGGGCAGTGTGGGGAGGAAGGGTGGGGAGAATGGTGACAAAGTATAAATATATTAAAGTGTGTTTTTCTTGCTTTTTAGGTATGTGACGCGTGTGTGTGTGTGTGACGGGGTGACGGAAAGGGGAAAGAAGTGAGGTGAGTCATTTTCGTCATCGTCTTCATCGTCACCATCATCACCATCATCATCATCATCATCATCATCATCATCACCATCCTCCTCCTCTTCCTCCTCCTCCTCATCATCATCATCATCATCATCATCATCATCATCATTCTCCTCCTCCTCCTCCTCCTCCTCATCATCATCATCATCATCACCATCCTCCTCCTCCTCCTCCTCCTCCTCCTCCTCCTCCTCCTCCTCCTCCTCCTCCTCCTCCTCCTCCTCCTCATCATCATCATCATCATCATCACCATCATCACCATTCTCCTCCTCCTCCTCCTCCTCATCATCATCATCATCATCATCATCATCATCATCATCATCATCATCATCATCACCATCCTCCTCCTCCTCCTCCTCATCATCATCATCATCATCATCATCCTCATCATCATCATCATCATCATCATCACCATCCTCCTCCTCCTCCTCCTCATCATCATCATCACCATCACCATCCTCCTCCTCCTCCTCCTCCTCATCATCATCATCATCATCATCATCATCATCATCTTCATCTTCATCATCACCATCACCATCCTCCTCCTTCTCCTCCTCATCATCATCATCATCATCATCTTCATTATCATCACCATCCTCCTCCTCTTCCTCCTCCTCCTCCTCATCATCATCATCATCATCATCTTCATCATCATCACCATCCTCCTCCTCCTCCTCCTCTTCCTCTTCATCATCATTATCATTATTTTTATATTTTATTGTAATCACCGCATCAAATGACGAAGGAATTGTTGTTGTTGTTGTTGTTGTTGAGTAACCCCGGTCTGTCTGGGCAAGCATACCCATTAACCGCAGGCAAGCAATCACCTCTGTAGGGCTCTCCGATTCAGTGACCGATATTCCCTTGCGGCAGACAGCGCCTCTCCACAGCGAGGCGTGGGGAAGAGTGCGGAGGTTTGGTTCCTTGATGGACGCCGCATTTGTGTCTCCACCCAGTTAACAGGGGCACCATAGTTGGCTCCACATCACCCCATTATATGTAATATGGTTACCACCCAGCGTTGAAAATTATAAGAGTAACAAGAGGTGACAGGAAGGGTAGGAAAGAATAGGAAGAGAGGAGAGAAACAGGAATGAACAAGGTGAAGGAAGAATTAGCACTACATCAAGTGAGTGGATGGTCACCAGAAATTAAAAGGATGGGAGAAAAAGGGAAGAGAGAAAGATAGACACAAGAATTATCAAGATGAAGGAAGAATAATATTAGCACTACATCAAGTGAGTGGATGGTGGGCGACCTCAGCTGTCACCTTGTATTGAAGAAGTAAACATAGTATACATAAGAAATAATACACAGAGCAGATGTTTGTTGTGTTTGGGGAGAGAAGGCCAGACGTGTGTGTGTGTGTGTGTGTGTGTGTGTGTGTGTGTGATTTTTGATAGTACACAGCCACCGTCCCCTTTCATCTCGTGTGTGTGTGTGTGTGTGTGTGTGTGTGTGTGTGTGTGTGTGTGTGATTTTTGATAGTACACAGCCACCGCCCCCTTTCATCTCGTGTGTGTGTGTGTGTGTGTGTGTGTGTGTGTGTGTGTGTGTGTTGTGTGTGTGTGTGTGATTTTTGATAGTACACAGCCACCGTCCCCTTTCATCTCGTGTGTGTGTGTGTGTGTGTGTGTGTGTGTGTGTGTGTGTGTGTGTGTGTGTGTGTGTCAGTGCCGAAGGGGGACTCCCGACGAAGGAGCTGAAGAAATATGAAGAAGTTTGGAAAACACCTTAAGGCAGTTTGAAGGAAATTGTCTAAGATCCTTACAGGCCTTCTTCCTATCTATCTATCTATCTATCTACCTGTCTGTCTATCTATCTATCTATCTATCTATTGCCAGACGCCTTAATCCCATAAGGGGTGGCCACAAACACATCGCCTCCATGTCGCCCTGTCCCCAGCCATTTCACTGCCCTGCTCCCAGCTCACACACCCCTCTCTCATATACCTCTCCACTCCATCCCTCCATCTCATCCTCGGCCTCCCCCTCCCTCACATACACAGCTCAAATTACCCCCACTAAATGACCTACTGTCTTAACGAGGCTGTGAGTAATTAAGGTCATTATTGAAATTATTATTATTATTATTATTATTATTATTACGGATTGTGCATATAAGTTTGAGAAGAGCAATGGGTTTATATGGAGAGAGAGAGAGAGAGAGAGAGAGAGAGAGAGAGGGAGAGACGTTGGAATACTGAGGATGTGAATGACTGTGTGTGTGTGTGTGTGTGTGTGTGTGTGTGTGTGTGTGTAAATTATGCATCATTTCCTTCATATTCAAATCGTCTAATTTATCCATAATGAAGGCAAGGTGTAACCAGCAAAATAAATCGCTTAGGAAGAGGTGTTAGGGAGATAGCCTACTTCCAAACCTTCTGTACCTTTGGCCTAATTCTTCTAGGTGATAAGTTAGTAGGTCAGGTCGTGATGTGGTATATTTTACGGTTTAGTGTAGCTGATAACGAACCCGTATCCCCTAACACCTTTTCCTAAGCGATTTATTTTGCTTATCACACCTTACTGTCCTCTTCTGTGTTATATAAATCCTTCCAATATCGCCATACTCTGCATAAATAACGCACAAAATGGTATTAACCTCGCAGATCCCTAACACCTTTTCCTAAGCGATTTATTTTGCTTATTTCACCTTACTGCCCTCCTCTGTGTCACCTAAATCCTTCCAATATCGCCATACTCTGCATAAATAACGCACAAAAGGATATTAACCAGCCATATCCCTAACACCGTTTCCTAAGCGATTTATTTTGCTTATCACACCTGACTGTCCTCCTCTGTGTCACCTAAATCCTTCCAATATCGCCATACTCTGCTTAAATAACGTACAAAAGGATATTAACCAGCCATATCCAAAAATAAATCGCTAAGGAAGAGGTGTTAGGGAGCTTCCTTACAAGTGTTCTGTTTATCTATCTGTATGTATCTATTTTGCTGTGTTTAGTATGTATTGTGGTATGTCTCTCTCTCTCTCTCTCTCTCTCTCTCTCTCTCTCTCTCTCTCTCTCTCTCTCTCTCTCTCCGTAGATAGATAAATAGACAGTGTGAGAAAGTGTGATTAAAGAAAGTAGAGTGAGGTAGTGTGAAAGTAGGGTGATAAGAGTGACAGGGAGAAGCAGAGTGAGGAAGGGTGAACGAAATAGGGTGAGGAGTAGAGTGAAGTAGTGTGTGTGTGTGTGTGTGTGTGTGTGTGTGTGTGTGTGTGTGTGTGTGGTATGGGGTGAGAAGCAGAGTGAGGAAGAGTGAGTGTGAGGCAGGGTGAGAGTGAAGTAGTGTGTGTGTGTGTGTGTGTGTGTGTGTGTGTGAGAGAGAGAGAGAGAGAGAGAGAGAGAGAGAGATGCAGGATGAGGGAGACAAGGTTAGAATGGTGCAAAAGAAGAGTGAGGCATGTTGGGATGAGAGAGAGAGAGAGAGAGAGAGAGAGAGAGAACATAAGAAGAGAGGATAACTGCAGTAGGCCGGTTGGCCCATGCTAGGCAGCTCCTAGAAGAGTAACTAAACTACTAGAATGAGATAAGGATAGCAAAGAAGAAGGCTCTCCCCCGCCCTCCAAACCCTCCAGCCGAAGCCGGCAGGAAAAAGTCAGAAAGAACACCACGCCGTATAGAAAAACTGGCGTGGACATTTTACAGGAAAGTGTGAAAGGAGAATAGAGACTAGCATAGTGTAACCTGAAAAGAAAATTTTTTGAATTAGTATTGGTTATAAGATTTTCTTTATTCTATATCCAATATCCTATATCCACCCCTTATTTGTCATATGCTTATCTAGCCTATGCTTGAAACTCTCAATGGAAGAGGCAGCAACTACTTTACTAGGTAGCTTATTCCATTCGTCTACTACTCTATTACCAAACCAATTTCTACCGATTTCCTTACTGAAACGGAATTTTTCTAGTTTGAAACCATATTTCTAGTTCTATCCTGTATGCTCACTTTAAGTACCTTGCTAATATCTCCCTTATTTATACCATTCATCCACTTAAACACCTCAATTAAGTCTCCCCTTACTCTACGCCTCTCTAGCGAATGCTAGAGAGGCGTAGAGAGAGAGGGGGGGGGGGCAGAAAAGCAGAGATGAGAGCGAGAGTGAGGAAGTGTGGAGGTGGTACAGGGTGACCGAAGCAGAAAGAAGAGGGGTTAGGCAGGGAGGGGGGGAGGCAGGGAGAGGGTGAGGCAGAGTGGGGGTTGAGGTAGGGTGGGGGTGATGCAGGTGGAGGGTGAGGCAGGGTAGGGGGTGAGGCAGGGTAGGGGGTGAGGCAGGGTGGGGGTGATGCAGGTGGGGGGTGAGGCAGAGAAGGGGAGGGGCAGGGAGGGGTGAGGCAGGGTGGGGGGTTAGGCAGGTGGTGGGCGGGAAGAGCACGTGTCGACTACCGCAGCTGCCTCCCACCATGAGAGAGAGAGAGAGAGAGAGATGTAAATAAGACTGATAAATAGTAGAAATGAGAAAGACAGGTAGACAGAAAAAAAGAGATAGACAGACAAAGAGCGTGTTAGAGAGAGAGAGAGAGAGAGAGTACTGTAGATGAGGGACGGCAGGCAGTAGGAAAGGTGAGAGAGCAGGTGGTGGGTGGGTAGGTAGGCAGGTGGGCAGAGAGAGAGAGAGAGAGAGAGAGAAGTAGATAGACGTAGAGAGAGAGAGATTAAATTGATAGATAGATAGATGGATATATAGGTAAGTCGATAGATATATTAGAGAGAGAGAGAGAGAGAGAGAGAGAATGTGTGTGTATGTGTATGTATGTTTTTATATATTTGAGTGTGTATACGTGCGTGAGGGTAGGAAAAGTGTGTGTGTGTGTGTGTGTGTGTGTGTGTGTGTGTGTGTGTGTGTGTGTGTGTGTGTGTGTGCACCGGAAGCAGGTGTGTCGGCACGTGAGCATGAAGATACGCACACAGACGCACTAATCGCCCCTAAGCACCCCTATCATAAGGTCGATTTTGCGTTCTTTATAAATACAAGTCGTTAATCTTAGCCCTGTAGTTGGGTGGATTCTCTCTCTCTCTCTCTCTCTCTTTCTTTCCTTTGACCCCTCCCTCCTCCTCCCCTCCCCTCCCCTCCCTTCCTCTTGTCATTCCCCTCCCCCTCTCCCTTCCTCCATCCCTCCCTTTCCTTCCTTCTCCTACGCCCTCCTCCCTCCTCTTCTCTCCCCCTCCTTCCTCCCTTCTCCCTCCCTCCTTTCTTTTTCTTGTCTCCCTCCCTCCCTCCTCTTCTTTCTTCTCCCCAATGTTCCCTCCCTCCCCTTCTCTCCCTCCTTCTCTGTCTGTCTGTCTGTCTGTCTCTCTCTCTCTCTCTCTCCTTTATCTTCCTCCGTCTCTCCGTCCTTCTCTCTCTCCTTTCTTCTCTTCCTTCTTTCCCTCCTTCATTTTCCCTCTTCTCCCTCCCTCCTTCTCTCCTTCCTCCTCCTCCTCCTCCTCCTCCTCTCGCTCCTTAGCCTTTTCCTGTAGAACAAAGGTCGTGACGCTGCTTCCTGGCCGATTTATTCTCTCTTAGGTTGTATTATCCTTCAGGTTTTGAGAGTTGAAGAAAGAAGTGTGTGTGTGTGTGTGTGTGTGTGTGTGTGTGTGTGTGTGTTGATAGATAGATAGATAGGTGGGTAGATTGATTTATAGACAGTTTGATATGGATAGATAGAAAGAATAGTTGTAATAGTAGTAGTAGTAGTAGTAGTAATAGTAGTAGTGGTAGTGGTAGTAGAAGTAGGATTAGTAGTAATAGTAGTAGAAGTAGGAATAAGAGTAGTAGTAGTAGCATCAGCAGTAGTAGTAGTAGTAGTAGTAGTAATAGTAGTAGTAGTGAGCTGTTATTTCTCTGTCTATCCATCTACCTATTTACCCATCAATCTGTGTATCTATCTGTCTATCTATCTATCTATCTGTCTATTTTCATGCATTTTCTTCTTGGTGTCGTGTTGTCGTGGTGAGCTTTGGTGAGCGCAGGATGGGTCATGTAGAGCTGCCCCTGGGATGTGGTGGCTGCTACACACACACACACACACACACACACACACACACACACACACACACACACACACACACACACGAGATGAAAGGGACAGTGGTTGTTTACTACCACACACACACACACACACACACACACACACACACACACACACACACACACACACAGTAGACGTGTAGTTTCTTGTCGACCCCTCAAGGATAAAAGAATAAGTCAGTCAAGATAAGGTGTTAAGACGTTCACCCATCTTAAGTTATGTTTCTTACTATTTCCAGCCGGTGATGAGAAAAGTAATACTCTGGCTATACATCTTTCCCTTGGCACTTCTTTGTGACTAGCATCATATTCTAGTGTTAATCTATTGTTACAACTCAGCATTCAAGATGGAGAGATGGCAATTTTAGGCCAAGTTAGAGTAAAAAGAGTATAGCACTTCTTTGTGACTAGCATTTAAGATGGAGAGATGG
>NC_137062.1:34721944-34724444 GCF_032717465.1 Coenobita brevimanus | reverse complement strand
GTGAATTCTCTCTCTCTCTCTCTCTCTCTCGGCGTTACCATTACTTTACCTTACCATTACTTTACCATTACCTTACCTTACCATTACCATTACCTTACCATTACTTTACCTTACCATTACTTTACCTTACCATTACCTTACCATTACCTTACCATTACCTTACCATTACCTTACCATTACCTTACCTTACCATTACCTTACCATTACCTTACCATTACCATTACCTTACCATTACCTTACCATTACCTTACCATTACCATTACCATTACCTTACCATTACCATTACCATTACCTTACCATTACCATTACCTTACCATTACCATTACCATTACCTTACCATTACCATTACCTTACCATTACCATTACCATTACCTTACCATTACCTTACCATTACCTTACCATTACCATTACCTTACCATTACCTTACCATTACCTTGCCTCCCCTCCCCTCCCCTCCCCTTCCCTCCCTTATCCTACTCTACCCTACCCTTCCCCTCCCCTTCATTTCCCTTCCCTACCCTACCCTACCCTACCGCACTGCTAAACGCACTTTTCAACATGGTATGCAGGCTAAAAAGTCCTCAGATTGGCTGCATTTATTTTATTTAACATGTATTTGTGAAACTCAGCTTATTATAACTCTCTCTCTCTCTCTCTCTCTCTCTCTCTCTCTCTCTCTCTCTCTCTCACACACACACACACACACACACACACACACACACACACACACACACACACACACACACACACACACACACACACACACACGGCCTTTCTTCCTGTACTGCGTTTGTTCTAAACTCACACACACACACACACACACACACACACACACACACACACACACACACACACACACACACACAGCTTATCATCCTATACTGCGTGTGTTCTAACCTGACAACCATCCCTCGATAAGGAAAGATTAGATAACCACCAGGGCACCTAAGGAAGCTCCGTAACACCTCTTCCTTAGCGATTTATTTTTAGATGTGGCTGGTTAATATCCTTTTGTACGTCAGTTATGCAGAGTCTGGGGATATTGGAAAGAATTAACACAGGACAGTACGATCTAAGCAAAATAAATTGCGAAGGAAAAGGTGTTAGGGTGCTTCCTTAGGTCCCTGTTCTCGTCGGGCAAGGAGTCTCTCAAACACCTGTTCCTTAGCGATTTATTTTTGGATACTGCTGGTTAATATCCTTTTGTACGATATGGCAGTGTTAGAAGATTGTGTTGCGTATATCAGAGTAGGACAGTAAGCTCTAAGCAGAATAAATCGCCAAGGAAGAGGTGTTAGGGAGCTTAACCGAGGAGAATACGTGCCCAAGTCCTTATCACAGGAGGTTGAGAATTCCAAGTGGCGATAAGCGGGCCCTGATAGCGATAAGAATAAGGGGAGGGATTGTGTATATATTTAGCGTAGTCTGGTAATATCCCTCCACTAACACCCGCCTTGTCTTGTGTGATTCGGGCACGGCTCATTCTGCTGGTGTGGGCGTGGGTGTGGCAGAAACTTACCTTGTTTTGTGTGATTTCGTGTACGGCTCATTCTGCTGGTGTGGGTGTGGCAGAAACTTAACTTGTATGCTTCGTTTATGGCACAGTCTGCTGGTGTGGGCGTGGGTGTGGCAGTGGGAGTAAGAAGTAGACTCACCTAGTTGTATCTTGTGTGCTTGATGTACGGCTCAGTCTGCGGGTGTGGGCTTGACATGGGAGTAGGAAAGTGACACAAGGTAGGCACTGATGACACCAAGCCCACCTGGTTGTGTCATGGGCTACGGATACGGCTCATTCTGCTGGTGTGGGCGTGGGGGGTGATAGCATGTGAGTAAGAAAGTGCTACGAGTTAGACATTGATAGCAGCCGTCCCTACAAAACGCGAGAAAGCACCTGGCGAAGTGGAAATGAAGTTATAAGTGGAGATTCCTGTGTATAAGTAACCCGTGTATACCTGTGTAGGGCTTCCGGTCAGGTGTGGAGGCACGTGAAGGAGGGTGGTGAAAGTGACGTAGCCTAAGTGCGCGTTAAGTGATGGTGGAGTAGTGTGTGTGAGAGGTTAAGTGGGCCTTTGTTTTAAGTGTTTGTGGTTTAAGTGTGAAGAGAGGTGAAGGAGAATAAGTGGTGAAAGTGACGTAGCCTAAGTGCGTATTAAGTGATGGTGGAGTAATGTGTATAGGAGCTTAAGTGTACCTCTGCTTAAAGTGTTTGTGGTCAAGTGTGGAGAATAAGTGGTGAAAGTAACATAAGTGCACCTTGAGACTGATTAAGAGGTAGTGAAGTAGTGTGTATAGGAGCTTAAGTGTACCTCTGCATTAAGTGTTTGTGGTCAGGTGTGGAGACTTAAGTGGAGGAGAATAAGTGGTGAAAGTAACATAAGTGCACCTTGAGACGGATTAAGTGTTGGTGGAGTAGTGTGTATAGGAGCTTAAGTGTACCTCTGCTTTACGTGTTTGTGGTCAGGTGTGGAGACTTAAGTGGAGGAGAATAAGTGGTATAAGT